>NC_090885.1:63485330-63502830 GCF_036669925.1 Montipora capricornis
CTATATCGAAGAATCCTATGCTCCAAGAATTTCAAAGCTGAGGGCAAGGTTTTGAGAGAGGAGATAGCCGTTTTTACAAGAAATCTGTTAAAGATCGCTTACCATCCATCTCTGCTGGAAGGCTATACCTCTTGCAGACTCATCCCCCTGGACAAAAACCCTGGAATACGACCTATTGGAGTTGGTGAGGTCCTGAGGCGAATAGTTGGAAAAACTATTGCTGGTTTTTTGAAGGAAGAGATTAAAGAGGCAGCGGGTCCCCTTCAGGTTTGCGCAGGTCACAGCGCAGGCTCAGAGGCCGCGATACACGCTATGAGTCAAGTGTTTGTAGAGGAAGGAACAGATGGTATTTTATTGATAGATGCAAGCAACGCCTTTAACCAAATGAACAGATCCGCTGCCTTACATAACATCCAGATAACCTGCAAGGAGATGTCACTTTATATTATAAACACCTACAGAAGCCCTTCAAAGCTTTTTATTTGCGGTGGAGGTCAGATATTTTCACAGGAGGGTACGACGCAGGGGGATCCCTTGGCCATGCCCTGGTACTCGGTTAATACATCAATCATGATCCAGAGCTTAAGGACAAGCACACCAGGGGTTAAACAAGTATGGCTAGCCGACGACTCGGCAGGGGCTGGACAAATTGTGCAGTTGCATGACTGGTACAATCACCTGAGTCAGGAAGGAAAGAAGTATGGTTATCTTGTGAATGGATCAAAGAGCTGGCTGATTGTCAAGTCGGACGTACTTGTAGATGAGGCAAAGAGGGTGTTTGGAGATAAGGTCAATATTACATCTCAGGGTCAGCGCCACTTGGGGGCTGTCATTGGATCTCAAGAGTTCAAAGATCAATATTGCCGGGAAAAGGTCCTTAGATGGAAAGGAGAACTCGAAGCACTATCTCAGATAGCAAGGAGCCAGCCTCATGCAGCCTACATTGTTTTCACGAGGGGTTATAAATCCAAGTTTACCTATTTCATGCGCATAATAGAGTCGTTTCAAGATTACGTTGACCCAATCCAAGAGGCGATCGACGACTTACTTCTACCAACATTATTCGGTCAAACGGAGCCCCTCCCTAGTGATCTGCGTCAGCTCGTCACCCTGTCACCAGCTAAAGGAGGGCTAGGCATACCTGATTTACGGTTTGAAGCTCCACAGCAGTTTGCTGCTTCCACGTCAATAACAGCATCGCACGTAGATTCCATTACCACTCAGAGTATGTTCATGGTGGCAGGCGAGAATTCCATAGAGGAGTTAAAAAGACAACATCAAGCCTTGAAAACTGTGTCGGTGAAATCGAGAATGGAAAGTATTGATTCCGCTCTACCCTTGGATCTGCTGCGATCAGTTAACCAATTGAGAGACAAGGGTGCGAGCTCATGGCTTACCGCAGTGCCTATTGTCGATCAAGGTTTAGCGCTGAATAAACAAGAATTCAGAGACTCTCTGCGTTTAAGGTATAACATGCCTCTGTCCGACTTACCAAGCAATTTTGCTTGTGGTCAGAAGTACACCGTCTGCCATGCTCTGTCATGCAAAAAGGGAGGGTTGGTGGCGCAGAGACTCGATGGTGTTCGCAACCTACTCACCTCACTTGTTGGTAAGGTTTGCAGCAACGTTGAAGTCGAACCACAACTACAACCTCTTGATAATGAGCGATTCAATCTTAGAAGCGCCGTAACAAGCCCGGAGGCAAGACTGGATTTCAAGGCAGGGGGCTTTTGGTCTCGTGGAGTTACAGCATTTTTTGATGTCAGAGTAACGCATGTTAACTCCAAGTGTAACCAGGGAAAAACAACATCCACAATCTTTAAGGAGCAGGAGGAGGAGAAAAAGCGGAAGTACCAACAGAGGGTACTGGACGTTGAAATGGGATCTTTTACTCCCCTAGTCTTTGGAACCAACGGCGGGATGGGAGTCGACTGCAACTGCTTTCTCAAGCGCTTAGCCGAGAAGCTCTCAGAAAAGAATGAGGAACCGTATCACACTACAATTAGTTGGATTAGAACATTGCTTTCTTTTGAGATTTTAAGGTCGGTACACACATGCGTAAGAGGTTCCAGGACACCCTTCCACAAAATCCCACAAGGGGATTTCATTGATGATTGCCGCTTAAACGCTATTAGTATTTTAGGATCTTTGTAATATTCTTGGTTTCACTTTTAATCGAAATGAATTGTATTTTATTTTATTTATCTTTTGGTTAAAGATGTTGTCGTTAGATACTAGGTTTTATAAAAATTATTTGACTATGCCCCTTTTTATAAAAACATTCTTTGTAAATATTTACTTTTATTCTTATCTACATAATTCTATTATCTAGTTTTTAATTCATTGTCATTGTAAAGCAGTTTTTAACCTTCGAATTATCGCTATATAAAATAAAGGTGTTATTTATTTATTTATTTTATTATTATTATTATTATTATTGTTATTATTATTGTTATTATTATTATTATTATTATTATTATTATTATTATTATTATTATTATTATTGTCGCTCACTCGACCGCTTGTTCCTTTATCTGATCACGGTAATTTGTCCAAATATATCCCATATTTTCCCCGTTTCATGTTTTACTAAATTAAATCGACTTCAGTATGTAAATCTTGCAAGGAACTTTTCCCAAGGTACAACCATTTTACAAACAACAGTGATATGAAACAATGTGAGTTTGCGGTACTTTCTCAAAGGACACTTTCCTCGTGCCCCAACCGTAGCGCTCCAGCCACTTAAATAGGAAATCTTTAAGTATTCCAATTCGTACGCATTTTAGTGGATAGAGCAGCTTATGAGTTTTAGCTGAGAAGTTATTACAAAAACGTTGCCTACCGTAGATAGCTGAGGAGGAATCGCTTACCCGTTTTGTTCAGTCCACTGACACATAACCAACGTGGTCATGTGGCTGAGTCACTATTTTGTAAAAGGCAACTTCATGTGATCGAAACGTCCACTGGGAGAAATTCATCTATGTAACACAAATCTGGAAACCCTAGCTCCAATTATAGTAATCTTCATTCATGAAAGGTTTTTGATTATTAAGTCGCAGCTTGTTTTACTTTCTAGTCCGTGGGACATAAGTCGCTTTTTCTTGATCCAGTGCAATCTCTGTTTAATCCCTGTGCCCAAGTATGCCAGGAAATGGATCAATCTTAGAAAATTGTACAGAAATTTTTACAAAACGCAAGGAGGAACTCTCCAGGACATGGTAAACAATCTTGGTATGACTTTTGAAGGAAGACCGCATAGCGGTATGGATGATGCTCGGAATATTGCCAGAATTTTACAACAAATGGTGCAAGATGGCTGTGAAATCACGTTTAACGAACACCTTGAAAGAAAGAAGACCTAAGTACCGTAGCATACTCAGTGAAATATCATAAGTTATTAAAGTAAGCTTCTGTTAAATGAAGAGATTTATATTTCAGTTGTCGTGAAAAAATAATTCTATTCATTTTTCCAACTATTTGACATCTCCCTTACAACAATTTCGAGAATGCAGCTCTTCGAAATGTCGTGTCAAAAATTGCGTTCTTTTTTTCTAAGTCGGTTTTTCGGTTTACAACGGAAAGCACACGATAAAATCCACTGAAACCTCACGCGCTTTTTGCTTACATTTTATTGGGAGAGTACTGGAAAGGGAACTCCAGGGAATTAGATGCGTAGGAACAAAACATAGACATTCAGTTCAGCGACAGGAGGGGGTGGGGATTGGGCAAAATCTTGGGCAAAAAATTGCTAATTCTAAAATTTCGTGTTTTTCTACGTTGATGCGCAACGGAAAACACAATATTCACTCCCGATCCTTTACGGGAACGAGTACTGTACAGGGTACAGTAAACACCCACATATAAGAACCTAGATTTTTCCAAGTTAGGCTAAATAGGTTCTGATAAAAATGGTATTTACAGTAGTTTTTTAATTGGTTCTTATTTTCCCAAAAGAATGTCTTCTATATGGTACATATGGTATCTGATTTCCTCTGATGAAGATGTTGACACCTTTTTCAATCATGACCATGAAAAAGAAGTTTTAAACAAGATCTGTGTAGTTTAAAATTTGTTTCAGACGCATGAAATTTCAAGGTCCTTTTTTAACACAGGAACCCGATTAAAAACGTTTATCCTTTTGTTGAGCCTCTCGTGCTTTCTTTGATTTCATCTTCAAACTTATTTCGAACTAGGAAATCAGTTTACTTTCACCAAATAGGGAGAAGTGGTTTGAGTGGATGTTATGATTATAATGTTGTCCGTTTACAAAACCCCAATGTGGACAGATAGTCCAAAAATTCAACTAATGAGAAGCACTTGGGTTTGCCATAACTTCAAAATCACTTGTGTCAAGGAATACAAACAATTAACGTCACAAAGTGTCCCCAAATGCTACTCCTCAAGAAAGGATAAACTGCTGCATTTACTTTGACCTAAAAAAATCGCTTTCCTTTACTCAAACCTTATTGTTAGAAATAGGTATGGAATGCTTAGACTTGAAGGGACACTTTGTGTTGTATATCAAAATTGGGCTTGCGTCTAATTTTTTGCATTTCTGGACATAAGTGAGAATGTGGAAGATGTCACTGCACCCAGTGACAATCAATCTCGTCTCCGCAGCCCGCTTTTCTTTTGCATAGCACCGAGAACGCGGACTCTGGCCACTTCCAAGCCAGGAAGTCCGCAAATCACGGACTTTCGGCTCGTCTACGCACGCTCAGAAATTTGAAACAACAGTAGTTGTCAACGGTTCCAAAACTGGACCTTCACTACGAGTGCGCATAAATTTGAAGTGGCCTGAGTCTGGGTTCTTGGTTCTGACCAAAAGAAAAGTGGACTCTGGGGACGAGATTGGTGACAATCAGACATAAACAATGCCACCACGCTCCTTACAACTGTGATGATGGCAGCCTGCTATACCTGACACCTTTTTGCATCTTACAAAAAGAAAATGAACACACCCTTGCCTTTTTGGGCTAATAGGTTATCATATAAAAGGACTCTGCGACAAATTTAGATCACCCCTGATAAAGGCACTAGACAGGAGCGTCAAAACGTTAGGTCTTCGAATTGTTACTTTTCAGTTAAATTCGTAATTCTCCAGAAAAGGGTTACATCAAACTATGGGCGCTTTCTATTTGACCTAACTAACTAATGCCAGAGTGACCTGGCATTTGCAAGGACTAACTCTACAACGCCTTCAAATTAACGGACTTCGAGTATGCTATATACTCTTCTGGAAGATTGCGAGGGATTATGGTGCAAGTGTTCCTTCAGAACCGTTGCATTTCTTTGGAAACTGACGGGTGCACCGGCCAGTTCTGACAAAAGGAAAGCGTACCATTTCAAATGTACATTCCGAGCTTTGAATTCCTGGTGCTGTTTCGTTACACTTGGTTAATAAGGCAAAAGACATGAAAGGCTATAGATGACTCTCAATTCATTTTTAATAGTTAGTTGTTTTTTTTTAAAGAATTATTTCTTTCAGGCACCACTCAACTTGCTTTTAATTGTACAAACACATACGATGACTCCATGCACGAAAAGGAGAATAAATGTATATTTTTTTTATCTGTACACTTATAGACGTTCTTTCATTTGTTCATTCGTTTGTGGGTTTAGGGAGCTTCACGTGTTTTCGGGTCAACGTACGCCTCGCCCTCATCAAACTTTTCGGTATCTGAAAGATTAGGTGATGAAATGGTCCGCTCACTGATTTCGTCAGCAAGTTTCAAAAGCTCCGTGTCATTTTGATCTTCGTTTTCTTCGCTATCGCCAAAAGGAAGCGCGACCGCTTGATCTTCTGAAGAGTCCTGTTTTGTCGGGTAAGTTACAGGAACCCGCAAAGCGGATTCGCTTTTTTCTTTCGGTGCTTTCAGCAAAGTACCATCTTCTCCAGGATTCTCTGTTTCTGTGTGCTCTTCATTATGGTCTATTTCATCCTCAGAGTCATCGGACAGATCTTCCCATTTCTTCATGTTCACTCTGTCACTGTTCTCTGAGGATGTGCTGTTCAAATCCATCGGGAGGAAGGACCTTTTGATGACGAGCTCACCGGGTGTGGGTGCTCTGGACATGCTCTCTCGCGCGTGATATCCCGCGAGTATGGGATCGAATCCTCTCGAGGACTCACTCGTTGCGCGTGATACCGCTCTTGAACCCAGTTTTGTGGCTTGTGATGAGACGCGTGAGGTGGGACGTTCTTTTGTCTCTGGTCACGAGACGTTTGTAGTCAGTTTTGTACTCTGCTGCCTTGTCGTCTTCCAGGATGTGACCAACGATAGCATTTCTCTGACACAATCCCTTAACTTCCTGTCTGATAGCTTCAGCCATTTCGAGGTCACCGGTCAATTCAGACTGGTCGGATGCACATCATTAAGACCCATAGAATTCCTTTTAAACACAATTTCCGATATTGAGTTTAGAACTAATGCTCTTTACGGTGGTCAATTTACCATATCGACACAGTTGATAAACCCATTTCATACATTTTGCTGTAAAAGGAGTCGAGAATTACGCTCGTTTATACCTGGACATCTTTACATTGGGGCTCTTTGCAACAAGTCGAAATAATTCGGGGATCATTGGTGATTCGGAATCTCGAGGAAACGCGCGCGCACGAACGGTAACACGCGGTAATTGCGCAGAACATACATATACATATCCATATCCATATCCATGTCGACTTGTGATCCGGAGAGCTCAGTCGCTCAACGGCTACTACTAAACCTGATTGAACGACATCTTTGAATCAGGATTTCAATCTTTAGAATCTTTATTGTTTTGTTTCGCTGTATAGATTCAGACAATGAATCAGAAAACTTTCATAGCGAAAGCGATCTTTATTATCCCGAATTAAGTTAATAACATACTTCAACATCGATAAAGAAAACTTTGGAAACACAAGCAGTAGTACAGAAGGGTCAACAATTCAAGAGTTTATTGAAGCTCAAAGGCCTGAAACTAACTACCAAAAAAAAACCCGGATGTGACATCAATGTTTGGAAAAGATTTTGGCTCTCAATAGGAGAGGTACGAGAGCTACTGAAAATATGTTTGATCGGCTATATCTCCCACTAGATTTCCTGGAACAAGGTGAAACCTACTTTGAGGATAAATAATGTTGTCCTCTTCTGCCTTAACATATAATATTGATCACCTGACGAGTCACGTGATCAAAATTTCACAATATCGTAAATCAGCGAATCAGCGGCGAAGTTCATTGCTACAGATAAATAAATTAGCGTTTTTGATAGACATCTAACATATCTAACTTTCTACACTTGGAATGATCTTCCTCGAGTTTTAAAATTGGAATTATAAATTATCAAAGTCCGTATTTTGGACTCCAAGGTGACCTTTGCCCTCTTAAAAATTTTCTTAAGAATCGTGGACAGTCATTCCAAACCTGAAAGTTGTAAATAGTTCATTTGCATTGGCAAAGCGTTTTTATTTGATATTGAATGCTTAAACCGCCACCTGTTCTTCAAAAGCGTGCTATTTTTCGACAAATGGTCACGTGACGTGTCACGTGACTAAGATAGCCTATTATACTTCAGAATGTTAAGGACAACGAGAACTTTCCATGTGCCCATTTTCGTTTCACTGTCATTCACCTGGTCAATTAAATTACGAATTAACCATTTCTACCAGACTAAAGTGCCACTACGACGAAAAATTTGGGGTTTCTTTTCGAATTTTTCAACGTCAATTAAGTCAATATGTTCAAAATAATAAAATGCATTTAAATTTGGAACGATAGAAGCAAGATAAGTCGGGAAATAGCCACCCAAAAACCGCTAAAAATCTGTCCGCCATTACTCGGACGGCATTGGAGAAGCCTGCGATTATTTTGTAAGCGGTCTTCACGCAAGACTTGGCTCGTGACGTCATACGCGCATCGCTTCGTGGGCGTTCGACAAAGCGAACAAGTCGATCAGGGAGTAATGTATATAATATCAGCAAAAAGTAACTCGGCGATCTCACACATCTCATAGACGGCATGGGAAATTAGCTGCGTTTATTTTGAGCGTTGCTCATATCACGTCAGACCCCAGGCGATCCAGCCAGACCCAACCCTTCTCCTCGCTCACGGTCATTTGCCGTTCGAGTATGGCGGACAGCGAAAACCGAAAAACTACGTTACAATAATCATACTTTCCGTGGGAATTTTGAGATAAAAATTGGCATGATACCTATTTAGTACGTCTATTTTCAAAATCTAAAGAAAAAAGGACGTGCAAAATTTTCATCGTAGTGGCACTTTAGGAAGGCTCGAAAGCGTTTCAACACTTAGAAGACTCTCTGTTCAGATCGAATAACGCTACAACACTGTATCACGTTACTGTAGCAAGGTTATGGTACCATATGAAACACCGATTATTTCCAAGCACGATGTGATCATTATCGTGATGTAATAAGTTACATTGGCAACAGGAAAGCCTAGAAAAAATTTTGGATTTAGTTGCTCATATCTCAAAAACAAACTTTTTCATTGCTGAAAAGTGATTAGAAAGCCACGATGAAACTTTCGGCAAAGTTTAAAAAAATTCTGTAGAGGATTCACAGCTACCTTAACAAAATCACAAAATTAAGATGCCTCTGAATCCACTGGACAGAATTTTTTAAAACTTTGCAGAAAGTTTCATCATGCCCTTCTGAAATAAAAAAAAATGAAATAAAAAATGGGTGTCACCGAGTTCGTTTTTGAGATATAAGCAACTAAAGATAAAACAAACGGTGTTTTTACAGGGCTTGCCCGTTTCCACGGTGACATATTACGTCACAATAATGACTGTATCTTGTTCAGCAAAAATTCGTGTTTCATTTGGTACCACAATATTGCCAATACATGATACAACGTTGTGGTGCCGATCCTTCAAATAAGAGCGTCACTTGGAAGCGTTGGAACTACTTCGAGCCTCCTTGAACTATTTGAGTAGAGGAAATTCCAGCTGTAGACCTCAACATATACTCCTCTGCAGATTTTTCATGAACGCGAAGAAAAAAGATGACTCAAACCAATTTCCCTTTGAAAATAAAAATAATAAAAACGTTCTTTGCCGGCATTGGTGACCCCCCTTTCCTATCCTTTCCTGAGAAAGACGTGAAAAGGCTAAATATGAGGTTACGTAGAGGACGCGAGCACCCTACGATAAATGGCCAACTCTCCTTGGAAACGTTACGATCGTTTGCATCAATTTGGTTCCTGAATCAGTTGCTGGTACAGTTGCAATTTTTACCCGCAACGACTCGAAATGATCAAGACACGACTGTCGGGGCTATATTTTTAGTTGACGTTTTCAGAGCCGTCGTCTTCGTTGTTGCTTGAAAACTATGTTAAGGAACTTTAAAACCGTTATAAAGCCAGAACAAGCCGTGGAATGAGTTAGATGTAATCCATTATCGTCAAGTACACTTATCAAGACAAAGCAAGTTGAACTAAGAGCTCTTTTGCTGAAAATTACCTCTCTGCTAACTAGTAGACCAATAGGGAACGGTGTTTTGATTTTGCTTCATAGACTTGGATTGTTTTAACCGAGGTTCTTCCTGCCCTCTCCTCCAGAGATGCAAGTATGGTAAGGAACGAGCTGCGATCCGATTTATGTGTCCCATTATCTTGCTCCTAATTGTGTTCATTTCATTCATTTCATTTCATTTATTTCCCCATTTATTAAGAGAATTACAAGGTCTAAAAAGCTCACTACATGAAGTAAATGGGGAAGGGCAACGATATAGGTAAACTAGTTAGATGCCCTTTAAATTAAGTTGCATTTTATTTTAAGATAAAAGATAATTACAATAAGCAAAAGGAAAGGAGGAACACATAGTTAAGGGATACTAAACAGTAAGTGCAGTAGTTAGTACTGAGCAAAATAATTCTGAAAAAGATATCTTTTAAATAGATGTTTATTTGACATACTACGAATGAATAGAAGAATATTATTCCAATAATAACATCCAATAATTGTTGGGCAGAAGTTCCTTATATTTGTTATAAAAGAACTGGGATTTAGATACTGTAAGGATGTGCTTCGAGTAGTATAATTATGTTGCTCAGATACAAAAGATAGAGTAAGATTTGATGGTTTGTTATCTACGATAAGATCATAAAATAGTTGACAAGTTTTTAACTTCACAATATCAGGAAATTTAATCAGGCCAAGATTAACATAATGGGGAGTAATATGCTCACGAAGTGGTACCTCATTGATGATTCTTAAAGCTTTGTTTTGCAGCTTTACCACTTGAGATATGGCAGCTTCGTAGCTATTACCCCATAATACGCAGCCATAAGTTAAATAAAGATATATAAGTGCATAATAGATACTTGTTAAAGATTTTTTGGGTACATGACGTTTTAATTTTGCAATAATATTTATGCTTTTACTGATTTTACCACTAATATAATCGATATGATGGTGCCATGATAGGGAACAATCAATGATTAATCCTAAGTAGTTAGCACTGTGAGGCTGCTCAAGATACTGATCCGCTAATTTAAGAGGGGTGTATAAATTATAATTAAGTTTTTGCCGTGGTTGGAATACTATATATTTTGTCTTACTTAAATTTAAAGTTAGCTTATTTGAGCATAGCCAGTCATAAATGGCGGGTAATTCAGAGTTTCTTAGGCGTAGCAATGCTAATGCTCATTGTTTAAAAATTCAAGCGACATACGTTGTCTGAAAGGTTCCCCCATAAGTTTACTTAAGCGTCCTCTTCAAATGTACCGTATTTATCATTGTCTTTTCCATTGTCGATCAGTGGTGACGACATAGTGTCCGGATCCTCTCGGCTGGTTGTTGGCTGGTCCCGTACTTCTTCAGGATTGTGCGGGTTGGCTGGTACAACAGGAACCCTTCCAAGTAGCAGAATTATGCAAACGACGAGGCCGCATAAGACAATGCTGTTGACAACCACAAGCATCCAAATGATGGACGAGGACCTGATTGGATTCAAAAGTGCATATCTAATGTTCATAAAGGAGAAATGAAGGGTGAGAAGAACCAAGGTCTCCGCTGTGTTTTCTAATGCGATTTTTTGGTAGGAGTCCCGGAAGGGCCTGAAGAGAAGCTGGAAGCAAAGAGACGCTATAAGGACAAGGCAAACGGCAATGGTCTGAAATGACAGTACCCGCGGGATAAACGATAGTGAGAATGCGATTAGCATACGACGAAGGAGAAAAAGGATCTCGAAATAGGAACGGTACTCCTTTTTATACGACAGATAGATAGAGCCAAGCCAGCTGTCCAAAGTCTCTTGTTCATTCGGGTCAAGTTGGTCTCTTTTGCCAACGTACTTCTGGAGCAGTGGTAGGAAAACTGCAAACGGTACCCCAACAACATAAATAACAAGAGCAAGCCAACCGAATGCCAGTAACAATTTGTAAGTAGGACCATTGCACTGCAGCCAAGGCGCCTCCAAAAAGTAGCGGTAACCACTGTCGTCACCGCATGAAGCCAGGACAGAAGCAGTTTTCTTGACAATGGGGAAATAGGTTAGGTTCAGGGACACGATAGAAAGGTGGAGACAGTTATTACGCAAAAGGAATCGTCTGTCAAGTAAGCCACGAAATCTGAGAATAGCATTCGCTAAAGCATAATAAAGAGAAATGGCCGCAATACAGATGACAGGCAGAAGAATTAAAGCTATCAGGCCACCGAGTGGCGTGAACAAACTCGGTAAAACGCAAGCCAATCCAGAGAACCGAAAGTTTACCACGTTGCTAACGAAGCGTTGAGCCTCAAGAACTTCTTCTGGCCATATATCGCTGCTGGAAATCAAAGCGTCTAAAGTCTGAAAATAAAAAACACCGATCTTGAAAATTCCGCTAGCAGCCTTACCCCTTCCAGCCAGGCCAATAAGCAGGGCCACAACATTGAGTTCAAGTAGCCAACCAGGAATTATTCGAAGCATGGCTAAAACTGCAAGGAGAATGACTTGCATAAACACGAATAAGACTGAAAGAAAACGCTTGTTTTCGTAAAAGACAGAGAAGGCCAGAGTTAGCAACGCCATAGTCAGCACAGCAAGCGCCGCCAAAATGTAGACGCTGGTCTTTGATTTGGGACAAGCGAAACAGAGTATTCCCTGTTTGTAGAAGCCTCTTTCACACTTCGAACAAAATCGGTCTTTGCTTCCTTTCATACAGATGCACGAGTCCTTGCAAACTGTAGTTATCCTCGACAAGGACTTATTTCCGTCCTTTTCCCATTTAATGCCACAGTAGCAGATTCCATGTGGGTTACATGACGTAATTACTTGAGAACTAGTACCCATGACCTGTGAGCACCTGATCATGTGAGTCACGTTTTTGTCACGCGACGAAGGCCAATATCCAGCTTTTATGACCATATTCTGCACAGGCGGCATTTCGTCTTTACACACCGCACCTTCCATACAAGGCAAACAGGTGTTGCCTGATCCGTAGAAACCGATATCGCAAATGCAAAGACGGTAATGGTAGTAGCTGGGATCCAAGATCACTAAGCCATTGTTGTAGCTAAGTCGAGCGTTCGGGCATCTAAATCTATCCGAAGGATTTCTGCGCTTTAAAGTTGTCAAATCTACCATTATGTAACTCGGTAATGCTCCACTTTCATCCTTTTTCTGCATGTGGGGATTTTTTGAAACGTCAAGAGTTTCCAACGCAAGTAGTTTCGCAAACTGCTGAGGAATTTGTCCAGAAAGGTTGTTTGCTGAAACAACAAGACTGAGAAGAAACAGCATGTTACTAGGCGGTGGTGGAAGCTCTCCGGAAATATTGTTGCCGCTCAAATCCACAGAGATGAAGCTTTGGAAGTCCCACAGCTTGGAGGGAATAGTACCAAAGAAATGGCATAAGCTTATGTTTAGAATACGTAATGATTGATTGATCGGTCTTATGGACGCCAAAAAGTCGTCGAACCTCATGGTCAACTCTTTATTTCCTGCCAGAACCATTACCTCCAACGACTGGGAGTTGAATTGAAGTCCTTTCTCCAGTGAGGTCAAACGATTTTCGCGAAGGTCCACAATCTGCAACATGGGAATCGAACCAATGCCTTTTGGGATTAGTCCCGTAAAACGGTTATTTGCCAAATTTAAATGCCGCAAGTATGCCATGTTGTCGATCGTTGAGGGAATGTCTCCCCAGAAATTATTTCCAGGCAAGAGACACTCGATCATCGCAGGGAAATACAATCCAAATTTATCTGGCAGCGTTCCACTTAATCCAGCGAGTGAAAGATGCATATAACGCAGAGATGACAAGTTGAACAGATTCTCGAAGCCTCCTTGCAAATTTCTAGTAGCTTCAAGATCCAAAAATTTGAGTTTTTTCAATTTACCAATGCTTTTTGGAATTTTGCCGTGCAAGGTATTTTCACCGAGACTAAGCACTTGCAGTTCCGACAAGTTTCCAATGTCCTCGGGAATTTTCCCAGAAAGTTTATCCTCCATTTGGCAGCACAGTTGAATTTTCACCAGAGAATTCATCTGCACGAGAATTTTACCAGGAATCTGGCCCGACAGCTTGTTAAAGGCAAGATCGACTCGTAATACAGTAGTCATGTTGGCAGAAAGGATCTCGCCTATATCACCTTCCAATCCGTCATTACTTCCAATACACAAGCCCTGCAAATTTCGCAACATCCACAGGCTTCTCGGAAGGGTACCAATCAAGTTGTTGTTTGTTAAGAAGAGGCTTATAACGTAGCGGCTTGTGTTGTCGCATGTTACGCCATACCAGAGGCAATGCGATACTGAGTGGTTTCCCCAGTTCGACGAGTTGTACCAACTATGGCCCCTTGTTTGGTTAAATATCTCCATGAGGACCGCTTTTTCTTGCTGCGGTTTGGTTGTTGTATCCAATGTAGTATTAGGAATTGGGATCTCATGCAAACACCCATAAGCGAACTTTTCATCGTAGGTCAGGGGTACAAGTTTACTCGAATTGGCTGAAAAGCAAATAAACCACGAAGTCAATAGCGTCTGATCAAGTTTACACGACGTTGCCTTTAACGTTACTGGCAACGAAAAATTGATCAAACTGCGATGAAAAATTCCGTTCATTCATACTTTTAGACCTCCATCCCGACATTTACATATCAGCAAATCTCGTATTTATACAAAACCTCCTAATCATGGCGAATTTTAACCTCAATTAGACCGTAATGTACTGGAACCGCCAACGTTCGCGTTGCACCGATTGGTAGATTCGAATGGACTCAAATGCTTGAGAAAGGTTTATTGTGGATTTCAGGATCGCCTTTCTTGTTGCATTTTCGAAACATGAAGCTCACATTCGGCGAAAGTATGGGCACATCCCTAATCGATCGGATCCTGGTGTTTTTAAGGACGGTGCCTACCATTGTTATTGCGCATACGTTCTGCGCATCTCGAGATATTCGGATTTCCTATCGGTGATGCTTACTAATTCAGGGATATTTTTGCGCGGTTTAAAACTATTCGGAAAAAGTAGATCTTAGTAAGTGTCCTTGGTATCCAAAATGAAAATCGGGGGTAACCATGCATTTTTGAGAGATAATTAAGCTTCAGTTTGAGAAAGAACGCCATACATTGTTTTGTAATTTAAAGCTTTTTGCAAATATTGTTCTTGAATTATCTTTGAAAAATACGTGGTTACCCCCAATTTTCTTTTTGGATTTCAATAACACTTGTTAAGATCTACATTTCCTGCATAATCACACACCGGGGAAAAAATATCTTTAATTAGTAGGCACCGTCCTTAAGGTGAGAATTTCACTGGTTTGGCGTCAGTTCCAGCTGGAACAAGACGAGATCACTGACCGGCGGCTAGGTGTTGCCTGCCGGCGCCTTGTCTGTTTTCTTCACTCTCTAACCGGCGGTTACGAAAAGATCTCCCAAAATGACGCCTAAAACAGCTCGGAACGACCAAAAAACATAACGCAGGACCCATTTGACACTTTGTTTGATCTTTCACTGAATTATTTACTTTCAAACTTTATTGCAGAGCAAATCGCAACCGCCGTAATAATCGTCTTTATTTATCCTCTACTGATCGATAAAAACACCACCATCGGAGGGTGGTCCGTCCGTGCTTTGATGTTTTGAGGAGAGCGGGCAGCTACACACAGGCTAACAGAAAAGTTGTGCATCGTCAATGATGACTGGCTCTGATGAAGGACCAACTCTCGAAACCTCAGCTTCAAATTTTGGTAATATCATGTGCACGAGTACATTGGGACGGGCTAAGGAAACGATATTAACTTTGGCGAATACATTTAATTTAAAGACGGCTATAGCATAAATCAGAATACATATACACTGAGAAAGCAATCGAAAGGCTTGTTTTAAACACACAATCGTCACAAATCGGAAATACCTGCCGGTAAGTCCTGCTGTAGATTTCTCAAGGGCACCAAACGAGCCAATTAAGCCAAAAGCCTTTGAGAGACATTTCCAGACTCCTGGTGATGTATTAAGACTTCTAAAGAGATATTTTTTATCTCCTACAAACATTTGATCTCTTCGAAAATTTCACCTGAGATCTTCATTTCAGAAATTGCTACTCGAACGTTACCTTCTAAGAACTTCCCAGCCTTGAACCATTTGCTCGTCCGAAACTTCTACGTGACCGTTTGAAGTGTCAAAAATTGCAAAAATATCCCTTCCGCAAACGTAAGGGAATACTTTTCCCTGGTTGCGCACCTTTTAGGTGATGTTTTTGTAAAGAAATCTACAGCTGTTTGGCAACGTAGAACCGAAATTCTTAGAACAGTTTGACTCTCCCGAACATTTATTTCAGCGAAGATTATCGATGGGTTCCCCTGATTTCTGCTATCATGTTAGTTTACCGGCGATTTCGGTGTATTCATTTCAGCGTCCTTACAATATCATTATTGGAAACACGTAGTAAGCCGGAAGTAAAAAGTTTATCTTGGGAAAGTCATCTTTGAGCAGTTCCACTCACGTGTTCTTGTTTCCCATACATCAGATCGCAAAGAGAGATCAGGGGCGAATCTAGAGTAAAAAAGATCTCAGCCAATCGGGAAATATACTCCGGTTGTTCAACTTGTTGGTAGCGTTTTTCATATTTTAAATAAGAGGCTAGAATTAGCCTAAACTCAGGCCTAAGAAAATACAGTCGTGTATGGTTAATTTTAGCACTAAAGAAAAGAAAAGAGAGAAGTCTGTCCTTCTCACATCGGCCTTACATTGCGCTTCTCATGATGTTCGAATGTGTACGTAGTGAATACTCGGACCCGGGTTATCTTCGTTATTGGTGGTGACAATGACCATTGGACCATAGAAACGAGGTAAAAATAGAGTATTTATTCCAAAATGGCTGAGCACATTGTTTTTTGCTGGTTGATGGGTATTTTTGCTCAGTGTTTAAGAAAGGAAACGCTAATAGAACGGTTTAAGATTCGCGATTTGGTTGGTGAAACCTCCGAAATGGCACGTCGAAACATGTTTTGCAGAAAAAAAAATGAAAGAGAAACGAAGATTAGATGTGAAAATATCTTTCAAAGACGACCGACCTTTCGTGCAGTGATGCACGTA
Source organism: Montipora capricornis (assembly GCF_036669925.1). NCBI lineage: Eukaryota > Metazoa > Cnidaria > Anthozoa > Scleractinia > Acroporidae > Montipora > Montipora capricornis. The sequence goes on from NC_090885.1 coordinate 63,501,861, forward strand.
AAGGTCACTTTGTCAAGTGCGCGACACGTGAAGATGTGCACTTTGGTAGTTCAAATATATCTTGATACTTGAAAATACTCTGTTAATTTGTTCAAAGTCTGTACTTTCAGAAGTACACAAGTTCCTTGAGGAGGCCATGCCAAATGAATTCGTAGCATGAGAATCAAATATATTAACTATACCATTTGCTGTAATTCAAATACTCACAGTAATATACGCCCAATTGTCAAAGTAAAAGAATTATAACTCTCTGTGATCAAATTGTGGAAAGCACTTATCAAAGACATACAGTATGCAAAATCTATTGTGCAACTTCCATGTACATTACCAGTATGACATCGGAAAAGTTGTGTTGAACGCTATGACTTCCGCAGGTACTTCTGTTAACAATAAATACGGTACGTTTGTTTCGATAAGCTTGATAAAGCAGTGTAGAGTTTGTTTCCTATATTCATAATAATTACCAAATCTGCTAGGGAAGTTATTACTTTCCCGTCATAATTATTTATAGGAGCATATAGTGACATAGCTGCAAATTGAGTAACAGCATTTGATCCAAATACTAAAACATCACCTTGACAGTTGTTTTACTAGGATGAAGGGGATGTGAACCAGGGTTTTTCTAGGCAAAGGTTGAACTTACCGGCAATATGCCAGACTTTTAACAAGAAACTATTTCAAAAAGAAAGGGTGTTTCGTTTCCCGAATGGTAAGGGGTGGGGGGGGGGGGGAGGGGGGAGAGAGAGCAGGGATCATGGGCGCAGTGGTGAGAGCACTCGCCTCCCACCAATGTGGCCCGGGTTCTATTCCCAGATCCGGCGTCATATGTGGGTTGAGTTTGATGGTTCTGTTCTCCGAGTGGTTTTTCTCCGGGTACTCCGGTTTTCCCCTCTCCTCAAAAACCAATATGCTTTGATATGTACTGTAACTTGATTTGATTTCATTTTTGCACGGACCCCACAAGCTATTC
>NC_090885.1:63510330-63517830 GCF_036669925.1 Montipora capricornis
TTTTATATTTTTAGCGGTTTTATAGTCCAGCGGTTGGCTCTCAAAACGAAACCAAAATGGCGGAAGGTTCAGTTGTTCAAGAAGACGACGAAAGTGAAAGCGCACAGCAAAGCAAATCACCATGTCTTGATAATCCAGTGTACAAGGAAATTTCAATTGCGAATGGAAAGGTCAATAGGATGGAGAACTCTCAAGTCAAACGCTGCCTTGATGAACTTGGCCTGGACTCTCGGTGGGTCAACAATTTTTTTTTTTTTAATTTTTTGCCAAACGCAATTATATTATGATCATCTAGATCATAAAGCCTAGTTTTCTTATGTCGGGAAAATCCCAGACGATCGGGGATTTCGAAGTTTCCCGACCGTCCCAGATTTTGCCGACTAATGAAAACCATAAATCGTAGGCATTCCCGATAATCTGCGATGGTCGGGGACGAATCGCGAAAATAGGAAGCGTTTCTATTTTCCCGACGTGTCGCAGACTTTTGCGATCGTCGGCGATCATTGCCGACATGAAAACTCAAATTCGTACTGTCGGAGACGTCGGCGATGGTTTTAGCTTGTAGTTACCAATCGCATAAATTGCAAGTTTCAAGGTTTGGCGCACTTTCCATTTATGCATCAATCAATTCCAGCGGTGCCCATCCCTTCCCCCCCCCCCCCCCCCCCGGGCAACCGCAGCAGGGCATTTGATCAAGTTGTCAGTCGTAAAATGCGATGAAAGATCATTTAAGATGTCTTGATTCTTGACAGACAAAGTAGCCTGCGAATACAGGTGCCTATTGGAAGGCGACGATCCCGGGGGCAGAGCATTTGCCCTCTTTCTTCGCCCCCACCCCGGGCATGTACACAGCTTAGGTGTCCCCACCCTGGGGAATTTGCCCATAAAAAAGATGCTAATGCCCGGATGTTAGCCCGTGGGGCGGATGGGCACTGCTGGAATTGACTGATGCATTATCTGGGACAACCGTCAAGCGATTTTCAGATATGAGATTGTCGGCAAAGTCTGGGACGGTCAGGAAACTGCGAAATCCCCGATCGTCTGGGATTTTCCCGACAAAGATATGAAAACTAGGCTTAAACTATGTGCTGATATTTTCAGGGAAGTAACTGCTGACCAATACCCTTTCTTACCCTTTGGGGGCGTTCTTTGAAGAAACGAGGGCTAAATTGCAGAATACCCCACAACACTAGCTATTCTGCGTAGCTCTTACAAATTGCTACGCAGAAATGCGTTCGATGTATCAATATTCACACATGGCTACGAAGATTTATGGCTAAATTTGAATAATTATTATTTTGTAAAGTAAAGTGGTGCATTTATATAGCGCCCTTTCACTAATGTCTCAAAGGCGCTTCACAATGATCAATTTACCCCCAGCGGACTGGAAGCATATACAGGCGCAAATTGCAGCCGCTTCTAAGCAGTCCACGCATGCTGGTACTCATTTTACCGACCTCGGAAGGATGGAAAGCTGAGTGAACTTTAGCGGGAAAGAAGGTCGCCAAATATTACAGTCTCGGCAGGACCGGGAATGGAACCCGGGACCTTAGGGTTGGAAGGCAGAGATCTTACCACTGCGCCAACTCCTCCGCATGAATCTCCCTTGAGACTTGTGAGAAAAAGGGAAAAAACAGAACTGAGCCGTCTCGTAGCCATGTCTGATTATTGGTGGAACAAACTCGGCCTATTGCTCTCGTATCTACAGTTATAAAGCCTAGGCACTGATTTCAAACTGGTTAGCTTCCAGTTATTGTCGTGCTTATCACCAGATATTACGGCTCAAGTAACTTCACTGAATTATGAATAAATTACAACAGAGTAGCCGCATAGCGACCTTCCAGAGAGCTTGAGTGAATTATGAATAAATTACAACAGAGTAGATGCGTAGCCACTTTCCCAAGAACTTGAGTGAATTATCAAGAATAAATGACAATTCAAGTAGCTGCATAAATGTATTGCTGGCTGCGCCATGCGGCTAGAGATGGGGAGTATTCTGCAATTGCTCCGAAACAAGGACGAGTTTATGAGTATTGGCCCATTCCATTTAATATCTACATTCTGGGGTGGATCTAGGGATGGTTTTGGGGGTTCCATCAAATCCCCTAAATAATTAAAAGGGCTAATGTCAAAAACTTGTAAAAATATAAAATAAACACACTTACATGTAAATGAAATTAATTCATAACCATGCAAGTTAAGACTGTTGGGCTTGGCTCTGATGAACGTTCACTACGAAAAGCCCCTTGACTACCATGATGATGCTGTAGTTAAGTTTTTTGCAGAAAGATACATGTACCCTCGAAGAATGCTTCTTGTTGATCCTGTCTTTATGAAACACAAAATTGAAAAAGCATCAAATGCAGTATATTTTTATCATGGATTTGCATCGTTTTTACGCAGCTTTGTTAGTAACATTTTGATGCAAAAGGAATGGCATTTTAATTTAATTTTAAAAATGATGGTAAAGCCCGCTGACCAAATGGCAGAAATCATGTTTCCAAAACTTCAAAATTTTCCAGGAAATGACACCCCCTGGAACCCCCTGTCATTGAACACCCTCTGCTAAATACCTGGATCTGCCCTAAATGAATAAATACCCGGAATACCTGCCCCTAAATACCTGAATCCTTCCCCCCCCCCCCCCTTCCCCATCAATGGCACAATTCTTAGTGTTAGTGAGCCAGTTGGCACCCTGGGCTTCGATCTTGTGTTTTTTTTTTCTGAGGGTTATAGCAAAAATCAGCCCTTATTTCTTAGGGAAAGAGGAAAAATTGGCCTATTTCCAAGTGGGTGTACAGTGTACAGTCTCAACACTTTGATGTTCTTTTTCAGAGGGGTTAAAATCTGTGGTAACTTCATCCAAAGGGAGGGGGGGTGGGGGTGGGGGGTGGATATTAAATGGAATGGCCCATTTTTGCATTGTTGTGTGCACAGTACTATTGTCTAGTCATGTCCTGTTGTAATTTGGATACTTCTGCAGTTGAACAAAGTATAAGGTCAGACAGAGTGTATTTCAATACAATTGAACTGAATTTGTTAGTGTTATTGAGTAAATTCTCAAGGTACCAGTAATTTTTTGTTCTTAACCCAGACAAACCACTGGTAGGAATTCCAATTAAAGGTGTCTTTTAATACTTTCTTTGACCAAATTCTCATAGACGTGGCATTACATTTAATTAATACAGAACGTTAATTCCTAGGCATGATTACATTTTTCAAGTTGTTTTCTCAAAATATCTCTCTTATATAAGCTTGTACATCAAGTTTGCAATAATTATCTAAAGAAAGCCTTGATGTCAGTAAGATAATAACTGTTCTTAGTTGTGTTTTTAAAAATTCTCTTTGTTAAAATGTGTGCTACATTCTGGTTTAAAACAGAATGTTGAGCTTTAATTGGTATCATCAGTACTCCAAATTTAGTACCAAGTCCAGTCATCAGAGATGACCAGAAAGTTGAGGCAACCAGGTTTTGGTAAAATGAAAAGTGTGGTTGTTGGAGGAAAGAACAATGGACAACCCTGCCAAACTTCAAAATCAACAAAAATCAAAAATCAAAAAAAAAAAAAAATCAAATGATAATAAGAAAGTAATCTTAACCCATTGACTCCCAGGTGTTCCCATTGACGAGTAAAATCGTCTGGTGCTAGACATAGTAAAATACTAAGTCTGGCCGGTTTAGGCCGGTTTGGACGTCAAAGGGTTAAGCAGCACCCAACTTACCTGTCGCTTTTCTATTGTCAATGTTCAACAGTACCGTCAAGTTAAAAGTAATTAATTTGCTGCAGCTGAGCATTTTCCCCTGCTTTGAGTATCTTTATCTTTTGCAATTAACATTGTCAGATAGGAAATTACAAGGGACAGTGTCAAAAGCATGTTTGAAAGCCATGGAGGTCGAAACGTGCCAAAACTTAAACACAGACTTCCATGGATCGGAAAACTACTAACAGGCGCTCTGAAGATCGACCACCTTGTGATTGCATTTCAACACAGCTGGCAATTTAATCAGCTGGCAATTTAATCATGGGTTTGGTTGCCCTAACCTTTTGAAACAGGGACAACCTGGATTTTTTTTCAAGCAATTGTTCTCCTATTTGTAAATGTACAGTACAGTAATTGATAAGTTTGCATTTAAAAAAGAACATTGTTTTTGCAATGATCAAAATCACTACTGACATGAATTTGTTGGTGTTACTTTGGACCTATATGCATGACTTGTATGATTCCTTAAATAATGAAACAAAATTAATAATGGTTCTGTTAATTTTTTTTGGATGATGTATATACAGGTATCATGTTGTACTCTTTTCTTCATTTGCTACAAAACCTATCTTTCCTCATTACAATTGCAAAGTAACAAGTTATACATTACGTGACATTGTAAAATTTTCATTACTTTTTATGGCTCACCTCACAGCACTTACAACTTGCTACTGTATTGGCAACTTCTAGTAACAGTGATAAGCAACCATTTTCCTAGAAGCTTTTCAAGGACAAGAATATATAAATAATTGATAAAGAAAGGACATTTATGGTTGGAGGCAGGCCAGTTGCATATTAAAATTTTAAATGCACAATTGAAAAGTTGAATTTGCGACTATCTGAAACAACTTTATTCAATGGTCAGAGCAGGACTTCAAATCAGAAATTCCAATACATTGCAAGTCCAGCACCTTACACGTTCTACCTCCTTATCTCTAATAATAATGATGCGGCTCAACAACGTCGAGCCAAAAGCATACTATGGCACCTGAGGCTCAGTACCACTGCATGGTCCATGTTGTGTATGACATTGGAGCACAATTTACAGCCAGCTGGAATAAGCTGTATGCTGGTTTTTGCTGAGGGTGGAAAACCGGAGAGCCCAGAGAAAAACCCTTAGAGCAGAGTAGAGAACCAACAGAAACTCAGCCCACTTGTGGCCTCTGGGTCCAGGAATTAAACCCTGGCCACATTGTTGGGTGGCGAGTGGTCTCGCCACTGTAGACCCCCTCCCCTCCCCCCCTCCCCTCCCCCCTCCCCTTTCCTCTCTTCCTCTATATTACTAATGGAGCATTCCTACCAATATTATTAACTTTACAGTGGAGTTGGAAAAGTCCTTAAAAAAAGACTAAAAAACCATCTCAAAAAAGAGAAATTAGCGCTAGCCAAGTTGGAGCAGGAGAAAAGAATCAAACAAGTGCACTTCTACTGTGTCATTGATTTTCAAGGGACTTGTGAAGAAGAGAACCCAAAAGACTATATTCATGAAATTATTGAGTTTCCTGTAGTACTTGTTGATGCCAATACTTTGGAAGTGGTAAGTGTACAATGTATGTTGCAAATTTTGTCTGACAATTTCTTGTTCTGGAATTTAATTTAATTTATCATTTTTTAATATACATGTACTGTATCATTGACCATTGATTTCAGTCTGCGGTTAAAAAATTCTTATCACATGATAACATTTTTTGTGGCTCTGCGGTTACGAAAATACCGATCTCATGACGCCATTTTTCTGTTACTCTCGCCAAAGAGAAAATCGCGAAACGATGTTGAGGGCGATTAAAACCTGCCGAAGCTATTACGGGTAACCCATTAAAAGCTTTCTCCGAGGAAATAAGAAGCAGGTGGAAACTTTTCTTCAGTTTTTTTCTTTTCTCGACCATGGGAACTGACAAAGGAATAGCGCCACGTGGTCGGTATTTTCGAAACCGCAGAGCCACAAAAACGTTATCACTTGATCAGAATTTTTTTAACCACAGACTGAAATCAACGGTCTGTGAAGTGGGCTGAAAAACAACCCTTGTCCACTGCCGTGTGAGATCGATAGCAGTTTTTTAGTGGATGCAGAGGTTGCTAACTTATTGACTCCCGAGTCACCCTCCATTGGTAAAATTGTCTGTCGTTTGACAGAGCAAAACTGTGATTTTAAATAAGAACGATCACACATATGTTGAGGGGCGGTGGCCTCATGGTTAGAGTGCTCGACTCCGGATCGAGTGGTACGGGTTCGGGTCCTGGACATTGTGTTGTGTTCTTGGGCAAGACACTTTACTTTCACGGTGTCTCTCTCCACCCAGGTGTATAAATGGGTACCGGCGAAATGCTGGGGGTAACCCTGCGATGGACTAGTATCCCATCCAGGGGGAGTAGAAATACTCCTAGTCGTTGCAAGGGAAACCAGAGATAAGCGCCGGCCTGATGGGCCTTCTGGCTCGTAAGCAGTGACTCTACCTTTACCTTTATCACACAAAAGATCAAGTTGCAGTGTTTTTGTCAGAAAATTAAATGTTACAGTATTTGGATTTGGGAATGTCATTTTCTGTATTTATTAAAGAGACTACTGTATGAAATGGACACCCCAAAGTTTGGGCGTGACAATCACATTACTACGCAAGGAAAGCTAACCAAACTTTGTTAATAATACATGTAATTTTAAGAGATCATTTTGTTGGGGTTGCCTTTTTTAATGCAATGGAACTCAAATGATACAGGCTGGGTTAACTTAAAGGGGCTAGGTCACGCTATTTTAGGTAATTTTCTTTAATTTTGTTAATTATGAGCTCTAAACGTCAAATTGGCAAAGCAAGAGTCTTTCATTTTCAAAATCACGGCCACATAACAACTGAGAATGATTTTCCAGCTTTGTAAATGACATTTTAATATAGACTGATGTAATTTTGAAAAACGGTGGGCCGACGTTTTTCAAATGTACCCAAATTCAATCCATTTCAATCCTCTCCAGTTTTGTCCATCCATGTCCCTTCTTGGCTTCCCTGCATTTTGTTAGAGATCTTCTATAGTTTTGAACAGTTATTTTGATATTTTAGTTAATTCTATGACCATTCGATCAGTGCTGAAATTGCCTAAAATTGCGTGACCTACAGCACTGTAGCCCCTTTAAGGTTCCAGATTAGGCAGTACAGTCAGAGATAAGGTTATTTTGCATGGGGATATCTGACATTCCGGTAAACTTCCATTTCCTTACGCTGTATGGACCCCCCTTGTCCTCCAAAAATATGGGTACATGTTGTGGTCTGCTGGTGGGCCATTGGCTCTCGGGCATTTGTGATTATTGTGTGCACTGTTCTGGGTGTGATGTCAGGGCATTCCGGATGTGGTCTCATTCACCTTCACTTGACTGTGCTCTTTTTAGTTTTACTCTGCTCAGGATACGTACAGGGCATTTTGTGTAGCTGGCATTTCCCAGTGTCCCCTCCCTGCTCTCCTAGCTTTTGTGTTATAATAATCAGTACATAGTAGGTTCTCCACTGTTCTTTCAGTTCAGTATGACTGGTGCTTAAAGCCTGAGGCTGGTTTGGTGGGCCAGGCTTCTGGCTGGGGTGTGGATATGGCAGGCCCTTGGGTGTTCTTTTTGACTACCAAATTGTTTTTTGGGGTTGGCGGTTCCAGCCCCCATATTCCTGGGCACCCATTGAACCTCCAGGTGCATCTTAGGCGTTAAAATCCCATATCTTCCTGTTGTGGTTGCTGAACATGACTTGAGATCATTGCATC
>NC_090885.1:63522830-63525330 GCF_036669925.1 Montipora capricornis
TTTTACAGGGCTTGCCCGTTTCCACGGTGACATATTACGTCACAATAATGACTGTATCTTGTTCAGCAAAAATTCGTGTTTCATTTGGTACCACAATATTGCCAATACATGATACAACGTTGTGGTGCCGATCCTTCAAATAAGAGCGTCACTTGGAAGCGTTGGAACTACTTCGAGCCTCCTTGAACTATTTGAGTAGAGGAAATTCCAGCTGTAGACCTCAACATATACTCCTCTGCAGATTTTTCATGAACGCGAAGAAAAAAGATGACTCAAAACCAATTTCCCTTTGAAAATAAAAATAATAAAAACGTTCTTTGCCGGCATTGGTGACCCCCCTTTCCTATCCTTTCCTGAGAAAGACGTGAAAAGGCTAAATATGAGGTTACGTAGAGGACGCGAGCACCCTACGATAAATGGCCAACTCTCCCTTGGAAACGTTACGATCGTTTGCATCAATTTGGTTCCTGAATCAGTTGCTGGTACAGTTGCAATTTTTACCCGCAACGACTCGAAATGATCAAGACACGACTGTCGGGGCTATATTTTTAGTTGACGTTTTCAGAGCCGTCGTCTTCGTTGTTGCTTGAAAACTATGTTAAGGAACTTTAAAACCGTTATAAAGCCAGAACAAGCCGTGGAATGAGTTAGATGTAATCCATTATCGTCAAGTACACTTATCAAGACAAAGCAAGTTGAACTAAGAGCTCTTTTGCTGAAAATTACCTCTCTGCTAACTAGTAGACCAATAGGGAACGGTGTTTTGATTTTGCTTCATAGACTTGGATTGTTTTTTAACCGAGGTTCTTCCTGCCCTCTCCTCCAGAGATGCAAGTATGGTAAGGAACGAGCTGCGATCCGATTTATGTGTCCCATTATCTTGCTCCTAATTGTGTTCATTTCATTCATTTCCATTTCATTTATTTCCCCATTTATTAAGAGAATTACAAGGTCTAAAAAGCTCACTACATGAAGTAAATGGGGAAGGGCAACGATATAGGTAAACTAGTTAGATGCCCTTTAAATTAAGTTGCATTTTATTTTAAGATAAAAGATAATTACAATAAGCAAAAGGAAAGGAGGAACACATAGTTAAGGGATACTAAACAGTAAGTGCAGTAGTTAGTACTGAGCAAAATAATTCTGAAAAAGATATCTTTTAAATAGATGTTTATTTGACATACTACGAATGAATAGAAGAATATTATTCCAATAATAACATCCAATAATTGTTGGGCAGAAGTTCCTTATATTTGTTATAAAAGAACTGGGATTTAGATACTGTAAGGATGTGCTTCGAGTAGTATAATTATGTTGCTCAGATACAAAAGATAGAGTAAGATTTGATGGTTTGTTATCTACGATAAGATCATAAAATAGTTGACAAGTTTTAACTTCACAATATCAGGAAATTTAATCAGGCCAAGATTAACATAATGGGGAGTAATATGCTCACGAAGTGGTACCTCATTGATGATTCTTAAAGCTTTTGTTTTGCAGCTTTACCACTTGAGATATGGCAGCTTCGTAGCTATTACCCCATAATACGCAGCCATAGTTAAATAAAGATATATAAGTGCATAATAGATACTTGTTAAAGATTTTTTGGGTACATGACGTTTTAATTTTGCAATAATATTTATGCTTTTACTGATTTTACCACTAATATAATCGATATGATGGTGCCATGATAGGGAACAATCAATGATTAATCCTAAGTAGTTAGCACTGTGAGGCTGCTCAAGATACTGATCCGCTAATTTAAGAGGGGTGTATAAATTATAATTAAGTTTTTTGCCGTGGTTGGAATAATATATATTTGTCTTACTTAAATTTAAAGTTAGCTTATTTGAGCATAGCCAGTCATAAATGGCGGGTAATTCAGAGTTTTTAGGCGTAGCAATGCTAATGCTCATTGTTTAAAAATTCAAGCGACATACGTTGTCTGAAAGGTTCCCCCATAAGTTTACTTAGCGCGTCTCTTCAAATGTACCGTATTTATCATTGTTGTCTTTTCCATTGTCGATCAGTGGTGACGACATAGTGTCCGGATCCTCTCGGCTGGTTGTTGGCTGGTCCCGTACTTCTTCAGGATTGTGGGTTGGCTGGTACAACAGGAACCCTTCCAAGTAGCAGAATTATGCAAACGACGAGGCCGCATAAGACAATGCTGTTGACAACCACAAGCATCCAAATGATGGATGAGGACCTGATTGGATTCAAAAGTGCATATCTAATGTTCATAAAGGAGAAATGAAGGGTGAGAAGAACCAAGGTCTCCGCTGTGTTTTCTAATGCGATTTTTTGGTAGGAGTCCCGGAAGGGCCTGAAGAGAAGCTGGAAGCAAAGGGACGCTATAAGGACAAGGCAAACGGCAATGGTCTGAAATGACAGTACCCGCGGGATAAACGATAGTGAGAATGCGATTAGCATACGACGAAGGAGAAAAAGGATCTCGAAATAGGAACGGTACTCCTTTTTATACGACAGATAGATAGAG
>NC_090885.1:63535330-63547830 GCF_036669925.1 Montipora capricornis
ACGACCCGTTTCGAAGCTTACGCACGACATCTTTTAGTGTGGGCCTACCGCGAAAAGCGGGTGCCTTTCTTTGTATGTGTTTTGAACGCTCCAAGAGGAACTCGATTAAGCCAACGCAACATTCATCTTTAGTAACCCAAACAATGCAGCACAGTGCTCTCGCTGATTTTTTGATTACGTGGTTTGCTTTTAAATTCTAATGTCAACAGCGCCACGTGCCTTCTACTGTGCATCACCCAATCAAAACACCGCCACGTGCTTTCTATTGTGCATTTTTCTGTCCCGGAAAAAGAAAACTGAAATCTAACATAATTTATAACTCGGTGCCCTTAAGGGACTGAGTAAAAATCGCAAACCAAGAATCAGTCAGCGAGACAATCATCTTATTTCTTTAAAAGTTATTCTCGTAACGTAAGAGGAACTACGTGGTTTGCTTTTAATTTCTAATGTCAACAGCGCCACGTGCCTTCTATTGTGCATCACCCAATCAAAACACCGACACGTGCTTTCTATTGTGCATTTTTCTTTCTGGAAAAAGAAAACTTAAATCTAACAGTGCCCTTAAGGGATTGAGGAAAAAACGCAAACCAAGAATCAGTCGGCGAGACAATCATCTTATTTCTTTAAAAGTTATTCTCGTAACTCCATTATCAAGTGATAAATAAATACAAGTGCTAGAGTTTAAATAGATGGAACTAAGCATAACTTGCATACTAGGTGTTGTGAGGAACATAAATTTAATTCGTCTAGCATCAAGAAACATTTCACTATGATAAACACGATTGTTTGCCTGATAATATCAATCAGCACTTTAAAGTCTTACGAAAATGCAAGACTAAACATGACTGATTAATTTATGAAATGCTATACATTAGGGAATTGTCACCCTCTCTAAATGTCCAAAGTGCCCCAATCAAGGCAAAGTTATTTGTATAACATTCTTTACAAAACCTAGTATGCAAATTATGCTTTCCATCTATTTAAACTCTAGCACTTGTATTTATTTATCACTTGATAATGGAGTTACGATGACTTCGAAAACGTCGTGAAAATAAAAATCTAGTCAGTTCCTTCGCGGACTCCGGATCCGTTAAAATAACCGACACTGAATTTGGGGCTCGGAAATTATTCACATCACCGTTCTATCAGCCCTTCCAGGAAAGCCGGGCTCGGCGGTAGAAAAGCCCTGGGAACGAGGTTTGTAGTGGAGGTACGCCCAGAACAAATTGGGTAGGGGTGTGGCGGCCCGCTTTCCCGAAACCAGCTTCCCGAAACCCTTCCTCCTGACCGCGATTTTCCCCTACCCTATTTATGACCCTGACCAAAAATTTGATACCCTATTTATGAACCTGACCCCTTAACTCAATACCCTGGTCCAGACCTGCCTTACAATTATTTCCCTAGTTTAGGCCTTGCATCAACGTGTGAAAGCGTAACTGAACCTTTTACAACGATCTAGACCCAATCAGAATTCCAGCGAGAGGGAAACAACTGTGCTATCCTTGTGCTATCGCGACGTCACGCTCCAATTTGTTTACATTCTGATTGAGTTCTGATCGGTGGACCCTTCGCTCAGGCCTTCTGTTGTGACTCTCTTGACGCGTCCGCTTTCTTTGAACTCAGCGAGACAAGAAAATGAACATCATTGTTCTGGCAATCATTTATCCAGTTTATGGATTTGGTCTAGCATGTTGATTTAAACAACCAGGATCGCTTTTTGGAACTTTATTTTTTTCCTGTAGAAGAAGCAGACGTTGGTGAGTTGAACAGTTTTTACGACGAAAGTCGCCTACTTGGTTTGTACTGTATCAGAGGCACATTTGATGTCGCGATAACTGATCAATCACATTTGGTCGTCTGACCAATATGAAGTTTTTTCTGCTCCTTTGTTTGTGTCCATCATGATCGAACTTCAGGTGAAGCGCTATGCTGGCGTTAATATGTGCCACCTCTTTGGTGGCTGTGTGATTATCTTGCCTGCTGCCCAATTTGTTGTTGTATTTGGGCAAGAGTTGGTCTTGGGTTGAGAACTTGAATAGTGAGGGGCACAATTTTTGTTTTCGTTCATCTGCTGTGCCAGACAACAAACAATCCTGTCGTGGTGTTCCATGTGCTTGGGGAGTCGTTTGCAGCGACCATCGTCTATCAGATCTGCTTTTGAGTTTTCTTTCATTGATTACAACTTGCGATCTTTCTGCAAACATCTACGTAGCATTCAGCACCTTTTTAGTTGACTTCGAGTAGCCCCGGTCCGTTTTGCTGGTTTTAAAAACGGAGTCTCCCTGCCTTTTGTGATCTTGTTTGTGAGCTGTTTTGTCTTTAGTGCTTGTACTTTTTGTCGTTTGTTTCCTGGTGGCAACAAAGTAACTTTGATGATTTCAAAGGACTTGAATCCACTTAAATGAACTTAGGCGAGTTTTTATTTTAATTTAGTGAACCCACTAAGTGAATGGTACACAAAATTAGGAATAAACTGTTGGTTGAATAGACACTAGTTGTACCATAATTATCTACCCAGTTTAAGTACTTAGCTCAACAAGTTGTTTGGCTCCACAAGTTTCAGTTTCAGACCAGGTACCCGAATTCACCCAGGTACTGTTGCACACTACCATAGTTCTTTGGAAATTGAATAGCTCCTTGAACACCTGGTTGCTTGACAAGAAACTTGATGTGTTTGTTCTCTACATTGGTGAATGCAGCCACTAACTGTCCATTGTGGATAAACTCCAGACCAACTCTTCTTTCAATTTAATCTTTGTTCTTCGCAGGGCATCAATCATGGTGTCCCTTGTAAATGTTAGTTAAAGAGTTTGTTTAAGTTATTTCCCATTTCATACGGCACTGTGGTTGCCAGATTCACTTTCAAACTTATCATGGAAATGTAAATCAATACCAGTGAAAAGTCAGTCCCTTGAATTGTTGATAGAAAATTTATTTAAATGCATATTGAAACATCAGTTGAGGAATATTTTTTTCCCACTTTGTGAACCTAACATACATTGCTGCCATTTGTTTATTGCTTGGTCATTCAATGTCTTGATCACATCAAGTAATTTATTTTTAGGTATTGTGTATCTTAATCTAAAAACTTAACTGTTTGCTTTTTGGAGCCCTTTTGCGGCATATTTTAGATAGGCAGGAAATGTTCCACATTTTATGGTAAATAGTTCTGCATAGTTTTAAGGAACATTGCAGCCAAATCTAATTGAATATGAGACTAAAATATGCTGTTTGACATTTTGTGAATTTAAAGACTATTAATATTGTTTGCGCTTGTTTTAAAAGGCTTAAGGTTGGCACTCAAAAGTGTTCCTTCTATGATCTTATTCTGTAAAGATTACCTTCGGAGAATTGGATCAAGGCCAGTTTTTTCTTCTAGCTTCTTTTCCCAGTGCCCTCTGAGAATGGAGTTGATTTGGTTTTGCCCAATGTTGAAAGATGAAACAATGCCTAAACCAGCCAGCCACAAGGAATACTTCATGGTGCTTTTTTACAAACATGGGCATGAGGGTGCTCGTAAGCATCTGAGCATTGTTTCGCATGCTTAAGTGTTATTATAATAATGTATTTCTCTAAGAGAGTGTTCTTTTCTTGTTGGTCATTCAAAAATTGTTGGAATAGCTTGTTTGAGCTGTTGGATAGACGCAGAACATTTGATGAGGCCCTCCTGGGGAGAGGAGTCCTTGTTCCCTTTACATATTTGCTTGTGTTTCCTTGTTCCCCAAATTACTTTCAAACTTGTTCCCAGGTTTTTGATCCCTAAATTTAAATTGGTTTTCTTCCCTTGTTCCTTAAAATATTTTGATATTGTTGAAAAAAACAGTGAGGAACATTAAATTTTAGTTACCTAAATTTTGAAATTTTAGATACTAGATATTTTATTCATATTCTTACATTTTTATGTATATATTTCTTTTTTTCTTTAATATTATTTTGTGGAAAACCTGTAAAATAGCTTCAGCTAAGTGTTTCTATCAACGCTAAATAAAGATTATGTATGTATGTATGTATGTTACTCTGTTCCCCAGTTTAAATTAGCCATGTTCTTTTCTTCCCCAAACCCCTGGGAGTGCCTCTTTGTTGATGTTGATTCTCTTATTTGCCTAATAGCAATTCACTGTTGAATTGCAAGACACAGCAAGTTCTTATTTGGGATTGAGGGAAAAATAAATTTTCGCACAATAAAAGAAACACAATTTTGACTGCCCCTTCTAGATCTTGCTCTTTTCAGACATGAACCAGGTTGTTTGCACCTTTCTGGCGACCTGCGGGAGGGCAAGCTCTAGAAACTCTTCCTAAGCGAGCCTTCCACTGAAAAACTTTCCAAGTCTGGCTTTCCGGTGTTAGGGGCCGAGGTTTTTGTGCAAAATTCATCAGCGGCTTCCTTGCAGCTTCTAAAAGGTGTTCCTTCGGGCAATGGTTAGTAAACGTTTTGTAGTGCGCATACAAATTTTCGCTACTTGAAAATGTATGTTCACGCGAAAAAAAATATCAGCTTGACAATTTTTCTTTCCCGATACTCCATTTAAAATGAACGTGAGCGCCATTAGTAATAAAGGGCCAGAAAACCATTTAAAACATTTTTTGGCAATTTTTTTGTCAACAAACTTGGGTTGTCGGCGAGCAGAATTCGAACGTGACCTGTTGTGCTTTGGCTTTTATTTGTGCTTTTTTCTAACTATTCTAAGACGAATTCAGGCTGGTATTTTCGAATCAAGTGCAAGAAGACGGCAAAACCGTATCGATATTTATTTGAGTTAACTTCGCGAATAAAGACTTTGACCGCGTCCTTGCGTAGATCAACAACAATGTCATTTACGAACAACCGAAATGTACTGTTTTCCGGTGAAGGGGCAAATGATTGACAGGATAGCACGGTTTTGACTGCCGCGCGCACTGCGGGCGCAGGTTCCGTATGCAAGGAGACCAATGTTAAAGGCAATGTTAATCAGCTTTTATTAGGTAGGTTATAAGACTGCATGTCAAAGTTTCGAGCTCAGAATTCCACAACACGGTTACATAATGTGCCGTCATAACTACAGAATGCGTCCTTACCTTATGGTGACTTGACTAAGAAGGGGACATGATAAAGAAGTAGCTTCTTCTAAATAAAAAACAAATTCAAGACTAGAGTGCAAAAATCGATACCCCATTTATGACCAAAATGGCGGAAAATTAGCCAAAATCGATACCCTATTTATGACCAAAACGGCTGAAAAACCCTACCCTTTGGGGCCGGACATACCGATATAGCCCATATAAGGGAGTTCCTTCCCCCCCCCCCCCCCCACCCCCCTCCCCTCCGGGCGGGAAAGTTGAAAGGTTTTATATTTTTAGCGGTTTTATAGTCCAGCGGTTGGCTCTCAAAACGAAACCAAAATGGCGGAAGGTTCAGTTGTTCAAGAAGACGACGAAAGTGAAAGCGCACAGCAAAGCAAATCACCATGTCTTGATAATCCAGTGTACAAGGAAATTTCAATTGCGAATGGAAAGGTCAATAGGATGGAGAACTCTCAAGTCAAACGCTGCCTTGATGAACTTGGCCTGGACTCTCGGTGGGTCAACAATTTTTTTTTTTTTAATTTTTTGCCAAACGCAATTATATTATGATCATCTAGATCATAAAGCCTAGTTTTCTTATGTCGGGAAAATCCCAGACGATCGGGGATTTCGAAGTTTCCCGACCGTCCCAGATTTTGCCGACTAATGAAAACCATAAATCGTAGGCATTCCCGATAATCTGCGATGGTCGGGGACGAATCGCGAAAATAGGAAGCGTTTCTATTTTCCCGACGTGTCGCAGACTTTTGCGATCGTCGGCGATCATTGCCGACATGAAAACTCAAATTCGTACTGTCGGAGACGTCGGCGATGGTTTTAGCTTGTAGTTACCAATCGCATAAATTGCAAGTTTCAAGGTTTGGCGCACTTTCCATTTATGCATCAATCAATTCCAGCGGTGCCCATCCCTTCCCCCCCCCCCCCCCCCCCCCCGGCAACCGCAGCAGGGCATTTGATCAAGTTGTCAGTCGTAAAATGCGATGAAAGATCATTTAAGATGTCTTGATTCTTGACAGACAAAGTAGCCTGCGAATACAGGTGCCTATTGGAAGGCGACGATCCCGGGGGCAGAGCATTTGCCCTCTTTCTTCGCCCCCACCCCGGGCATGTACACAGCTTAGGTGTCCCCACCCTGGGGAATTTGCCCATAAAAAAGATGCTAATGCCCGGATGTTAGCCCGTGGGGCGGATGGGCACTGCTGGAATTGACTGATGCATTATCTGGGACAACCGTCAAGCGATTTTCAGATATGAGATTGTCGGCAAAGTCTGGGACGGTCAGGAAACTGCGAAATCCCCGATCGTCTGGGATTTTCCCGACAAAGATATGAAAACTAGGCTTAAACTATGTGCTGATATTTTCAGGGAAGTAACTGCTGACCAATACCCTTTCTTACCCTTTGGGGGCGTTCTTTGAAGAAACGAGGGCTAAATTGCAGAATACCCCACAACACTAGCTATTCTGCGTAGCTCTTACAAATTGCTACGCAGAAATGCGTTCGATGTATCAATATTCACACATGGCTACGAAGATTTATGGCTAAATTTGAATAATTATTATTTTGTAAAGTAAAGTGGTGCATTTATATAGCGCCCTTTCACTAATGTCTCAAAGGCGCTTCACAATGATCAATTTACCCCCAGCGGACTGGAAGCATATACAGGCGCAAATTGCAGCCGCTTCTAAGCAGTCCACGCATGCTGGTACTCATTTTACCGACCTCGGAAGGATGGAAAGCTGAGTGAACTTTAGCGGGAAAGAAGGTCGCCAAATATTACAGTCTCGGCAGGACCGGGAATGGAACCCGGGACCTTAGGGTTGGAAGGCAGAGATCTTACCACTGCGCCAACTCCTCCGCATGAATCTCCCTTGAGACTTGTGAGAAAAAGGGAAAAAACAGAACTGAGCCGTCTCGTAGCCATGTCTGATTATTGGTGGAACAAACTCGGCCTATTGCTCTCGTATCTACAGTTATAAAGCCTAGGCACTGATTTCAAACTGGTTAGCTTCCAGTTATTGTCGTGCTTATCACCAGATATTACGGCTCAAGTAACTTCACTGAATTATGAATAAATTACAACAGAGTAGCCGCATAGCGACCTTCCAGAGAGCTTGAGTGAATTATGAATAAATTACAACAGAGTAGATGCGTAGCCACTTTCCCAAGAACTTGAGTGAATTATCAAGAATAAATGACAATTCAAGTAGCTGCATAAATGTATTGCTGGCTGCGCCATGCGGCTAGAGATGGGGAGTATTCTGCAATTGCTCCGAAACAAGGACGAGTTTATGAGTATTGGCCCATTCCATTTAATATCTACATTCTGGGGTGGATCTAGGGATGGTTTTGGGGGTTCCATCAAATCCCCTAAATAATTAAAAGGGCTAATGTCAAAAACTTGTAAAAATATAAAATAAACACACTTACATGTAAATGAAATTAATTCATAACCATGCAAGTTAAGACTGTTGGGCTTGGCTCTGATGAACGTTCACTACGAAAAGCCCCTTGACTACCATGATGATGCTGTAGTTAAGTTTTTTGCAGAAAGATACATGTACCCTCGAAGAATGCTTCTTGTTGATCCTGTCTTTATGAAACACAAAATTGAAAAAGCATCAAATGCAGTATATTTTTATCATGGATTTGCATCGTTTTTACGCAGCTTTGTTAGTAACATTTTGATGCAAAAGGAATGGCATTTTAATTTAATTTTAAAAATGATGGTAAAGCCCGCTGACCAAATGGCAGAAATCATGTTTCCAAAACTTCAAAATTTTCCAGGAAATGACACCCCCTGGAACCCCCTGTCATTGAACACCCTCTGCTAAATACCTGGATCTGCCCTAAATGAATAAATACCCGGAATACCTGCCCCTAAATACCTGAATCCTTCCCCCCCCCCCCCTTCCCCATCAATGGCACAATTCTTAGTGTTAGTGAGCCAGTTGGCACCCTGGGCTTCGATCTTGTGTTTTTTTTTTCTGAGGGTTATAGCAAAAATCAGCCCTTATTTCTTAGGGAAAGAGGAAAAATTGGCCTATTTCCAAGTGGGTGTACAGTGTACAGTCTCAACACTTTGATGTTCTTTTTCAGAGGGGTTAAAATCTGTGGTAACTTCATCCAAAGGGGGGGGGGGGGGGTGGGGGTGGATATTAAATGGAATGGCCCATTTTTGCATTGTTGTGTGCACAGTACTATTGTCTAGTCATGTCCTGTTGTAATTTGGATACTTCTGCAGTTGAACAAAGTATAAGGTCAGACAGAGTGTATTTCAATACAATTGAACTGAATTTGTTAGTGTTATTGAGTAAATTCTCAAGGTACCAGTAATTTTTTGTTCTTAACCCAGACAAACCACTGGTAGGAATTCCAATTAAAGGTGTCTTTTAATACTTTCTTTGACCAAATTCTCATAGACGTGGCATTACATTTAATTAATACAGAACGTTAATTCCTAGGCATGATTACATTTTTCAAGTTGTTTTCTCAAAATATCTCTCTTATATAAGCTTGTACATCAAGTTTGCAATAATTATCTAAAGAAAGCCTTGATGTCAGTAAGATAATAACTGTTCTTAGTTGTGTTTTTAAAAATTCTCTTTGTTAAAATGTGTGCTACATTCTGGTTTAAAACAGAATGTTGAGCTTTAATTGGTATCATCAGTACTCCAAATTTAGTACCAAGTCCAGTCATCAGAGATGACCAGAAAGTTGAGGCAACCAGGTTTTGGTAAAATGAAAAGTGTGGTTGTTGGAGGAAAGAACAATGGACAACCCTGCCAAACTTCAAAATCAACAAAAATCAAAAATCAAAAAAAAAAAAAATCAAATGATAATAAGAAAGTAATCTTAACCCATTGACTCCCAGGTGTTCCCATTGACGAGTAAAATCGTCTGGTGCTAGACATAGTAAAATACTAAGTCTGGCCGGTTTAGGCCGGTTTGGACGTCAAAGGGTTAAGCAGCACCCAACTTACCTGTCGCTTTTCTATTGTCAATGTTCAACAGTACCGTCAAGTTAAAAGTAATTAATTTGCTGCAGCTGAGCATTTTCCCCTGCTTTGAGTATCTTTATCTTTTGCAATTAACATTGTCAGATAGGAAATTACAAGGGACAGTGTCAAAAGCATGTTTGAAAGCCATGGAGGTCGAAACGTGCCAAAACTTAAACACAGACTTCCATGGATCGGAAAACTACTAACAGGCGCTCTGAAGATCGACCACCTTGTGATTGCATTTCAACACAGCTGGCAATTTAATCAGCTGGCAATTTAATCATGGGTTTGGTTGCCCTAACCTTTTGAAACAGGGACAACCTGGATTTTTTTTCAAGCAATTGTTCTCCTATTTGTAAATGTACAGTACAGTAATTGATAAGTTTGCATTTAAAAAAGAACATTGTTTTTGCAATGATCAAAATCACTACTGACATGAATTTGTTGGTGTTACTTTGGACCTATATGCATGACTTGTATGATTCCTTAAATAATGAAACAAAATTAATAATGGTTCTGTTAATTTTTTTGGATGATGTATATACAGGTATCATGTTGTACTCTTTTCTTCATTTGCTACAAAACCTATCTTTCCTCATTACAATTGCAAAGTAACAAGTTATACATTACGTGACATTGTAAAATTTTCATTACTTTTTATGGCTCACCTCACAGCACTTACAACTTGCTACTGTATTGGCAACTTCTAGTAACAGTGATAAGCAACCATTTTCCTAGAAGCTTTTCAAGGACAAGAATATATAAATAATTGATAAAGAAAGGACATTTATGGTTGGAGGCAGGCCAGTTGCATATTAAAATTTTAAATGCACAATTGAAAAGTTGAATTTGCGACTATCTGAAACAACTTTATTCAATGGTCAGAGCAGGACTTCAAATCAGAAATTCCAATACATTGCAAGTCCAGCACCTTACACGTTCTACCTCCTTATCTCTAATAATAATGATGCGGCTCAACAACGTCGAGCCAAAAGCATACTATGGCACCTGAGGCTCAGTACCACTGCATGGTCCATGTTGTGTATGACATTGGAGCACAATTTACAGCCAGCTGGAATAAGCTGTATGCTGGTTTTTGCTGAGGGTGGAAAACCGGAGAGCCCAGAGAAAAACCCTTAGAGCAGAGTAGAGAACCAACAGAAACTCAGCCCACTTGTGGCCTCTGGGTCCAGGAATTAAACCCTGGCCACATTGTTGGGTGGCGAGTGGTCTCGCCACTGTAGACCCCCTCCCCTCCCCCCCTCCCCTCCCCCCTCCCCTTTCCTCTCTTCCTCTATATTACTAATGGAGCATTCCTACCAATATTATTAACTTTACAGTGGAGTTGGAAAAGTCCTTAAAAAAAGACTAAAAAACCATCTCAAAAAAGAGAAATTAGCGCTAGCCAAGTTGGAGCAGGAGAAAAGAATCAAACAAGTGCACTTCTACTGTGTCATTGATTTTCAAGGGACTTGTGAAGAAGAGAACCCAAAAGACTATATTCATGAAATTATTGAGTTTCCTGTAGTACTTGTTGATGCCAATACTTTGGAAGTGGTAAGTGTACAATGTATGTTGCAAATTTTGTCTGACAATTTCTTGTTCTGGAATTTAATTTAATTTATCATTTTTTAATATACATGTACTGTATCATTGACCATTGATTTCAGTCTGCGGTTAAAAAATTCTTATCACATGATAACATTTTTTGTGGCTCTGCGGTTACGAAAATACCGATCTCATGACGCCATTTTTCTGTTACTCTCGCCAAAGAGAAAATCGCGAAACGATGTTGAGGGCGATTAAAACCTGCCGAAGCTATTACGGGTAACCCATTAAAAGCTTTCTCCGAGGAAATAAGAAGCAGGTGGAAACTTTTCTTCAGTTTTTTTCTTTTCTCGACCATGGGAACTGACAAAGGAATAGCGCCACGTGGTCGGTATTTTCGAAACCGCAGAGCCACAAAAACGTTATCACTTGATCAGAATTTTTTTAACCACAGACTGAAATCAACGGTCTGTGAAGTGGGCTGAAAAACAACCCTTGTCCACTGCCGTGTGAGATCGATAGCAGTTTTTTAGTGGATGCAGAGGTTGCTAACTTATTGACTCCCGAGTCACCCTCCATTGGTAAAATTGTCTGTCGTTTGACAGAGCAAAACTGTGATTTTAAATAAGAACGATCACACATATGTTGAGGGGCGGTGGCCTCATGGTTAGAGTGCTCGACTCCGGATCGAGTGGTACGGGTTCGGGTCCTGGACATTGTGTTGTGTTCTTGGGCAAGACACTTTACTTTCACGGTGTCTCTCTCCACCCAGGTGTATAAATGGGTACCGGCGAAATGCTGGGGGTAACCCTGCGATGGACTAGTATCCCATCCAGGGGGGAGTAGAAATACTCCTAGTCGTTGCAAGGGAAACCAGAGATAAGCGCCGGCCTGATGGGCCTTCTGGCTCGTAAGCAGTGACTCTACCTTTACCTTTATCACACAAAAGATCAAGTTGCAGTGTTTTTGTCAGAAAATTAAATGTTACAGTATTTGGATTTGGGAATGTCATTTTCTGTATTTATTAAAGAGACTACTGTATGAAATGGACACCCCAAAGTTTGGGCGTGACAATCACATTACTACGCAAGGAAAGCTAACCAAACTTTGTTAATAATACATGTAATTTTAAGAGATCATTTTGTTGGGGTTGCCTTTTTTAATGCAATGGAACTCAAATGATACAGGCTGGGTTAACTTAAAGGGGCTAGGTCACGCTATTTTAGGTAATTTTCTTTAATTTTGTTAATTATGAGCTCTAAACGTCAAATTGGCAAAGCAAGAGTCTTTCATTTTCAAAATCACGGCCACATAACAACTGAGAATGATTTTCCAGCTTTGTAAATGACATTTTAATATAGACTGATGTAATTTTGAAAAACGGTGGGCCGACGTTTTTCAAATGTACCCAAATTCAATCCATTTCAATCCTCTCCAGTTTTGTCCATCCATGTCCCTTCTTGGCTTCCCTGCATTTTGTTAGAGATCTTCTATAGTTTTGAACAGTTATTTTGATATTTTAGTTAATTCTATGACCATTCGATCAGTGCTGAAATTGCCTAAAATTGCGTGACCTACAGCACTGTAGCCCCTTTAAGGTTCCAGATTAGGCAGTACAGTCAGAGATAAGGTTATTTTGCATGGGGATATCTGACATTCCGGTAAACTTCCATTTCCTTACGCTGTATGGACCCCCCTTGTCCTCCAAAAATATGGGTACATGTTGTGGTCTGCTGGTGGGCCATTGGCTCTCGGGCATTTGTGATTATTGTGTGCACTGTTCTGGGTGTGATGTCAGGGCATTCCGGATGTGGTCTCATTCACCTTCACTTGACTGTGCTCTTTTTAGTTTTACTCTGCTCAGGATACGTACAGGGCATTTTGTGTAGCT
>NC_090885.1:63552830-63590330 GCF_036669925.1 Montipora capricornis
AAAATAATTCTATTCATTTTTCCAACTATTTAACATCTCCTTTACAACAATTTCGAGATTGCAGCTCTTCGAAATGTCGTGTCAAAAATTGCGCTCTTTTTTTCTAAGTCGATTTTTCGGTTTACAACGGAAAGCACACGATAACATCCACTGAAACCTCACGCGCTTTTTGCTTACATTTTACGCAATGTATATTGGGAGAGTACTGGAAAGGAACTCCAGGGAATTAGATGCGTAGGAACAAAACATAGACATTCAGTTCAGCGACAGGAGGGGGTGGGGATTGGGCAAAATCTTGGGCAAAAAATTGCTAATTCTAAAATTTCGTGTTTTTCTACGTTGATGCGCAACGGAAAACACAATATTCACTCCCGATCCTTTACGGGAACGAGTACTGTACAGGGTACAGTAAACACCCACATATAAGAACCTAGATTTTTCCAAGTTAGGCTAAATAGGTTCTGATAAAAATGGTATTTACAGTAGTTTTCTAATTGGTTCTTATTTTCACAAAAGAATCTCTTCTATATTGTACATTTGTACATATGGTATCTGATTTCCTCTGATGAAGATGTTGACACCTTTTTCAATCATGACCATGAAAAAGAAGTTTTAAACAAGATCTGTGCAGTTTAAAATTTGTTTCAGACGCGTGAAATTTCAAGGTCCTTTTTTAACATAGGAACCCGATTAAAAACGTTTATCCTTTTGTTGAGCCTCTCGTGCTTTCTTTGATTCCATCTTCAAACTTATTTCGAACTAGGAAATCAGTTTACTTTCACCAAATAGGGAGAAGTGGTTTGAGTGGATGTTATGATTATAATGTTGTCCGTTTACAAAACCCCAATGTGGACAGATAGTCCAAAAATTCAAGTAATTAGAGGCACTTGGATTTGCCATAACTTCAACATCACTTGTGTCAAGGAATACAAACAACGTCACAAAGTGTCCCCAAATGCTACTCCTCAAGAAAGGAAAAACTGCTGCATTTACTTTGACCTAAAAAAATCGCTTTCCTTTACTCAAATCTTATTGTTAGAAATAGGTGGGGAATGCTTAGACTTGAAGGGACACTTTGTGTTGTATATCAAAATTGGGCTTGCGTCTAATTTCTTGCATTTCTGGACATAAGTGAGAATATGGAAGGTGTCACTGCACCCAGTGACAATCAATCTCGTCTCCGCAGCCCTCTTTCCTTTTGCATAGCACCGAGAACGCGGACTCTGGCCACTTCCAAGCCAGGAAGTCCGCAAATCACGGACTTTCGGCTCGTCTACGCACGCTCAGAAATTTGAAACAACAAGGGTTGTCAACGGTTCCAAAACTGGACCTTCACTACGAGTGCGCATAAATTTGAAGCGGCCTGAGTCCGGGTTCTTGGTTCTGACCATCAAAAGAAAAGTGGACTCTGGGGACGAGATTGGTGACAATCAGACATAAACAATGCCACCACGCTCCTTAGAACTGTGATGATGGCAGCCTGCTATACCTGACACCTTTTTGCATCTTACAAAAAGAAAATGAACACACCCTTGCCTTTTTGGGCTAATAGGTTATCATATAAAAGGACTCTGCGACAAATTTAGATCACCCCTGATAAAGACACTAAACAGGAGCGTCAAAACGTTAGGTCTTCGAATTGTTACTTTTCAGTTAAATTCGTAATTCTCCAGAAAAGGGTTACATCCAACTATGGGCGCTTTCCATTTGACATGCAGAACTAACCGGCCAGAGTGACCTGGCATTTGGAAGGACTAACTCTACAACGCCTTCAAATTAACGCACTTCGAGGATGCTATATACTCCTCCGGAAGATTGCGAGGGATCATGGTGCAAGTGTTCCTTCAGAACCGTTGCATTTCTTTGCAAACTGACGGGTGCACCGGCCAGTTCTGACAAAAGGAAAGCGTTCCATGTCAAATGTACATTCCGAGCTTTGAATTCCTGGTGCTGTTTGTTAACACTTGGTTAATAAGGCAAAAGACATGAAAGGCTATAGATGACTCTCAATTCATTTTTAATAGTGAGGTTTTTTTTTTTTTTAAGAATTATTTCTTTCTTGATGTTCTTTCCACTCAACTTGCTTTTAATTGTACAAACACATACGATGACTCCATGCACGAAAAGGAGAATAAATTTTTATTTTTTTTTCTGTACACTTATATACGTTCTTTCATTTGTTCATTCGTTTGTGGGTTTAGGGAGCTTCATGTGTTTTCGGGTCAACGTACGCCTCGCCCTCATCAAACTTTTCGGTATCTGAAAGATTAGGTGATGAAATGGTCCGCTCACTGATTTCGTCAGCAAGTTTCAAAAGCTCCGTGTCATTTTGATCTTCGTTTTCTTCGCTATCGCCAAAAGGAAGCGCGACCGCTTGATCTTCTGAAAAGTCCTGTTTTGTCGGGTAAGTTACAGGAACCCGCAAAGCGGATTCGCTTTTTTCTCTCGGTGCTTTCAGCAAAGTACCATCTTCTCCAGGATTCTCTGTTTCTGTGTGCTCTTCATTATGGTCTATTTCATCCTCAGAGTCATCGGACAGATCTTCCCATTTCTTCATGTTCACTCTGTCACTGTTCTCTGAGGATGTGCTGTTCAAATCCATCGGGAGGAAGGACCTTTTGATGACGAGCTCACCGGGTGTGGGTGCTCTGGACATCCTCTCTTGCGCTGATATCCCGCGAGTATGGGATCGAATCCTCTCGAGGACTCACTCGTTGCGCGTGATACCGCTCTTGAACCCAGTTTTGTGGCTTGTAATGAGACGCGTGAGGTGGGACGTTCTTTTGTCTCACTGGTCAAGAGACGTTTGTAGTCAGTTTTGTACTCTGCTGCCTTGTCGTCTTCCAGCTGAGGATGTGAGCAACGATAGCATTTCTCTGACACAATCCTTTAACTTCCTGTCTGATAGCTTCAGCCATTTCTAGTTCACCGGTCAATTCAGACTGGTCGGATGCACATCATTAAGACCCATAGAATTCCTTTTAAATATCGACACAGTTGATAAACCCATTTCATACATTTTGCTGTAAAAGGAGTCGAGAATTACGCTCGTTTATACCTGGACATCTTTACATTGGGGCTCTTTGCAACAAGCTTAAGTCGAAATAATTCGGGGATCATTGGTGATTCGGAATCTCGAGGAAACGCGCGCGCACAAACGGTAACACGCGGTGCTTGCGCAGAACATCCATATACATATCCATATCCATATCCATGTCGACTTGTGATCCGGAGAGCTCAGTCGCTCAACGGCTACTACTAAACCTGATTGAACGACATCTTTGAATCAGGATTTCAATCTTTAGAATCTTTATTGTTTTGTTTCACTATAAAACCTTAAAATGCAAATGTTATAATAACTGACACGCAATTATAGATTCAGACAATGGATCAGAAGACTTTCATAGCGAAAGCGATCTTTATTATCCCGAATTAAGTTAATAACATACTTCACGATCGATAAAGAAAACTTTGGAAACACAAACAGTAGTAAAGAAGTGTCAACAATTCAAGAGTTTATTGAAGCTCAAAGGCCTGAAACTAACTACCAAAAAAAAAACCCGGATGTGACATCAATGCTTGGAAAAGATTTTGGCTCTCAATAGGAGAGGTACGAGAGCTACTCAAGTTGTTTAAGGCCTAGGTGTAAAAGACGTCCGGAAAATATGTTTGATCGGCTATATCTCTCACTAGATATCCTGGAACAAGGTGAAACCTACTTTGAAGATAAATAATGTTGTCCTCTTCTGCCTTAACATATAATATTGATCACCTGACGAGTCACGTGATCAAAATTTCACAATATCGTAAATCAGCGAATCGGCGGCGAAGTTCATTGCTACAGATAAATTAGCGTTTTTGATAGACATCTAACATATCTAACTTTCTACACTTGGAATGATCTTCCTCGAGTTTTAAAATTGGAATTATAAATTATCAAAGTCCGTATTTTGGACTCAAAGGTGACCTTTGCCCTCTTAAAAATTTTCTTAAGAATCGTGGACAGTCATTCCAAACCTGAAAGTTGTAAATAGTTCATTTGCATTGGCAAAGCGTTTTTATTTGATATTGAATGCTTAAACCGCCACCTGTTCTTCAAAAGCGTGCTATTTTTCAACAAATGGTCACGTGACGTGTCACGTGACTAAGATAGCCTATTATACTTCAGAATGTTAAGGACAACGAGAACTTCCCATGTGCCCATTTTCGTTTCACTGTCATTCACCTGGTCAATTAAATTACGAATTAACCATTTCTACCAGACTAAAGTGCCACTACGACGAAAAATTTGGGTTTTCTTTTCGAATTTTTCAACGTCAATTAAGTCAATATGTTCAAAATAATAAAATGCATTTAAATTTGGAACTATAGAAGTGAGATAAGTCGGGAAATAGCCACCCAAAAACCGCTAAAAATCTGTCCGCCATTACTCGGACGGCATTGGAGAAGCCTGCGATTATTTTGTAAGCGGTCTTCACGCAAGACTTGGCTCGTGACGTCATACGCGCATCGCTTCGTGGGCGTTTAGCCTGAGATCATGCCCTCTCCCTATTATCCCTTGTCCGCCCTTGATAAAAAAAAAAAAAAACGCCTGATCGCAGGTTATGGGCGTTCGACAAAGCGAACAAGTCGATCAGGGAGTAATGTATATAATATCAGCAAAAAGCAACTCGGCGATCTCACACATCTCATAGACGGCATGGGAAATTAGCCGCGTTTATTTTGAGCGTTGCTCATATGACGTCAGACCCCAGGCGATCCAGCTAGACCCAACCCTTCTCCTCGCTCACGGTCATTTGCCGTTCGAGTATGGCGGACAGCGAAAAACGAAAAACTACGTTCCAATAATCATACTTTCCGTGGGAATTTTGAGATAAAAATTGGCATGATACCTATTTAGTACGTCTATTTTCAAAATCTAAAGAAAAAAGGACGTGCAAAATTTTCATCGTAGTGGCACTTTAGGAAGGCTCGAAAGGGTTTCAACATTTTCTCTGTTCAGATCGAATAACGCTACAACACTGTATCACGTTACTGTAGCAAGGTTATGGTACCATATGAAACACCGATTATTTCCAAGCACGATGTGATCATTATCGTGATGTAATAAGTTACATTGGCAACAGGAAAGCCTAGAAAAAATTTTGGATTTAGTTGCTCATATCTCAAAAACAAACTTTTTCATTGCTGAAAAGTGATTAGAAAGCCACGATGAAACTTTCGGCAAAGTTTAAAAAAATTCTGTCCAGAGGATTCACAGCTACCTTAACAAAATCACAAAATTGAGATGCCTCTGAATCCACTGGACAGAATTTTTTAAAACTTTGCAGAAAGTTTCATCATGCCCTTCTGAAATAAAAAAAAATGAAATAAAAAATGGGTGTCACCGAGTTCGTTTTTGAGATATAAGCAACTAAAGACAAAACAAAGGGTGTTTTTACAGGGCTTGCCCGTTTCCACGGTGACATATTACGTCACAATAATGACTGTATCTTGTTCAGCAAAAATTCGTGTTTCATTTGGTACCACAATATTGCCAATACATGATACAACGTTGTGGTGCCGATCCTTCTAATCGGAGCGTCACTTGGAAGCGTTGAAACTGCTTCGAGCCTCCTTGAACTATTTGAGTAGAGGAAATTCCAGCTGTAGACCTCAACATATACTCCTCTGCAGATTTTTCATGAACGCGAAGAAAAAAGATGACTCAAAGCAATTTCCCTTTGGGGGTCATGAATGCCTTCTTTGCCGGCATTGATGACCCCCCTTTTCGATCCTTTCCTGAGAAAGACGTGAAAAGGCTAAATATGAGGTTACGTGGAGGACGCGAGCACCCTACGATAAATGGTCAACTCTCCTCGGAAACGTTACGGTCGTTTGCATCAATTTGATTCCTGAATCAGTTGCTGGTACAGTTGCAATTTTTACCCGCAACGACTCGAAATGATCAAGACACGACTGTCGGGGCTATATTTTTAGTTGACGTTTTCAGAGCCGTCGTCTTCGTTGTTGCTTGAAAACTATGTTAAGGAACTTTAAAACCGTTATAAAGCCAGAACAAGCCGTGGAATGAGTTAGATGTAATCCTTTATCGTCAAGTACACTTATCAAGACAAAGCAAGTTGAACTAAGAGCTCTTTTGCTGAAAATTACCTCTCTGCAAACTAGTAGACCAATAGGGAACGGTGTTTTGATTTTGCTTCATAGACTTGGATTGTTTTAACCGAGGTTCTCCCTGCCCTCTCCTCCAGAGATGCAAGTATGGTAAGGAACGAGCTGCGATCCGATTTATGTGTCCCATTATCTTGCTCCTAATTGTGTTCATTTCATTCATTTCATTTCATTTATTTCCCCATTTATTAAGAGAATTACAAGGTCTAAAAAGCTCACTACATGAAGTAAATGGGGAAGGGCAACGATATAGGTAAACTAGTTAGATGCCCTTTAAATTAAGTTGCATTTTATTTTAAGATAAAAGATAATTACAATAAGCAAAAGGAAAGGAGGAACACATAGTTAAGGGATACTAAACAGTAAGTGCAGTAGTTAGTACTGAGCAAAATAATTCTGAAAAAGATATCTTTTAAATAGATGTTTATTTGACATACTACGAATGAATAGAGGAATATTATTCCAATAATAACATCCAATAATTGTTGGCCAGAATTTCCTTATATTTGATCTAAAAGAACTGGGATTTAGATACTGTAAGGATGTGCTTCGAGTAGTATAATTATGTTGCTCAGATACAAAAGATAGAGTAAGATTTGATGGTTTATTATCTACGATAAGATCATAAAATAGTTGGCAAGTGTTTAACTTCACAATATCAGGAAATTTAATTAGGCCAAGATTAACATAATGGGGAGTAATATGCTCACGAAGTGGTACCTCATTGATGATTCTTAAAGCTTTGTTTTGCAGCTTTACCACTTGAGATATGGCAGCTTCGTAGTTATTACCCCATAATACGCAGCCATAAGTTAAATAAGGATATATAAGTGCATAGTAGATACTTGTTAAAGATTTTTTGGGTACATGACGTTTTAATTTTGCAATAATATTTATGCTTTTACTGATTTTACTACTAATATAATCGATATGATGGTGCCATGATAGGGAACAATCAATAATTAATCCTAAGTAGTTAGCACTGTGAGGCTGCTCAAGATACTGATCCGCTAATTTAAGAGGGGTGTATAAATTATAATTAAGTTTTTGCCGTGGTTGGAATACTATATATTTTGTCTTACTTAAATTTAAAGTTAGCTTATTTGAGCATAGCCAGTCATAAATAGCGGGTAATTCAGAGTTTATTAGGTGTAGCAATGCTAATGCTCATTGTTTAAAAATTCAAGCGACATACGTTGTCTGAAAGGTTCCCCCATAAGTTTACTTAAGCGTCTTCTTCAAATGTACCGTATTTATCATTGTCGTTTCCATTGTCAATCAGTGGTGACGACATAGTGTCCGGATCCTCTCGGCTAATTGATGGCTGGTCCCGTACTTCTTCAGGATTGTGCGGGTTGGCTGGTACAACAGGAACCCTTCCAAGTAGCAGAATTATGCAAACGACGAGGCCGCATAAGACAATGCTGTTGACAACCACAAGCATCCAAATGATGGATGAGGACCTGATTGGATTCAAAAGTGCATATCTAATGTTCATAAAGGAGAAATGAAGGGTGAGAAGAACCAAGGTCTCCGCTGTGTTTTCTAATGATATTTTTTGGTAGGAGTCCTGGAAGGGCCTGAAGAGAAGCTGGAAGCAAAGGGACGCTATAAGGACAAGGCAAACGGCAATGGTCTGAAATGACAGTACCCGCGGGATAAACGATAGTGAGAATGCGATTAGCATACGACGAAGGAGAAAAACGATCTCGAAATAGGAACGGTACTCCTTTTTATACGGCAGATAGATAGAGCCAAGCCAGCTGTCCAAAGTCTCTTGTTCATTCGGGTCAAGTTGGTCTCTTTTGCCAACGTACTTCTGGAGCAGTGGTAGGAAAACTGCAAACGGTACCCCAACAACATAAATAACAAGAGCAAGCCAACCGAATGCCAGTAACAAGTTGTAAGTAGGACCATTGCACTGCAGCCAAGGCGCCTCCAAAAAGTAGCGGTAACCACTGTCGTCACCGCATGAAGCCAGGACAGAAGCAGTTTTCTTGACAATGGGAAAATAGGTTAGGTTCAGGGACACGATAGAAAGGTGGAGACAGTTATTACGCAAAAGGAATCGTCTGTCAAGTAAGCCACGAAATCTGAGAATAGCATTCGCTAAAGCATAATAAAGAGAAATGGACGCAATACAGATGACAGGCAGAAGAATTAGAGCTATCAGGCCACCGAGTGGCGTGAACAAACTCGGAAAAACGCAAGCCAAGCCAGAGAACCGAAAGTTTAGCACGTTGCTAACGAAGCGTTGAGCCTCAAGAACTTCTTCTGGCCATATATCGCTGCTGGAAATCAAAGCGTCTAAAGTCTGAAAATAAAAAACACCGATCTTGAAAATTCCGCTAGCAGCCTTACCCCTTCCAGCCAGGCCAATAAGCAGGGCCACAACATTGAGTTCAAGTAGCCAACCTGGAATTATTCGAAGCATGGCTAAAACTGCAAGGAGAATGACTTGCATAAACACGAATAAGACTGAAAGAAAACGCTTGTTCTCGTAAAAGACAGAGAAGGCCAGAGTTAGCAACGCCATAGTCAGCACAGCAAGCGCCGCCAAAATGTAAACGCTGGTCTTTGATTTGGGACAGGCGAAACAGAGTATTCCCTGTTTGTAGAAGCCTCTTTCACACTTTGAACAAAATCGGTCTTTGCTTCCTTTCATACAGATGCACGAGTCCTTGCAAACTGTAGTTAGCCTCGACAAGGACTTATTTCCGTCCTCTTCCCATTTAATGCCACAGTAGCAGATTCCATGTGGGTTACATGACGTAATTACTTGAGAACTAGTACCCATGACCTGTGAGCACCTGATCATGTGAGTCACGTTGTTATCACGCGATGAAGGCCAATATCCAGCTTTTATGACCATATTCTGGAAATGGAGCATTTCGTGTTTACACACCGCACCTTCCATACAAGGCAAACAGGTGTTGCCTGATCCGTAGAAACCGATATCGCAAATGCAAAGACGGTAATGATAGTAGCTAGGATCCAAGATCACTAAGCCATTGTTGTAGCTAAGTCGAGCGTTCGGGCATCTAAATCTATCCGAAGGATTTCTGCGCTTTAAAGTTCTCAAATCTAACGTTATGTAAATGGGTAATGCTCCACTTTCATTCTTTTTCTGCATGTGGGGATTTTTTGAAACGTCAAGAGTTTCCAACGCAAGTAGTTTCCCAAACTGCTGAGGAATTTGTCCAGAAAGGTTGTTTGCTGAAACAACAAGACTGAGAAGAAACAGCATGTTACTAGGCGGTGGTGGAAGCTCTCCGGAAATATTGTTGCCGCTCAAATCCACAGAGATGAAGCTTTGGAAGTCCCACAGCTTTGAGGGAATAGTACCAAAGAAATGGCATAAGCTTATGTTTAGAATACGTAATGATTGATTGATCGGTCTTATGGACGCCAAAAAGTCGTCGAACCTCATGGTCAACTCTTTATTTCCTGCCAGAACCATTACCTCCAACGACTGGGATTTGAATTGAAGTCCTTTCTCCAGTGAGGTCAAACGATTTTCGCGAAGGTCCACAATCTGCAACATGGGAATCGAACCAATGCCTTTTGGGATTAGTCCCGTAAAGCGGTTATTTGCCAAATTTAAATACCGCAAGTTTGCCATGTTGTCGATCGTTGAGGGAATGTCTCCCCAGAAAAAATTTTCAGACAAGAGACACTCGATCATCGCAGGAAAATATAATCCAAATTTATCTGGCAGCGTTCCACTTAATCCAGCGAGTGAAAGATGCATATAACGCAGAGATGACAAGTTGAACAGATTCTCGAAGCCTCCTTGCAAATTTATAGTACCTTCAAGATCCAAAAATTGGAGTTTTTTCAATTTACCAATGCTTTTTGGAATTTTGCCGTGCAAGGTATTTTCACCGAGACTGAGCACTTGCAGTTCCGACAAGTTTCCAATATCCTCGGGAATTTTCCCAGAAAGTTTACCCTCCATTTGGCAGCACAGTTGAATTTTCACCAGAGAATTCATCTGCACGAGAATTTTACCAGGAATCTGGCCCGAAAGCTTGTTAAAGGCAAGATCGACTCGTAATACAGTAGTCATGTTGGCAGAAAGGATCTCGCCTATATCACCTTCCAATCCGTCATTACTTCCAATACACAAGCCCTGCAAATTTCGCAACATCCACAGGCTTCTTGGAAGGGTACCAACCAAGTTGTTGTTTGTTAAGAAGAGGCTTATGACGTAGCGGCTTGTGTTGTCGCATGTTACGCCATACCAGAGGCAATGAGACACTGAGTGGTTTCCCCAGTTCGACGAGTTGTACCAACTATGGCCCCTTGTTTGGTTAAATATCTCCATGAGGACCGCTCTTTCTTGCTGCGGTTTGACTGTTGTATCCAATGTAGTATTAGGAATTGGGATCTCATGCAAACAACCATAAGCGAACTTTTCATCGTAGGTCAGGGGTACAAGTTTACTCGAAATGGCTGAAAGGAAAAAAAAAATAAGACGTCAGTAGTGTCTGATCAAGTTTACACGACGTTACCTTTCACGTTACTGGCTTGAAACGAAAATTTAATGAAGCTGCGAGGAAAAATTCCGTTCATTCTTCGTCATCGTCGTTTACCTTCGGACCTCCATTTCCCACATTTACCAGAAGCTCAAGACCTTGAAGCATTTAACGCTAGTTCAGAACTGGTCATGGGGTCTTTTAAATTTCCTTATTTGGAAGGCGTAGCTCGTGCATTTTCCCGCGCGTGTAGCGTCGATCATATTTTTGTCCATATTTGGGCATAAAATCCCCAGCGTTGTTGCAAGGAAAAGAGTTGCAAGTTACACGCTTCAAGATCATGTGCTTCTGCATTCAGAGAGCAAATTTTGTGTTTATGCAAAAGCGCCTTAATCATGGCGAACCTTCAAAATGACCTGTAACAGGAGCCCATCTGGAACGTGCAACTTCCATACAGCGTCTGCGAAACGGCGTTTTTACAAGTAGGTTTATTTTTAGACTAGTCCTTCCCGCGAATTAGGTCAAAAAACAAAGGCAGTTCCGGTTCGGTGACCATATGACGTCAGCTTAATATCTTGTAATTGGTCATCGGGCTCCTGTGGGAGTCTCATTCGCGGAAAATTCAATCGAAATATAAATCGGTCTGTGAAAACGCCGTTACACGAACACAGTAGAGTTGTAGGCTCCGGGTCATGAGTTCCTGCCTGTAATAATTATATAGTCTTGCCGTTTGGGAAACGACATTAGCTGCAGCTGTCACACAATTCAGGGATTCAGTTGAGCTGCGATCTTCATAAGAAGTCGTTGGGATGCTGCCACAGAATAGTTCAGTTTTTCGATGTTCGCTTGATGACATTGTTTTATTCCAAGGTCTCAAGAACCGCCCCTCCTCCCCCCCCCCCCTTTAATTGCACACTAACCCCCACCCCCATTTCCCCTTCACTTGCGCCCTAAAAGAGCCAACGCTTACAGGGGGAGTGGGGGGTGAAAATTTTACCGTTATTAACTCCTTTGAAATCAAAATGTCGAATATAGAATATCTAACTAATTAGTTTTCCAAAGAAAAGTGGTGCATCGTCAATGATGACTGAAGGACCAACTCTCGAAACCTCAGCTTCCAATAGCGTTGTGAACTATTACTAAAAATAGACTTTGTCACATGAGCCCCCAGCGTAGACTCAGGCAAACTATTTCGATCTACTGAAAGGAACTGTATGCGTGAGGTAAGCGATAGTGAAGGAAATAAGAAGAAAACTTTAATATATCGATTTAGCCAAGCCTAAAACTGGAGCTCCCCGGGTTATTGGAAATAAAACGTTTTGGAATTGTCCGCGTTTTGGTGTTTCCGGTTACTGCTTAATTAAATCATTTTCTTCGTTTCTTCTATAGTTCCAATCGAAAACCAGTACCTGGTCAGCGGTACACTTAAAAAAAAGGTGACCTCGATGAGCTCTAACTTGAGGCCGAGATATGCTCACGTGATACTGGCCAGAGGATATCTTGTTTTGACAGGTGTCAATTGACCATAACATGGATTTCCAATATCAAAGATGTACGCTGTAAACTAGCTGGAATGTGGCCGTGGATTGGTCAGGTGATGCTGGTCACATTGGCATACATGGCGGGGTGGACGGTCGAACGCGGGGAGCTAGTTTCTAAAAAGGAGGAGGGATGGTTAGTTCCAAACACTGTTGTTGGGGTGATTGTAAATCGGACTCACAATTTCCAGATAAATGACCTTACATTGCCGAAATCTCTTAAAGAGTTGCAGGAATCGGAAGAGAAAGTCTTCATACCGCTGCCAAAACCATCGTAAGACGTCGAGAAATGTAAGTCTTGACTAATCAATTGAACGCGAGAATTCGTTACGGTGAAAAATATATATTTGTGCTCTACACTGGCCTGGAGAAAAAGGTCCCACAGCAGAATTTCCTGATGCCCACCAGGCGTAAAACAAGGTTCATAAAGGGAAAGTATTACCGCTTGGAATAAATTTTTTTCCCATTCTAGTTTTGAAAAAGGCACGAGACTTTGAAATACGCCTAGAAAATAAAGGATACCTAGAGAGTAGTGTTAAAAGGCATCTCTCTGAACTGTAATTCTCCAACAGAAAGAGGTCATGCACTACTCGGGCATGTTGAGGCATGGTTCACTTGGTTATATTCCAAAGTAAAAGTCAGAAAGGAAAATGTTGTTCAATGTTACTAAGACTTGGTATGTGTTCACAACATTCAAATTTAGGTCGCGTGACCTATAATTGGATGCCAAGGAATAAAATGTTCCCTTCAAAATGGGGTGTACTAAATGGAATTTCGCCTACTTTGTTTTGGTATCAATCTCTTGCTATTTGGGTACTATTTAGGGATTAGCCTTGTAAGCAGGTCCATTACAATTACTAATCACGTAATTAAGGAGAATAGGTCACGTGACTTCAGAAAAAGCTGCAATTCTCATCATTTAACTTACAAATGTAACCATAAAAAGCAAAGCATGATTCACGTAGTTCTGCTTATCAATTTGTTGCCAAACGTTTTCAAAAATATGACGCCGAACTTCACCCCATTTTAGACCCTGGTCGGGTCGCCAAGTTAACTTTTGATCGTTAGAGTAACGCGAAGTTTGAACAAAGCCTCTTTCGATGGCTAAAACGGGAAAGTTTTCATAGATTGCCGACGTTTTATTCGGCGTCTCTGAAGATTCGACGCCAAGCGTCCGTGCTCTACCCGGAATTTCGAGGCGACTGGAGCTGCTGGAGAGAATTTACGGCCGTTTTCCTTCGGCGAATCGGATCGACTGCCTCGTGAGAGTACCCAACCTTGGTTATTATATAGAGGGAGCAAACCGGTTCCTCAAAAACTAACAGGAATGGCCGTAAATCGGCTCAAAGACCACACAGGAGGAAAAAAACACTCAACTAAAGTAAGGTAAGACGATTTTTATTTAAATCGCTACATTTTCAAAGGTCACAGAAACAATCGTTATTTTCCCCATACAAATCCTTATAAATATGCAAATCGCTCTAATCACGTAACAATGCAAAGGTCATCATATACACCCTGCTAGCAGAAACTTTCTTTTGCTTGCTCGATTTTGGCGTTCTCGAGAAAGGCTCTGCATGAGTCGAGTAAGATCTTTATTGAATGTGCGCTGCATGTTGCCAGGATACAGTCTCGAACCCAAGCCTACTATGCCAGATCTCGCCGCCATCTTGGTTTTTCATGGTACATCGGGCTCAATTATAACCATCGGTTTTGTCAAAAAACGGACGCTCGCACTGGAACAACCGGTTTGACGAGAGAAAACAAGATTGACTAGTCTAGAAGTTCGGGCTGCGGCGGCTTCAAAGAGTTGACGCGATTCGGGCAGAGCCTACTTTTCTCCTCCTCCTCAGTAAAGAAAAAGACGAAAGGAGGCTCTGCTCGCAGGGTGATCATATAAAGAGCTGCTCACAAATCGAGCATGGGGTACCTGTGATCAAACGGCTTTCTTTACTTACTGTACATGACACGGTTTGTTTGCACAATTTGGAGTCAAGATTGCTTCGTAATATTTTCAGTTGATTTAACTTAACACTCGCACTCCAGAAACTAAAATGGCATGTTTCCAGAGAGACCAACAGCACAAAAATAAAAGAAACTTTGTGAGTCCATCTTACTGTTCGTACTCGGCCATCAAAAAATTAACAGACAAACCTATCATGATTTTACTGCGGGCAATTCTAGAAATACACTGCAACTGAAGATATTACCCGAAAAAATCACCAAACTGAACCTTCATGGGCAAACACGTTAAAGGAATAATGTATTTCTCTTTTTTTTTTCTTTAAAAATCTATTGCCAAACCGTCCAACGACAAAATGCTAGGTTATCTCAATTACAAATTAAGATGTCAAGCTTAAAAGATTGCATATTCAGTGAAGTTCGGAGGTAGAGTTACACCGGCCTTTGCCGCAATATAGTCGTCGAAAACATTCCCCATGCTTTAAATGTGGTTTTCTCAAATTAAAGCCAACGGTAACTTTCGAATTCGTTTATAATATCCTCTCACGGTAATTAACTCTGGTCAAAACAAAATTGCGTGAATCTGCCGTCCACGCGTGTATAGATCGTTTTCACTGTCACGCAATAAAAAAATAAATCGAAAACCATCCAGTGGAAAAAGTCAAGAATTCGTGATGTTGTAGAAGATAAATGAAGAAGACACTTCTCCAAGTTTTAGGCCCGTGCGTTTCCCCAAACTTCAGATATTCGTCGAAATGTTTCGCAGAAATTTACAGAGCCCAGTATGAAAACGCCATGTTGGTGCACATCTGTGGTGCACCAATATGGCGGCCGGAAAATAGTGTCAACATCTGTTACTTACTTTGGCTATCTAGGCGGGTTATCATCTGTACTGAACAGACAGCTATTTACTTAAGCACTTTTCCTAATGCTTTAAATTCTAAAAAGGCTCAAAACCATGAGATAAATATATATTTCTCAATAAACTTGATCGTCGCCTCGTGTCACTCACCGCTATAACTCAGAAATTCAAAATGCTCTGGTTTCCAAACGAAGCACGCTATTGAGCTTTAAAATTGCAAATGGATACAAATTTACCGCCTCTTATGCCTGATGAGGATAAAACCTTTCCTGGCTCTTTAGTTTTGGATTTTAGAAAATGATGACGTCACGTGAAAACTGTCCATTGGTGTAATGGAAGTAAATTTGATTGGCCGATGAAGGACATGTCAATCAATCAAAAAAAGTGGGCGGAAGGAATTTCGAAGAGGAATTTGGTCAGGCTCTATTTTTCGTTTCGCCAACTCCACATTACGTACCACGCGAAACTAAAATAGAGCCTGATCGCAGGTTAGCAGTTACCAGCACTAAGGGAAACTTGCAACATTATGGCAGAAGTATGGTAGTGCCCTAGCTTTCGCAAAAGCAATAAATAAATTACCAGTTCAAGCAATTTTAATACAGTATTTCATGTTAATTACGTTATTTTAGAAAACTGTATATACACTGTATATACCTGTTATTTACAAGAAGGAGATACTTAACACGATTTTTACATGTTCTTCAAATCATCACTTTAAATTTATTGTAAATTTTATTTTACAAACCCTAATCATGTAAATTGCATTATACAAAAGATGTAAATTGAATTTACATAGTATAAATTTCGATTTACAGCGTTTGTAAATTTATCGATTTTCCATTACAAACACGTAATGATTAAGGAGAAATATCACTAGCTTGTGTTTTCAGAAGTTTGTTTTTGTTTAAAGCTCCTACAGGCATTTGTTGGAGCGGATCTTGTTTGAAGTTCGTCCTTTCTTGGTTTGCATTGCCGTATTTCGCCGATCCTTGTTCCATGCCAAGCTGGCGTGTTTCGATGAAATACCTCAAAAATGTGAATAATCTCGTTTTCAGAGATAAACTGGAATAAAGTACAGCAGTAGAACACTTTTTTGACCTTGAACTGACAATGTTTCCTGACGGTTTCTAATTTTAGCGTGATTCCTATTCGTTGGCTACTTTCCTTTTCCCTTCGCTCGCTAAGGATGACTTTTGCTAGTTGTTTTCTTTAAAACTCATGCATGCGATTCAAGAAAAATTCATTGCCAAATTGGTGAATTCCAAAGTAAATTTCGCTTCGTGATTCATGTGATATCGGTTTTTTGCGTGAAATTTACCGTGGAATTCACTAGCTAGGGAGGCAATTAATTTTTCTACGAAATAAAGCGAAGAAATTAATCACAGTAAGCAGTAACCGGAAACACCAAAACGCGGACAATTCGAAAACCTGTTTATTTTCACTAACCCAACAAACAACCAGGGAGCTCCACTTTTAGGCTTGGCTATATCTATATATTTTAGAATAAGCCGACGACACCTTCAGATGTTGCTCAATACACATCATATTGTAATTCTTTTTCACAGCAACAATTACTGCTGTTGGAGTGTGTTTTGATCTGCTCAAGTTCGCTTTCAACGGGGATGACTCATGTCTAGACTTGAGAACCAATATAAAAATTTAAAAAAACCCGAAGCTTCCACCGCAAAAATGAAGATTTAAAGACAACTTGGCCAGCGAAAATAAAACGTGGATGGATTTCTCAAACATGAAAACCTGACTGCCATATTGTCTGTTCGGGTCTGTCATTTTACCAAAGAGGTCTTCAAGCGGGATCTTCAGGTATATATCAAAATTGATCTTGGTGACATTCACTTCATACTCAAATCTCAAGCGTTATTGTTGGCTATTTAAACACATTAAGCCCAAATGAGTGGTCAAGTATGACAATACTGTATACAGGTAAAGAACTTTTGATTCAGAGAAACTTTTTCTCAGCCGTGCTTTCCGTTTAAAACAAGACGACACCGAAAAGTTCTTGGAAACACCGAGTTAGCCGAAAGTGAAAAGTTTCTCTTGGCAAAGTCAACTGTTAGCACTGCCATACATCAAATCGCAAAAAGAGATCAGGGGAGAATCTAGAGTCAAAAAGATCTCAGCCAATTGTGAAATATACTCCGGTTGTTGGTAGCGTTTTCATATTTTAACAGTGATTCTTAGAAAAACGTAAACCAAGATACAGTCAGCGCGACAATCATCTCATTTCTTCAAAGTTATTGTCACTGTAACGTTTTCGGTTGCAAGCATTTGACTTAAACTTGACTTCTGTTTTTTTTTTTTAAAGAGGAGTCCCAGATAATCGCATTGTGAACATATCTATGCGGACTCACCCCAGTTCTTTGATCTTTCTTGGCCATCTCTGAAAGCTGCCAGTGTTTGGTGACGATGGACCTTGGAACTCGTTTTCGAGAATCTCCTTGGGAAAGTAGAGTAGCCTCTCGCGGAAAACGTATTTAACAACAAAACAGTAAACATTAGCACCAACAAAATACGCGATATGGAGAAATGGCTTCCCATCCTTCACGGACTCCGTTATAACTAACCTGCGATCAGGCCCATTTTTAGCTTCGCCCATATGTTCTCTTATGTCGTCGCTCGCTAAAATTGGGCGTGACCAAGAGTCTCTCAAGAATTCCGGACGGTCGGCCAAATTTTGGCCGACCAAACTCGTGATGTGATTGGCTGTTGAAACGCCGGAAGTGAAAATGCCATCGTGATTGCGCGGAG
The DNA here is from genome assembly GCF_036669925.1 of Montipora capricornis. Taxonomy (NCBI): domain Eukaryota; kingdom Metazoa; phylum Cnidaria; class Anthozoa; order Scleractinia; family Acroporidae; genus Montipora; species Montipora capricornis. The sequence continues at coordinate 63,570,608 of NC_090885.1, forward strand.
CTCTCGCGAAGTCCTCGAGACTAATCCGCCATAACATAAGTGTACGAAAAAATTTGCTGCCTTTTGTTCTTACAATGCCGTGGACGGTGCAACTTGATTTTATTTGTATAAATGGAGATATGCCATCTGAAACATCTCATAACTTGTCCAGAATCAGGTTTGAATCTCTGGAAAGAGTGAAATTAACGATTCCGTTGTCGAGCTCTGTGGCCATGTGGTTGAAAGTACTTAAGTTGGCACAAACTTCCCTGATGTTTTGAAAGCTAAATAGCTGGTTCTTTCGAATGGCAATGAAACCCGATGCATATTGGTTTCCTGGATGAGACAAAGGACATATATCCACAGGAGGAGATGCTGATAAAATCGCAAGTTACACGAATGCATGTTTTGAACATCTGTGTATCAAACGGCATTATTTACCTACTGTACATGACACGGTTTGTTTGCACAATTTGGAGTCAAGGTTGCTTCATAATATTTCCAGTTGATTTAACTTAAAACTCGCACTCCAGAAACTAAAATGGCATGTTTCCAGAGAGACCAATTGTACTAAAATAAAAGAAACTTCGCGAGTCCATCTTACTGTTCGTACTCCATCAAAAAATTAACGGCCAAACTTATCATGATTTTACTGCGCGCAATTCAAGAAATACACTGCAACTGAAGATATTACCCGAAAAAATCACCAAAGAAACCTTCATGGGCAAGCACGTTAAAGGAATAATGCATTTCTCTTTTTTTTCTTTAAAAATCTATTGCCAAACCGTCCAACGACAGAATGCTAGGTTATCTCAATTACAAATTACAGTAAGGACACTCAAACCGTGAACACTTGACATTTTTGTGTACCTTGTTTTTTTTGACGACAAAGAAATAAAGGCTCTTCTTATGATGTATAGTGTTACATGTATAGCATTTTGTAAGTGTAAAAACATTAAATACTCTTGTCAAAAGGACAAGCCCACATTCTATAGTCACTAAAAAAATGTACAAAAAAGTATCAAGTGTCCATGGTTCGAGTGCCCTCACTGTAAGATGTCAAGCTTAAAAGATTGCATATTCAGTGAAGTTCGGAGGAAAAATTACACCGGCCTTTGCCGCAATATAGTCGTCGAGAACATTCCTCATGTTTTTCTCAAATTATAAAGCCAACGGTAACTTTCGAATTCGTTTATAATATTCCTCCCACGGTAATTAACTGTGGTCAAAACAAACTAGCGTGAATCTGCCGTCCACGCGTGTATTGGTGTAATGGAAGTAAATTTGATTGGCCGATGAAGGACATGTCAATCAATCCAAAAAAGTCGGCGGAAGGAATTTCGAAGAGGAACTTGGTCAGGCTCTATTTTTCGTTTCGCCAACTCCACATTACGTACCACGCGAAACTAAAATAGAGCCTGATCGCAGGTTACGTTATAACCGACTCTGAATTTGCTGCAGCCCTTCCGGAAAAGAGATTAATTTCCGGTTTTTGTATTTCTAACGGTTTTGCGGTCCAGCGGTTGGCTCTCAAACGAAACCAAAATGGCGGAAGGTAGCCCCACCGGAAGTTAAAGACTTGTTTCCATATCTCAAAGTACCCTTGGACGTAAGGGGCCTGGGGTGGCGGTATGGGGTGAAGGATGCAATAGCTGAAACAACCCAGACCTTCACAAAAATGCTAACCTTAGGCCTAAACAATATGCTTTAGATAATGTTTAGGCCCAAGGTGTTAGCATTTTTGTGTAGGTTTGGGTTGTTCCAGTTTTGTTGTTCCAGGCCCCTCACGTCTAAGGGCACTTTGATATGGAAACAAGACTGTCATTTTCGATTGTTCTCGAAGACGACGAAAATGAAAGCACACAACAAAGCAAATCACCATGTCTTAATTTGATAATCCAATGTACAAGGAAATTTCAAATGCGAATGGAACGATCAATAACATGAAGAAATCTGAAGTCAAACGCGGGCTCGATGAACTTGGCTTGGACTCTCGGTGGGTCAACAATTATTTTTACTCGGGCCCCGTAGGGGCTCGAGTTATAAAAGACGTTAGATTTCAGTTTTTTTTTTTTCCTGTGCAGCAAAATGCACAATAGAAAAACGTGGCCGTGTTTGATTGGGCAATGCACAATAGAAAGCACGTGGCGGTATTTTGATTGGGTAATGCACAATAGAAGCCACGTGGCGCTGTTTACTTTGGTTATTTAAAGCAAACCACGTACTCCAAGATGACGAAGAGCTCTGTGATGCGTTGTTTGGATTACTGAAGATCGGCATTGCGTTGGCTTAATCGATTTCTTCTTGGGGCGCTCAAAGCACATACAAAGGATGGCATACGCTTTTCGCGGTAGACCCACACTAAAAGATGTCAAGCGTCAGCTTCGAAACGGGTCGTTCTCCGAACTGAATGAAACAAGAATATACTCGAATGTAACTGAAATGGACGCAACTATTGAAAGTGATACAAGTCAAAACACTAATTCTTTAATAAGCAGCGGGTACCTTATTGAGAACTACTCTAAAGATGACAGCGACAAAGAAAATAACTCCCCAAACAAATGGATGCTATATTGGAATCTTCTGAAGACAAAGTAAAAACATTTGCACAGCGAACAAATGGCCTCACGCTGGTACCATTTTCACCGCGAACAAATAGCCTCCCGCTCAGTGTACCATTGACTACGGAGATAAGTTTTTTGTCTATTACGTTTTTTTCTTTTTCATTGTGAAACAGTTTGTTTCTTGTAATGGTCTGGCTTATATCCTTTGTTCAAATAGCCATATTAGCGATCATGTTCACTGCCATCTTGTGTGTATAGTTCTGTTCTAGTTTCACAAGACTTGATGTCATCAGTGGAAAATGTGATCAGCTCTTTAGAAAATAACTGTGATGTAGTTTGAAAGGCTGTACAGTTATTTGATTCTCAATGATAATAAAGACTTCATTCCAAAGGAGAAATACAGGTCTCGATAAGCAAAAGTTGTTTACTTTTGTTTTGATTTGCGCGAGCATCGACATAGACGTGCCCGAGAACCAAGCAGAATTACAGAGAAAAGGCTGAGACGTCTATTTTATAACAGCAGAAAAAGGAGGAAACTTGCAGGAACGTATTTGGGTAACAACGTACCGAGGTCATCCACATTTCATCGTATTACTAGCAAGGGAGATCACTTCCTCGTAAACACAACAAAAGTATCTACCTAGGTATGCGTTTATAATCTAAGCAAGTGGTACAGTGTATGTACCACTTTTCCAAACAGCGTGGATGAACAGGTAAATGCAAAATGAAACTTAAATTTATGCAGAAATCAGGAATACCCGGTATGATTTGTAAAAGAATGTTTTGTTTTCTCAGAAACGAAACGTATCTATTTTGAATTTAGGGTGAACTATTTACACAGCGAGTTAGAGTGGCCAATCGAAACAGAGTGTGTAATTGGAAATCTAAACATCTACGAGATACAAAAACAAACTTGTGAACACGTAAACCTAAAATATTCCAAATCATAATGCTGACAAACACAAAGGCGAAAGAAATGGATTATGCATTGGACGTTTTGAATATCTGAATGATTTTGGGTTAGATGAAAGCGATATATTGTTAAAAATTCCCAAGTTATCCCTTTTCGTGTTAATTAGTAATGCAAACAAGTCTTAGTAATAAATTGGATTAACGAGGAACCAGTGATTGTAGAGCTAGTAATTGCCAGGGTTCATATGTAACACGTAATCATGAGACGATTCACGGAAAGCGGAATTTGAAATGTTATGCAGGGGTAAGTATTTGAAGGTAAAATAGGTATTTGTAGACTTTATTCTTCGATGTATAGGCCATTTCAGAAACGTGAGAGGACTGGGACGAGTTTCTCACACTTGCTTGGATTGAAAATCTAAACTCTTCAACTGAAATGTTACCAAATGAAAGCTATCCAGCCAAGTTTGAGAGTTTTCTACGGAAAATTGGCCAAATGGGGGACTTGCAAAAGTTGCAAAATCCCATACAAACCCTTATAATTTTGTGGCCTGTCTACCCATTCCATACAAACTCTCTATTTTAGGTGATATTCGAAGATATATTATTTCACTATTTTCCTCCTCTAAATACATCTATTCTTGGTAAAGACTCACAAACTTGGTTGATCTTTCATTTGAATGTCTTAGTTTTTTAAACAAACGGGGGAAAAACCAAACTCGTCCCAGTCCTCTCACGTTTCTGAAATGGCCTATTGTGCACATAAACGAGTATATGTTTTTCTCTTTAAATGAGATTTTACTGCCCTATCAGTAAAATACGATTAATGACACGTGACCGTAATCGCGTTCTTTGTAGTCGGCCGTTCAAGGTCATAAAATTAACGGTTTTGTTGTAAATAAAACGAGGACATAAAGAATTTGTTCCCAGATCTCAGGTCACATAAATCAACAATCTTATCTGCGTGAGCTTGTTTGATGACCTTAAATTTCCATTTCTTTTACACCGACTCCGTTTACATACAGAGGTTACTTTTCATTAGTCAAGAGGTTTGGAAATGGAATTTCTCTTGAAACGTTCAGTTTGTAAGTCGCTTTAATACTGCATTCACTATCAAGTGCGGTGCGAGTAAACAATTAAAACAAGTGATTTCATAGAGGATGGGGGAGAGGAAAAAACAAAAAGTTATTTACCAGCAAAGGGTCGGTCTGTATAGCAAAAAACTGTGACATCGTTCTTGAAAAGCAGCAATTTCAAGGCCTCGGTCCCGGTTTTGCCTATACGGACCTCCCAGCTGGAAAATAACATATTTATTTTGACAATTGGGTGCATATTACTGCGAGTATTTAAATTACAACAAATGGTATATTTTAAATATTTGATTCTCGTGCTATGGATTCATTTGGCATGGCCTCAAGGAACTTTTGCACTTCTGGAAGTATTTTCAAGTGTCGAGATATATATAGTGTACATCTTCACGTGTCTCGCACGTGACAAGGTGACCTTTACGTGCACCACTGCACGAAAGTTTGGTCATCTTGGAAAGATGTTTTTACATCTCACCTTCGTTTCTCTTTCATTTTTTTCTGCAAAAGATGTTTCGAGGAGTCATTTCGTTTCATCTTAAGCCGTTCAATTAGCATTTCCTTTCTCAAACACTGAGCAAGAATACCCATCGATCAGTAAAAAACAATGCCAGGCTTAGCCACTTTGGCATAAATACACTATTTTTACTTCGTTTCCATGGTCCAGTGGTCATTGTCACCACCTGTAATGAAGATAATCTGGGTCCGGGTATTCACTACATACACAGTCCGATGTGAGAAGGACAAACTTCTCTCTGTTCTTTTCTTTAGCGCTAAATTAACCATACACCACTCACTGTACTTTTGCAGGCCCGAGTATAGGCTACTTGTAGCCTCTTGTTTTATATTATCTAGATCATAAACAATCAGGGGCACCCAACGAGAATATAGTTCAAAACCACTTAAACATAGCATTGTTAAACGTATTTTAGTATTTAAACGGTAGATACAGGCATATTTTTATCCCCTAAATTTTTTTTATCTGTTCGGATTCCCTAGCTGAAAGACTAGTGATCCGAAAATTATAGGGATCAAAACTTACCTTTTCGAAAATTTCAGCCAGAAAAAAGGCTTCCGAAAATTCTAGGTGACCTTTTTTGGGTAAAAATCCGTCCAAAATGGGCAATTATTCCATGTTTTAGATGTTCGAAAATCCTAGGAGAGGCAGGCAAGCAAGAAATTTTACAACAAATGTTCCGAAATTTCTAGATCTCAAATCGTCTTCCGAACAAATATTTCCCGAAAATTGATGTTGGGTGCCCCTGAACAATGTGCTGATATTTTCAAGGGAAGCTTTTACAAAACATTTCCAGCAAGGAAATTGCAAGGGACAGTGTCAAAAACATGTTTGCAAGCGATGGAGATCGAACAGAACTTAAACACAGACTTTCACAGATCGGAAAAACTTAGTACAGTGACATGATGTATGATGTATGTATATATATGAAGTTTTGAAAGTACCAAGGACGGACAACCCCTGGAAGACATTTTTCATTGGGAGAAAAACTTTTTATGCCCTGACCGGGATTTGAACCCACGTCCCCCTGATTACCAATTGGGTGTGATCACCACTACACTATCAGAGCAACCATGCTGGCTACATGGCCAATCTGGAATCCATTTGTGATCCTCCTGGGGGGCAGGGATGCGCTGTTGGCTCGAGAGACCTTCGTAACGTGCATACAAATTGTCCTCTTCTCTCTCGTCCGCCTGTAAATCATCGTTCTGGTTGATCCAGCGTCATCTAGTTGGGGAAAAACATGGGCCCGGGATGACCACGTAATTCCCATTCGCTATCCAGATTGGCCATGTAGCCAGCATGGTTGCTCTGATAGTGTAGTGGTGATCACACCCAACCGGTAATCAGGGGGACGTGGGTTCAAATCCCGCTCAGGGCATAAAAAGTTTTTCTCCCAATGAAAAATGTCTTCCAGGGGTTGTCCGTCCTTGGTCCTTTCAAAACTTCATTAATTAATTACATTTCGCCGAGGCTTGGACTGTGAAGCCATTTGTGATCCTCCTGGGGGGCAGGGATGCGCTGTTGGCTCGAGAGATATAAGTTACGAAGTTGCTTCGTAACTTGTATATATGTATATAACGTATGTATGTATGGTGTACAGAGAGCAGGCAAAAAAGTGCTTCACCTTGGAAAGTCCACTTAATGACATTAAACAGCTCAGAGAAAATTAATTTGCCCCTTGATTTGCTTGCCTTTTAAAATAAAAATTCATCAGATCCTAACCTGATCAAGAGACGTCACTAATGGTTTTTTTTTTTCAGAAAGTAAATCCTTTTTTTTCCATATTTAACAATCGACAATAAACTACAAAAATTTTACAAGGATCAGTTCAGACAACACAGTGCATATTGCAAAACTGATCTAACCTTGAGACATTTCGCACATGCATGCTACATTGTACTTCATGAGTTTGAACAAAATCTTTAGAGCTTAGACAACTAGGAAACATCCCTGAAAGGGGCATGCGCAATTGAGAAGTTGAACTTGCGACTATCTGAAACAACTTTATTCAATGGTCAGAGCAGGACTTCAAATCAGAAATTCCAATACATTGCAAGTCCAGCACCTTACACGTTCTACCTCCTTATCTCTAATAATAATGATGCGGCTCAACAAGGTCGAGCCAAAAGCATACTATGGCACCTGAGGCTCAGTGCCACTGCATGGTCCATGTTGTATACGACATTGGAGCACAATTTATAGCCAGCTGGAATAAGCTGTATGCTGGTTTTTCAGTGGTTTTTGCTGAGGGTGGAAAACCGGAGAACCCGGAGAAAGACCCTTGGAGCAGAGTAGAGAACCAACACAAACTCAACCCACTTGTGGCTTCTGGGACTGGGAATTAAACCCTGGCCACATTGTTGGGTGGCGAGTGGTCTCGCCACTGTATTTTTCAATATACATGTACTGTATCATTTCCCATTAAAGGGGAAATACTATCGACCACTTCACGGACCGTTGATTTCAGTCTGCGGTTAAAAAATTCTGATCATGTGATAACATTTTTTGTGGCTCTGCGGTTAGGAAAATACCGATCTCATGACGCCATTTTCTGTTACTCTCACCAAAGAGAAAATCGCGAAACGATATTGACGGCGAGTAAAACCGGATAACCCATTAATAGCTTTGTCCGAGGAAATAAGAAGCAGGTGGAAACTTTTCTTCAGTTTTTTTCTTTTCTCGGCCATGGGAACTGACAAAGGAATAGCGCCACGTGGTCGGTATTATCGAAACCGCAGAGCCACAAAAACGTTATCACTTGATCAGAATTCTTTTAACCGCAGACTGAAATCAACGGTCCGTGAAGTGGGTTGATAAAAAACTTTTGTCCAAGGACGTGTGAGATCGATAGCAGTTTTTTAGTGGATGCAGAGGTTGCTAACTTATTGACTCCTGTCAACCTCCATTGGTAAAATCGTTTGACAGAGCAAATCTATTATGTCTCACTCCTAGGAATCAATGGTTTAAAACCGTGATTTTAAATAAGAACGGTCACACATATGTTGAGGCGCGGTGGCCTCATGGTTAAAATGCTCAACTCCGGATCGAGTGGTACAGGTTCGGGTCCCGGCTGGGGACATTGTGTTGTGTTCTTGGGCAAGACACTTTACTCTCTCGGTGCCTCTCTCCACCCAGGTGTATAAATGGGTACCGGCGAAATGCTGGGGGTAACCATGTCTGCTGCGAGAGGTTTTTCTCCGGGTTCTCCGGTTTCCCCTCTCCTCAAAAACCAATATTGAATTTTGAAAGAGTTAATTTCATTAGTTTCCCCAATTAGTGCTCTAGCGCTAAATCCATTGACACTTAAATAAAGTTGTTATTATCATCATCATCATCATCATTATTGTCGCTCACTCGACCGCTTGTCCAAATATATCCCATATTTTCCTTTTCATGTTTTACTAAATTAAATCGACTTCAGTATGTAAATCTTGCAAGGAACTTGTCCCAAGGTACAACCATTTTACAAACAACAGTGATATAAAACAATTTGAGTTTGCGGTACTTTTTCAAAGGCAACTTTCCTGGTGCCCCAGCCGTAGCGCTCCAGCCACTTAAATAGGAAATCTTTAAGTATTCCAATTCGTACGCATTTTAGGGGATAGAGCAGCTTATGAGTTTTAGCTGAGAAGTTATTACAAAAATGTTGCCTACCGTAGATAGCTGAGGAGGAGGCGCTTACCCGTTTTGTTCAGTCCACTGACACATAACCAACGTGGTCATGTGGCTGAGTCACTATTTTGTAAAAGGCAACTTCATGTGATCGAAACGTCCACTGGGAGAAATTCATCTATGTAACACGAATCTGGAAACCCTAGCTCCAATTATAGTAATCTTCATTCATGAAAGGTTTTTGATTATTAAGTCGCAGCTTGTTTTACTTTGTAGTCCGTGGGACATGAGTCGCTTTTTCTTGATCCAGTGCAATATCTGTTTAATCCCTGTGCCCAAGTATGCCAGGAAATGGATCAATCTTAGAAAATTGTACAGAAATTTTTACAAAACGCAAGGAGGAACTCTCCAGGACATGGTAAACAATCTTGGTATGACTTTTGAAGGAAGGCCGCATAGCGGTATGGATGATGCTCGGAATATTGCCAGAATTTTACAACAAATGGTGCAAGATGGCTGTGAAATCACGTTTAACGAACACCTTGAAAGAAAGAAGACCTAAGTACCGTAGCATACTCAGTGAAATATCATAAGTTATTAAAGTAAGCTTCTGTTAAATGAAGGGATTTATATTTCAGTTGTCGTGAAAAAATAATTATATTCATTTATCCAACTATTTACCATCTCCTTTACAACAATTTCGAGAATGCAGCCCTTCGAAATGTTGTGTCAAGAATTGCGTTCTTTTTTTCTAAGTCGATTTTTCGGTTTACAACGGAAAGCACACGATAACATCCACTGAAACCTCACGCGCTTTTTGCTTACATTTTATTGGGAGAGTACTGGAAAGGGAACTCCAGGGAATTAGATGCGTAGGAACAAAACATAGACATTCAGTTCAGCGACAGGAGGGGGTGGGGATTGGGCAAAATCTTGGGCAAAAAATTGCTAATTCTAAAATTTCGTGTTTTTCTACGTTGATGCGCAACGGAAAACACAATATTCACTCCCGATCCTTTACGGGAACGAGTACTGTACAGGGTACAGTAAACACCCACATATAAGAACCTAGATTTTTCCAAGTTAGGCTAAATAGGTTCTGATAAAAATGGTATTTACAGTAGTTTTTTAATTGGTTCTTATTTTCCCAAAAGAATGTCTTCTATATGGTACATATGGTATCTGATTTCCTCTGATGAAGATGTTGACACCTTTTTCAATCATGACCATGAAAAAGAAGTTTTAAACAAGATCTGTGTAGTTTAAAATTTGTTTCAGACGCATGAAATTTCAAGGTCCTTTTTTAACACAGGAACCCGATTAAAAACGTTTATCCTTTTGTTGAGCCTCTCGTGCTTTCTTTGATTTCATCTTCAAACTTATTTCGAACTAGGAAATCAGTTTACTTTCACCAAATAGGGAGAAGTGGTTTGAGTGGATGTTATGATTATAATGTTGTCCGTTTACAAAACCCCAATGTGGACAGATAGTCCAAAAATTCAACTAATTAGAAGCACTTGGGTTTGCCATAACTTCAAAATCACTTGTGTCAAGGAATACAAACAATTAACGTCACAAAGTGTCCCCAAATGCTACTCCTCAAGAAAGGATAAACTGCTGCATTTACTTTGACCTAAAAAAATCGCTTTCCTTTACTCAAACCTTATTGTTAGAAATAGGTATGGAATGCTTAGACTTGAAGGGACACTTTGTGTTGTATATCAAAATTGGGCTTGCGTCTAATTTTTTGCATTTCTGGACATAAGTGAGAATGTGGAAGATGTCACTGCACCCAGTGACAATCAATCTCGTCTCCGCAGCCCGCTTTTCTTTTGCATAGCACCGAGAACGCGGACTCTGGCCACTTCCAAGCCAGGAAGTCCGCAAATCACGGACTTTCGGCTCGTCTACGCACGCTCAGAAATTTGAAACAACAGTAGTTGTCAACGGTTCCAAAACTGGACCTTCACTACGAGTGCGCATAAATTTGAAGTGGCCTGAGTCTGGGTTCTTGGTTCTGACCAAAAGAAAAGTGGACTCTGGGGACGAGATTGGTGACAATCAGACATAAACAATGCCACCACGCTCCTTACAACTGTGATGATGGCAGCCTGCTATACCTGACACCTTTTTGCATCTTACAAAAAGAAAATGAACACACCCTTGCCTTTTTGGGCTAATAGGTTATCATATAAAAGGACTCTGCGACAAATTTAGATCACCCCTGATAAAGGCACTAGACAGGAGCGTCAAAACGTTAGGTCTTCGAATTGTTACTTTTCAGTTAAATTCGTAATTCTCCAGAAAAGGGTTACATCAAACTATGGGCGCTTTCTATTTGACCTAACTAACTAATGCCAGAGTGACCTGGCATTTGCAAGGACTAACTCTACAACGCCTTCAAATTAACGGACTTCGAGTATGCTATATACTCTTCTGGAAGATTGCGAGGGATTATGGTGCAAGTGTTCCTTCAGAACCGTTGCATTTCTTTGGAAACTGACGGGTGCACCGGCCAGTTCTGACAAAAGGAAAGCGTACCATTTCAAATGTACATTCCGAGCTTTGAATTCCTGGTGCTGTTTCGTTACACTTGGTTAATAAGGCAAAAGACATGAAAGGCTATAGATGACTCTCAATTCATTTTTAATAGTTAGTTGTTTTTTTTTAAAGAATTATTTCTTTCAGGCACCACTCAACTTGCTTTTAATTGTACAAACACATACGATGACTCCATGCACGAAAAGGAGAATAAATGTATATTTTTTTTATCTGTACACTTATAGACGTTCTTTCATTTGTTCATTCGTTTGTGGGTTTAGGGAGCTTCACGTGTTTTCGGGTCAACGTACGCCTCGCCCTCATCAAACTTTTCGGTATCTGAAAGATTAGGTGATGAAATGGTCCGCTCACTGATTTCGTCAGCAAGTTTCAAAAGCTCCGTGTCATTTTGATCTTCGTTTTCTTCGCTATCGCCAAAAGGAAGCGCGACCGCTTGATCTTCTGAAGAGTCCTGTTTTGTCGGGTAAGTTACAGGAACCCGCAAAGCGGATTCGCTTTTTTCTTTCGGTGCTTTCAGCAAAGTACCATCTTCTCCAGGATTCTCTGTTTCTGTGTGCTCTTCATTATGGTCTATTTCATCCTCAGAGTCATCGGACAGATCTTCCCATTTCTTCATGTTCACTCTGTCACTGTTCTCTGAGGATGTGCTGTTCAAATCCATCGGGAGGAAGGACCTTTTGATGACGAGCTCACCGGGTGTGGGTGCTCTGGACATGCTCTCTCGCGCGTGATATCCCGCGAGTATGGGATCGAATCCTCTCGAGGACTCACTCGTTGCGCGTGATACCGCTCTTGAACCCAGTTTTGTGGCTTGTGATGAGACGCGTGAGGTGGGACGTTCTTTTGTCTCTGGTCACGAGACGTTTGTAGTCAGTTTTGTACTCTGCTGCCTTGTCGTCTTCCAGGATGTGACCAACGATAGCATTTCTCTGACACAATCCCTTAACTTCCTGTCTGATAGCTTCAGCCATTTCGAGGTCACCGGTCAATTCAGACTGGTCGGATGCACATCATTAAGACCCATAGAATTCCTTTTAAACACAATTTCCGATATTGAGTTTAGAACTAATGCTCTTTACGGTGGTCAATTTACCATATCGACACAGTTGATAAACCCATTTCATACATTTTGCTGTAAAAGGAGTCGAGAATTACGCTCGTTTATACCTGGACATCTTTACATTGGGGCTCTTTGCAACAAGTCGAAATAATTCGGGGATCATTGGTGATTCGGAATCTCGAGGAAACGCGCGCGCACGAACGGTAACACGCGGTAATTGCGCAGAACATACATATACATATCCATATCCATATCCATGTCGACTTGTGATCCGGAGAGCTCAGTCGCTCAACGGCTACTACTAAACCTGATTGAACGACATCTTTGAATCAGGATTTCAATCTTTAGAATCTTTATTGTTTTGTTTCGCTGTATAGATTCAGACAATGAATCAGAAAACTTTCATAGCGAAAGCGATCTTTATTATCCCGAATTAAGTTAATAACATACTTCAACATCGATAAAGAAAACTTTGGAAACACAAGCAGTAGTACAGAAGGGTCAACAATTCAAGAGTTTATTGAAGCTCAAAGGCCTGAAACTAACTACCAAAAAAAAACCCGGATGTGACATCAATGTTTGGAAAAGATTTTGGCTCTCAATAGGAGAGGTACGAGAGCTACTGAAAATATGTTTGATCGGCTATATCTCCCACTAGATTTCCTGGAACAAGGTGAAACCTACTTTGAGGATAAATAATGTTGTCCTCTTCTGCCTTAACATATAATATTGATCACCTGACGAGTCACGTGATCAAAATTTCACAATATCGTAAATCAGCGAATCAGCGGCGAAGTTCATTGCTACAGATAAATAAATTAGCGTTTTTGATAGACATCTAACATATCTAACTTTCTACACTTGGAATGATCTTCCTCGAGTTTTAAAATTGGAATTATAAATTATCAAAGTCCGTATTTTGGACTCCAAGGTGACCTTTGCCCTCTTAAAAATTTTCTTAAGAATCGTGGACAGTCATTCCAAACCTGAAAGTTGTAAATAGTTCATTTGCATTGGCAAAGCGTTTTTATTTGATATTGAATGCTTAAACCGCCACCTGTTCTTCAAAAGCGTGCTATTTTTCGACAAATGGTCACGTGACGTGTCACGTGACTAAGATAGCCTATTATACTTCAGAATGTTAAGGACAACGAGAACTTTCCATGTGCCCATTTTCGTTTCACTGTCATTCACCTGGTCAATTAAATTACGAATTAACCATTTCTACCAGACTAAAGTGCCACTACGACGAAAAATTTGGGGTTTCTTTTCGAATTTTTCAACGTCAATTAAGTCAATATGTTCAAAATAATAAAATGCATTTAAATTTGGAACGATAGAAGCAAGATAAGTCGGGAAATAGCCACCCAAAAACCGCTAAAAATCTGTCCGCCATTACTCGGACGGCATTGGAGAAGCCTGCGATTATTTTGTAAGCGGTCTTCACGCAAGACTTGGCTCGTGACGTCATACGCGCATCGCTTCGTGGGCGTTCGACAAAGCGAACAAGTCGATCAGGGAGTAATGTATATAATATCAGCAAAAAGTAACTCGGCGATCTCACACATCTCATAGACGGCATGGGAAATTAGCTGCGTTTATTTTGAGCGTTGCTCATATCACGTCAGACCCCAGGCGATCCAGCCAGACCCAACCCTTCTCCTCGCTCACGGTCATTTGCCGTTCGAGTATGGCGGACAGCGAAAACCGAAAAACTACGTTACAATAATCATACTTTCCGTGGGAATTTTGAGATAAAAATTGGCATGATACCTATTTAGTACGTCTATTTTCAAAATCTAAAGAAAAAAGGACGTGCAAAATTTTCATCGTAGTGGCACTTTAGGAAGGCTCGAAAGCGTTTCAACACTTAGAAGACTCTCTGTTCAGATCGAATAACGCTACAACACTGTATCACGTTACTGTAGCAAGGTTATGGTACCATATGAAACACCGATTATTTCCAAGCACGATGTGATCATTATCGTGATGTAATAAGTTACATTGGCAACAGGAAAGCCTAGAAAAAATTTTGGATTTAGTTGCTCATATCTCAAAAACAAACTTTTTCATTGCTGAAAAGTGATTAGAAAGCCACGATGAAACTTTCGGCAAAGTTTAAAAAAATTCTGTAGAGGATTCACAGCTACCTTAACAAAATCACAAAATTAAGATGCCTCTGAATCCACTGGACAGAATTTTTTAAAACTTTGCAGAAAGTTTCATCATGCCCTTCTGAAATAAAAAAAAATGAAATAAAAAATGGGTGTCACCGAGTTCGTTTTTGAGATATAAGCAACTAAAGATAAAACAAAGGGTGTTTTTACAGGGCTTGCCCGTTTCCACGGTGACATATTACGTCACAATAATGACTGTATCTTGTTCAGCAAAAATTCGTGTTTCATTTGGTACCACAATATTGCCAATACATGATACAACGTTGTGGTGCCGATCCTTCAAATAAGAGCGTCACTTGGAAGCGTTGGAACTACTTCGAGCCTCCTTGAACTATTTGAGTAGAGGAAATTCCAGCTGTAGACCTCAACATATACTCCTCTGCAGATTTTTCATGAACGCGAAGAAAAAAGATGACTCAAACCAATTTCCCTTTGAAAATAAAAATAATAAAAACGTTCTTTGCCGGCATTGGTGACCCCCCTTTCCTATCCTTTCCTGAGAAAGACGTGAAAAGGCTAAATATGAGGTTACGTAGAGGACGCGAGCACCCTACGATAAATGGCCAACTCTCCTTGGAAACGTTACGATCGTTTGCATCAATTTGGTTCCTGAATCAGTTGCTGGTACAGTTGCAATTTTTACCCGCAACGACTCGAAATGATCAAGACACGACTGTCGGGGCTATATTTTTAGTTGACGTTTTCAGAGCCGTCGTCTTCGTTGTTGCTTGAAAACTATGTTAAGGAACTTTAAAACCGTTATAAAGCCAGAACAAGCCGTGGAATGAGTTAGATGTAATCCATTATCGTCAAGTACACTTATCAAGACAAAGCAAGTTGAACTAAGAGCTCTTTTGCTGAAAATTACCTCTCTGCTAACTAGTAGACCAATAGGGAACGGTGTTTTGATTTTGCTTCATAGACTTGGATTGTTTTAACCGAGGTTCTTCCTGCCCTCTCCTCCAGAGATGCAAGTATGGTAAGGAACGAGCTGCGATCCGATTTATGTGTCCCATTATCTTGCTCCTAATTGTGTTCATTTCATTCATTTCATTTCATTTATTTCCCCATTTATTAAGAGAATTACAAGGTCTAAAAAGCTCACTACATGAAGTAAATGGGGAAGGGCAACGATATAGGTAAACTAGTTAGATGCCCTTTAAATTAAGTTGCATTTTATTTTAAGATAAAAGATAATTACAATAAGCAAAAGGAAAGGAGGAACACATAGTTAAGGGATACTAAACAGTAAGTGCAGTAGTTAGTACTGAGCAAAATAATTCTGAAAAAGATATCTTTTAAATAGATGTTTATTTGACATACTACGAATGAATAGAAGAATATTATTCCAATAATAACATCCAATAATTGTTGGGCAGAAGTTCCTTATATTTGTTATAAAAGAACTGGGATTTAGATACTGTAAGGATGTGCTTCGAGTAGTATAATTATGTTGCTCAGATACAAAAGATAGAGTAAGATTTGATGGTTTGTTATCTACGATAAGATCATAAAATAGTTGACAAGTTTTTAACTTCACAATATCAGGAAATTTAATCAGGCCAAGATTAACATAATGGGGAGTAATATGCTCACGAAGTGGTACCTCATTGATGATTCTTAAAGCTTTGTTTTGCAGCTTTACCACTTGAGATATGGCAGCTTCGTAGCTATTACCCCATAATACGCAGCCATAAGTTAAATAAAGATATATAAGTGCATAATAGATACTTGTTAAAGATTTTTTGGGTACATGACGTTTTAATTTTGCAATAATATTTATGCTTTTACTGATTTTACCACTAATATAATCGATATGATGGTGCCATGATAGGGAACAATCAATGATTAATCCTAAGTAGTTAGCACTGTGAGGCTGCTCAAGATACTGATCCGCTAATTTAAGAGGGGTGTATAAATTATAATTAAGTTTTTGCCGTGGTTGGAATACTATATATTTTGTCTTACTTAAATTTAAAGTTAGCTTATTTGAGCATAGCCAGTCATAAATGGCGGGTAATTCAGAGTTTCTTAGGCGTAGCAATGCTAATGCTCATTGTTTAAAAATTCAAGCGACATACGTTGTCTGAAAGGTTCCCCCATAAGTTTACTTAAGCGTCCTCTTCAAATGTACCGTATTTATCATTGTCTTTTCCATTGTCGATCAGTGGTGACGACATAGTGTCCGGATCCTCTCGGCTGGTTGTTGGCTGGTCCCGTACTTCTTCAGGATTGTGCGGGTTGGCTGGTACAACAGGAACCCTTCCAAGTAGCAGAATTATGCAAACGACGAGGCCGCATAAGACAATGCTGTTGACAACCACAAGCATCCAAATGATGGATGAGGACCTGATTGGATTCAAAAGTGCATATCTAATGTTCATAAAGGAGAAATGAAGGGTGAGAAGAACCAAGGTCTCCGCTGTGTTTTCTAATGCGATTTTTTGGTAGGAGTCCCGGAAGGGCCTGAAGAGAAGCTGGAAGCAAAGAGACGCTATAAGGACAAGGCAAACGGCAATGGTCTGAAATGACAGTACCCGCGGGATAAACGATAGTGAGAATGCGATTAGCATACGACGAAGGAGAAAAAGGATCTCGAAATAGGAACGGTACTCCTTTTTATACGACAGATAGATAGAGCCAAGCCAGCTGTCCAAAGTCTCTTGTTCATTCGGGTCAAGTTGGTCTCTTTTGCCAACGTACTTCTGGAGCAGTGGTAGGAAAACTGCAAACGGTACCCCAACAACATAAATAACAAGAGCAAGCCAACCGAATGCCAGTAACAATTTGTAAGTAGGACCATTGCACTGCAGCCAAGGCGCCTCCAAAAAGTAGCGGTAACCACTGTCGTCACCGCATGAAGCCAGGACAGAAGCAGTTTTCTTGACAATGGGGAAATAGGTTAGGTTCAGGGACACGATAGAAAGGTGGAGACAGTTATTACGCAAAAGGAATCGTCTGTCAAGTAAGCCACGAAATCTGAGAATAGCATTCGCTAAAGCATAATAAAGAGAAATGGCCGCAATACAGATGACAGGCAGAAGAATTAAAGCTATCAGGCCACCGAGTGGCGTGAACAAACTCGGTAAAACGCAAGCCAATCCAGAGAACCGAAAGTTTACCACGTTGCTAACGAAGCGTTGAGCCTCAAGAACTTCTTCTGGCCATATATCGCTGCTGGAAATCAAAGCGTCTAAAGTCTGAAAATAAAAAACACCGATCTTGAAAATTCCGCTAGCAGCCTTACCCCTTCCAGCCAGGCCAATAAGCAGGGCCACAACATTGAGTTCAAGTAGCCAACCAGGAATTATTCGAAGCATGGCTAAAACTGCAAGGAGAATGACTTGCATAAACACGAATAAGACTGAAAGAAAACGCTTGTTTTCGTAAAAGACAGAGAAGGCCAGAGTTAGCAACGCCATAGTCAGCACAGCAAGCGCCGCCAAAATGTAGACGCTGGTCTTTGATTTGGGACAAGCGAAACAGAGTATTCCCTGTTTGTAGAAGCCTCTTTCACACTTCGAACAAAATCGGTCTTTGCTTCCTTTCATACAGATGCACGAGTCCTTGCAAACTGTAGTTATCCTCGACAAGGACTTATTTCCGTCCTTTTCCCATTTAATGCCACAGTAGCAGATTCCATGTGGGTTACATGACGTAATTACTTGAGAACTAGTACCCATGACCTGTGAGCACCTGATCATGTGAGTCACGTTTTTGTCACGCGACGAAGGCCAATATCCAGCTTTTATGACCATATTCTGCACAGGCGGCATTTCGTCTTTACACACCGCACCTTCCATACAAGGCAAACAGGTGTTGCCTGATCCGTAGAAACCGATATCGCAAATGCAAAGACGGTAATGGTAGTAGCTGGGATCCAAGATCACTAAGCCATTGTTGTAGCTAAGTCGAGCGTTCGGGCATCTAAATCTATCCGAAGGATTTCTGCGCTTTAAAGTTGTCAAATCTACCATTATGTAA
This sequence comes from Montipora capricornis, assembly GCF_036669925.1. Taxonomy (NCBI): domain Eukaryota; kingdom Metazoa; phylum Cnidaria; class Anthozoa; order Scleractinia; family Acroporidae; genus Montipora; species Montipora capricornis. The sequence goes on from NC_090885.1 coordinate 63,589,063, forward strand.
CTCGGTAATGCTCCACTTTCATCCTTTTTCTGCATGTGGGGATTTTTTGAAACGTCAAGAGTTTCCAACGCAAGTAGTTTCGCAAACTGCTGAGGAATTTGTCCAGAAAGGTTGTTTGCTGAAACAACAAGACTGAGAAGAAACAGCATGTTACTAGGCGGTGGTGGAAGCTCTCCGGAAATATTGTTGCCGCTCAAATCCACAGAGATGAAGCTTTGGAAGTCCCACAGCTTGGAGGGAATAGTACCAAAGAAATGGCATAAGCTTATGTTTAGAATACGTAATGATTGATTGATCGGTCTTATGGACGCCAAAAAGTCGTCGAACCTCATGGTCAACTCTTTATTTCCTGCCAGAACCATTACCTCCAACGACTGGGAGTTGAATTGAAGTCCTTTCTCCAGTGAGGTCAAACGATTTTCGCGAAGGTCCACAATCTGCAACATGGGAATCGAACCAATGCCTTTTGGGATTAGTCCCGTAAAACGGTTATTTGCCAAATTTAAATGCCGCAAGTATGCCATGTTGTCGATCGTTGAGGGAATGTCTCCCCAGAAATTATTTCCAGGCAAGAGACACTCGATCATCGCAGGGAAATACAATCCAAATTTATCTGGCAGCGTTCCACTTAATCCAGCGAGTGAAAGATGCATATAACGCAGAGATGACAAGTTGAACAGATTCTCGAAGCCTCCTTGCAAATTTCTAGTAGCTTCAAGATCCAAAAATTTGAGTTTTTTCAATTTACCAATGCTTTTTGGAATTTTGCCGTGCAAGGTATTTTCACCGAGACTAAGCACTTGCAGTTCCGACAAGTTTCCAATGTCCTCGGGAATTTTCCCAGAAAGTTTATCCTCCATTTGGCAGCACAGTTGAATTTTCACCAGAGAATTCATCTGCACGAGAATTTTACCAGGAATCTGGCCCGACAGCTTGTTAAAGGCAAGATCGACTCGTAATACAGTAGTCATGTTGGCAGAAAGGATCTCGCCTATATCACCTTCCAATCCGTCATTACTTCCAATACACAAGCCCTGCAAATTTCGCAACATCCACAGGCTTCTCGGAAGGGTACCAATCAAGTTGTTGTTTGTTAAGAAGAGGCTTATAACGTAGCGGCTTGTGTTGTCGCATGTTACGCCATACCAGAGGCAATGCGATACTGAGTGGTTTCCCCAGTTCGACGAGTTGTACCAACTATGGCCCCTTGTTTGGTTAAATATCTCCATGAGGACCGCTTTTTCTTGCTGCGGTTTGGTTGTTGTATC
>NC_090885.1:63600330-63602830 GCF_036669925.1 Montipora capricornis
GAACCACTAAGTGAATGGTACACAAAATTAGGAGAAACTGTTGGTTGAATAGACAATATTTGTAGACATAATTATCTACCCAGTTTAAGTACTTAGCTCAACAAGTTGTTTGGCTCCACAAGTTTCAGTTTCAGACCAGGTACCCGAATTCACCCAGGTACTGTTGCACACTACCATAGTTCTTTGGAAATTGAATAGCTCCTTGAACACCTGGTTGCTTGACAAGAAACTTGATGTGTTTGTTCTCTACATTGGTGAATGCAGCCACTAACTGTCCATTGTGGATAAACTCCAGACCAACTCTTCTTTCAATTTAATCTTTGTTCTTCGCAGGGCATCAATCATGGTGTCCCTTGTAAAATGTTAGTTTAAAGAGTTTGTTTAAGTTATTTCCCATTTCATACGGCACTGTGGTTGCCAGATTCACTTTCAAACTTATCATGGAAATGTAAATCAATACCAGTGAAAAGTCAGTCCCTTGAATTGTTGATAGAAAATTTATTTAAATGCATATTGAAACATCAGTTGAGGAATATTTTTTTTCCCACTTTGTGAACCTAACATACATTGCTGCCATTTGTTTATTGCTTGGTCATTCAATGTCTTGATCACATCAAGTAATTTATTTTTTAGGTATTGTGTATCTTAATCTAAAAACTTAACTGTTTGCTTTTTGGAGCCCTTTTGCGGCATATTTAGATAGGCAGGAAATGTTCCACATTTTATGGTAAATAGTTCTGCATAGTTTTAAGGAACATTGCAGCCAAATCTAATTGAATATGAGACTAAAATATGCTGTTTGACATTTTGTGAATTTAAAGACTATTAATATTGTTTGCGCTTGTTTTAAAAGGCTTAAGGTTGGCACTCAAAAGTGTTCCTTCTATGATCTTATTCTGTAAAGATTACCTTCGGAGAATTGGATCAAGGCCAGTTTTTTCTTCTAGCTTCTTTTCCCAGTGCCCTCTGAGAATGGAGTTGATTTGGTTTTGCCCAATGTTGAAAGATGAAACAATGCCTAAACCAGCCAGCCACAAGGAATACTTCATGGTGCTTTTTTACAAACATGGGCATGAGGGTGCTCGTAAGCATCTGAGCATTGTTTCGCATGCTTAAGTGTTATTATAAATAATGTATTTCTCTAAGAGAGTGTTCTTTTCTTGTTGGTCATTCAAAAATTGTTGGAATAGCTTGTTTGAGCTGTTGGATAGACGCAGAACATTTGATGAGGCCCTCCTGGGGAGAGGAGTCCTTGTTCCCTTTACATATTTGCTTGTGTTTCCTTGTTCCCCAAATTACTTTCAAACTTGTTCCCAGCTTTTTGATCCCTAAAATTTAAATTGGTTTTCTTCCCTTGTTCCCTAAAATATTTTGATATTGTTAAAAAAACCAGTGAGGAACATTAAATTTTAGTTACCTAAATTTTGAAATTTTAGATACTAGATATTTTATTCATATTCTTACATTTTTATGTATATATTTCTTTTTTTCTTTAATATTATTTTGTGGAAAACCTGTAAAATAGCTTCAGCTAAGTGTTTCTATCAACGCTAAATAAAGATTATGTATGTATGTATGTATGTTACTCTGTTCCCCAGTTTAAATTAGCCATGTTCTTTTCTTCCCCAAACCCCTGGGAGTGCCTCTTTGTTGATGTTGATTCTCTTATTTGCCTAATAGCAATTCACTGTTGAATTGCAAGACACAGCAAGTTCTTATTTGGGATTGAGGGAAAAATAAATTTTCGCACAATAAAAGAAACACAATTTTGACTGCCCCTTCTAGATCTTGCTCTTTTCAGACATGAACCAGGTTGTTTGCACCTTTCTGGCGACCTGCGGGAGGGCAAGCTCTAGAAACTCTTCCTAAGCGAGCCTTCCACTGAAAAACTTTCCAAGTCTGGCTTTCCGGTGTTAGGGGCCGAGGTTTTTGTGCAAAATTCATCAGCGGCTTCCTTGCAGCTTCTAAAAGGTGTTCCTTCGGGCAATGGTTAGTAAACGTTTTGTAGTGCGCATACAAATTTTCGCTACTTGAAAATGTATGTTCACGCGAAAAAAAATATCAGCTTGACAATTTTTCTTTCCCGATACTCCATTTAAAATGAACGTGAGCGCCATTAGTAATAAAGGGCCAGAAAACCATTTAAAACATTTTTTGGCAATTTTTTTGTCAACAAACTTGGGTTGTCGGCGAGCAGAATTCGAACGTGACCTGTTGTGCTTTGGCTTTTATTTGTGCTTTTTTCTAACTATTCTAAGACGAATTCAGGCTGGTATTTTCGAATCAAGTGCAAGAAGACGGCAAAACCGTATCGATATTTATTTGAGTTAACTTCGCGAATAAAGACTTTGACCGCGTCCTTGCGTAGATCAACAACAATGTCATTTACGAACAACCGAAATGTACTGTTTCCGGTGAAGGGGCAAATGATTGACAGGATAGCACGGTTTTGACTGCCGCGCGCACTGCGGGCGCAGGTTCCGTATGCAAGGAGACCAAT
>NC_090885.1:63605330-63610330 GCF_036669925.1 Montipora capricornis
AAATAATTAAAAGGGCTAATGTCAAAAACTTGTAAAAATATAAAATAAACACACTTACATGTAAATGAAATTAATTCATAACCATGCAAGTTAAGACTGTTGGGCTTGGCTCTGATGAACGTTCACTACGAAAAGCCCCTTGACTACCATGATGATGCTGTAGTTAAGTTTTTTGCAGAAAGATACATGTACCCTCGAAGAATGCTTCTTGTTGATCCTGTCTTTATGAAACACAAAATTGAAAAAGCATCAAATGCAGTATATTTTTATCATGGATTTGCATCGTTTTTACGCAGCTTTGTTAGTAACATTTTGATGCAAAAGGAATGGCATTTTAATTTAATTTTAAAAATGATGGTAAAGCCCGCTGACCAAATGGCAGAAATCATGTTTCCAAAACTTCAAAATTTTCCAGGAAATGACACCCCCTGGAACCCCCTGTCATTGAACACCCTCTGCTAAATACCTGGATCTGCCCTAAATGAATAAATACCCGGAATACCTGCCCCTAAATACCTGAATCCTTCCCCCCCCCCCTTCCCCATCAATGGCACAATTCTTAGTGTTAGTGAGCCAGTTGGCACCCTGGGCTTCGATCTTGTGTTTTTTTTTTCTGAGGGTTATAGCAAAAATCAGCCCTTATTTCTTAGGGAAAGAGGAAAAATTGGCCTATTTCCAAGTGGGTGTACAGTGTACAGTCTCAACACTTTGATGTTCTTTTTCAGAGGGGTTAAAATCTGTGGTAACTTCATCCAAAGGGAGGGGGGGTGGGGGGTGGGGGGTGGATATTAAATGGAATGGCCCATTTTTGCATTGTTGTGTGCACAGTACTATTGTCTAGTCATGTCCTGTTGTAATTTGGATACTTCTGCAGTTGAACAAAGTATAAGGTCAGACAGAGTGTATTTCAATACAATTGAACTGAATTTGTTAGTGTTATTGAGTAAATTCTCAAGGTACCAGTAATTTTTTGTTCTTAACCCAGACAAACCACTGGTAGGAATTCCAATTAAAGGTGTCTTTTAATACTTTCTTTGACCAAATTCTCATAGACGTGGCATTACATTTAATTAATACAGAACGTTAATTCCTAGGCATGATTACATTTTTCAAGTTGTTTTCTCAAAATATCTCTCTTATATAAGCTTGTACATCAAGTTTGCAATAATTATCTAAAGAAAGCCTTGATGTCAGTAAGATAATAACTGTTCTTAGTTGTGTTTTTAAAAATTCTCTTTGTTAAAATGTGTGCTACATTCTGGTTTAAAACAGAATGTTGAGCTTTAATTGGTATCATCAGTACTCCAAATTTAGTACCAAGTCCAGTCATCAGAGATGACCAGAAAGTTGAGGCAACCAGGTTTTGGTAAAATGAAAAGTGTGGTTGTTGGAGGAAAGAACAATGGACAACCCTGCCAAACTTCAAAATCAACAAAAATCAAAAATCAAAAAAAAAAAAAAATCAAATGATAATAAGAAAGTAATCTTAACCCATTGACTCCCAGGTGTTCCCATTGACGAGTAAAATCGTCTGGTGCTAGACATAGTAAAATACTAAGTCTGGCCGGTTTAGGCCGGTTTGGACGTCAAAGGGTTAAGCAGCACCCAACTTACCTGTCGCTTTTCTATTGTCAATGTTCAACAGTACCGTCAAGTTAAAAGTAATTAATTTGCTGCAGCTGAGCATTTTCCCCTGCTTTGAGTATCTTTATCTTTTGCAATTAACATTGTCAGATAGGAAATTACAAGGGACAGTGTCAAAAGCATGTTTGAAAGCCATGGAGGTCGAAACGTGCCAAAACTTAAACACAGACTTCCATGGATCGGAAAACTACTAACAGGCGCTCTGAAGATCGACCACCTTGTGATTGCATTTCAACACAGCTGGCAATTTAATCAGCTGGCAATTTAATCATGGGTTTGGTTGCCCTAACCTTTTGAAACAGGGACAACCTGGATTTTTTTTCAAGCAATTGTTCTCCTATTTGTAAATGTACAGTACAGTAATTGATAAGTTTGCATTTAAAAAAGAACATTGTTTTTGCAATGATCAAAATCACTACTGACATGAATTTGTTGGTGTTACTTTGGACCTATATGCATGACTTGTATGATTCCTTAAATAATGAAACAAAATTAATAATGGTTCTGTTAATTTTTTTTGGATGATGTATATACAGGTATCATGTTGTACTCTTTTCTTCATTTGCTACAAAACCTATCTTTCCTCATTACAATTGCAAAGTAACAAGTTATACATTACGTGACATTGTAAAATTTTCATTACTTTTTATGGCTCACCTCACAGCACTTACAACTTGCTACTGTATTGGCAACTTCTAGTAACAGTGATAAGCAACCATTTTCCTAGAAGCTTTTCAAGGACAAGAATATATAAATAATTGATAAAGAAAGGACATTTATGGTTGGAGGCAGGCCAGTTGCATATTAAAATTTTAAATGCACAATTGAAAAGTTGAATTTGCGACTATCTGAAACAACTTTATTCAATGGTCAGAGCAGGACTTCAAATCAGAAATTCCAATACATTGCAAGTCCAGCACCTTACACGTTCTACCTCCTTATCTCTAATAATAATGATGCGGCTCAACAACGTCGAGCCAAAAGCATACTATGGCACCTGAGGCTCAGTACCACTGCATGGTCCATGTTGTGTATGACATTGGAGCACAATTTACAGCCAGCTGGAATAAGCTGTATGCTGGTTTTTGCTGAGGGTGGAAAACCGGAGAGCCCAGAGAAAAACCCTTAGAGCAGAGTAGAGAACCAACAGAAACTCAGCCCACTTGTGGCCTCTGGGTCCAGGAATTAAACCCTGGCCACATTGTTGGGTGGCGAGTGGTCTCGCCACTGTAGACCCCCTCCCCTCCCCCCCTCCCCTCCCCCCTCCCCTTTCCTCTCTTCCTCTATATTACTAATGGAGCATTCCTACCAATATTATTAACTTTACAGTGGAGTTGGAAAAGTCCTTAAAAAAAGACTAAAAAACCATCTCAAAAAAGAGAAATTAGCGCTAGCCAAGTTGGAGCAGGAGAAAAGAATCAAACAAGTGCACTTCTACTGTGTCATTGATTTTCAAGGGACTTGTGAAGAAGAGAACCCAAAAGACTATATTCATGAAATTATTGAGTTTCCTGTAGTACTTGTTGATGCCAATACTTTGGAAGTGGTAAGTGTACAATGTATGTTGCAAATTTTGTCTGACAATTTCTTGTTCTGGAATTTAATTTAATTTATCATTTTTTAATATACATGTACTGTATCATTGACCATTGATTTCAGTCTGCGGTTAAAAAATTCTTATCACATGATAACATTTTTTGTGGCTCTGCGGTTACGAAAATACCGATCTCATGACGCCATTTTTCTGTTACTCTCGCCAAAGAGAAAATCGCGAAACGATGTTGAGGGCGATTAAAACCTGCCGAAGCTATTACGGGTAACCCATTAAAAGCTTTCTCCGAGGAAATAAGAAGCAGGTGGAAACTTTTCTTCAGTTTTTTTCTTTTCTCGACCATGGGAACTGACAAAGGAATAGCGCCACGTGGTCGGTATTTTTGAAACCGCAGAGCCACAAAAACGTTATCACTTGATCAGAATTTTTTTAACCACAGACTGAAATCAACGGTCTGTGAAGTGGGCTGAAAAACAACCCTTGTCCACTGCCGTGTGAGATCGATAGCAGTTTTTTAGTGGATGCAGAGGTTGCTAACTTATTGACTCCCGAGTCACCCTCCATTGGTAAAATTGTCTGTCGTTTGACAGAGCAAAACTGTGATTTTAAATAAGAACGATCACACATATGTTGAGGGGCGGTGGCCTCATGGTTAGAGTGCTCGACTCCGGATCGAGTGGTACGGGTTCGGGTCCTGGCTGGGGACATTGTGTTGTGTTCTTGGGCAAGACACTTTACTTTCACGGTGTCTCTCTCCACCCAGGTGTATAAATGGGTACCGGCGAAATGCTGGGGGTAACCCTGCGATGGACTAGTATCCCATCCAGGGGGGAGTAGAAATACTCCTAGTCGTTGCAAGGGAAACCAGAGATAAGCGCTGGCCTGATGGGCCTTCTGGCTCGTAAGCAGTGACTCTACCTTTACCTTTATCACACAAAAGATCAAGTTGCAGTGTTTTTGTCAGAAAATTAAATGTTACAGTATTTGGATTTGGGAATGTCATTTTCTGTATTTATTAAAGAGACTACTGTATGAAATGGACACCCCAAAGTTTGGGCGTGACAATCACATTACTACGCAAGGAAAGCTAACCAAACTTTGTTAATAATACATGTAATTTTAAGAGATCATTTTGTTGGGGTTGCCTTTTTTAATGCAATGGAACTCAAATGATACAGGCTGGGTTAACTTAAAGGGGCTAGGTCACGCTATTTTAGGTAATTTTGTTTAATTTTGTTAATTATGAGCTCTAAACGTCAAATTGGCAAAGCAAGAGTCTTTCATTTTCAAAATCACGGCCACATAACAACTGAGAATGATTTTCCAGCTTTGTAAATGACATTTTAATATAGACTGATGTAATTTTGAAAAACGGTGGGCCGACGTTTTTCAAATGTACCCAAATTCAATCCATTTCAATCCTCTCCAGTTTTGTCCATCCATGTCCCTTCTTGGCTTCCCTGCATTTTGTTAGAGATCTTCTATAGTTTTGAACAGTTATTTTGATATTTTAGTTAATTCTATGACCATTCGATCAGTGCTGAAATTGCCTAAAATTGCGTGACCTACAGCACTGTAGCCCCTTTAAGGTTCCAGATTAGGCAGTACAGTCAGAGATAAGGTTATTTTGCATGGGGATATCTGACATTCCGGTAAACTTCCATTTCCTTACGCTGTATGGACCCCCCTTGTCCTCCAAAAATATGGGTACATGTTGTGGTCTGCTGGTGGGCCATTGGCTCTCGGGCATTTGTGATTATTGTGTGCACTGTTCTGGGTGTGATGTCAGGGCATTCCGGATGTG
>NC_090885.1:63615330-63620330 GCF_036669925.1 Montipora capricornis
TACTCAGTGAAATATCATAAGTTATTAAAGTAAGCTTCTGTTAAATGAAGGGATTTATATTTCAGTTGTCGTGAAAAAATAATTCTATTCATTTTTCCAACTATTTGACATCTCCCTTACAACAATTTCGAGAATGCAGCTCTTCGAAATGTCGTGTCAAAAATTGCGTTCTTTTTTTCTAAGTCGGTTTTTCGGTTTACAACGGAAAGCACACGATAACATCCACTGAAACCTCACGCGCTTTTTGCTTACATTTTATTGGGAGAGTACTGGAAAGGGAACTCCAGGGAATTAGATGCGTAGGAACAAAAGATAGACATTCAGTTCAGCAACAGGAGGGGGTGGGGATTGGGCAAAATCTTAGCTGAAAAATTGCTAATTCTAAAATTTCGTGTTTTTCTACGTTGATGCGCAACGGAAAACACAATATTCACTCCCGATCCTTTACGGGAACGAGTACTGTACAGGGTACAGTAAAAAACCACATATAAGAACCTAGATTTTTCCAAGTTAGGCTAAATAGGTTCTGATAAAAATGGTATTTACAGTAGTTTTTCACAAAAGAATCTCTTCTATATGGTACATATGGTATGACTGATTTCCTCTGATGAAGATGTTGACACCTTTTTCAATCATGACCATGAAAAAGAAGTTTTAAACAAGATCTGTGCAGTTTAAAATTTGTTTCAGACGCGTGAAATTTCGAGGTCCTTTTTTAACATAGGAACCCGATTAAAAACGTTTATCCTTTTGTTGAGCCTCTCGTGCTTTCTTTGATTTCATCTTCAAGCTTATTTCGAACTAGGAAATCAGTTTACTTTCACCAAATAGGGAGAAGTGGTTCGAGTGGATGTTATGCTAATAATGTTGTCCGTTTACAAAACCCCAATGTGGACAGATAGTCCAAAAATTCAAGTAATTAGAGGCACTTGGATTTGCCATAACTTCAACATCACTTGTGTCAAGGAATACAAACAATTAACGTCACAAAGTGTCCCCAAATGCTACTCCTCAAGAAAGGATAAACTGCTGCATTTACTTTGACCTAAAAAAATCGCTTTCCTTTACTCAAACCTTATTGTTAGAAATAGGTGGGGAATGCTTAGACTTGAAGGGACACTTTGTGTTGTATATCAAAATTGGGCTTGCGTCTAATTTCTTGCATTTCTGGACATAAGTGAGAATGTGGAAGGTGTCACTGCACCCAGTGACAATCAATCTCGTCTCCGCAGTCCGCTTTTCTTTTGCATAGTACCGAGAACACGGACTCTGGCCACTTCCAAGCCAGGAAGTCCGCAAATCACGGACTTCCGGCTCGTCTACGCACGCTCAGAAATTTGAAACAACAGTAGTTGTCAACGGTTCCAAAACTGGACCTTCACTACGAGTGCGCATAAATTTGAAGTGGCCTGAGTCCGGGTTCTTGGTTCTGACCATCAAAAGAAAAGTGGACTCTGGGGACGAGATTGGTGACAATCAGACATAAACAATGCCACCACGCTCCTTAGAACTGTGATGATGGCAGCCTGCTATACCTGACACCTTTTTGCATCTTACAAAAAGAAAATGAACACACCCTTGCCTTTTTTGGCTAATAGGTTATCATATAAAAGGACTCTGCGACAAATTTAGATCACTCTGATAAAGGCACTAGACAGGAGCGTCAAAACGTTAGGTCTTCGAATTGTTACTTTTCAGTTAAATTCGTAATTCTCCAGAAAAGGGTTAGGTCTTCGAATTGTTACTTTTCAGTTAAATTCGTAATTCTCCAGAAAAGGGTTACATCAAACTATGGGCGCTTTCTATTTGACCTAACTAACTGGCCAGAGTGACCTGCCATTTGCAAGGACTAACTCTACAACGCCTTCAGATTAACGTACTTCGAGTATGCTATATACTCTTCCGGAAGATTGCGAGGGATTATGGTGCAAGTGTTCCTTCAGAACCGTTGCATTTCTTTGCAAACAGACGGGTGCACCGGCCAGTTCTGACAAAAGGAAAGCGTTCCATGTCAAATGTACATTCCGAGCTTTAAATTCCTGGTGCTGTTTCGTAACACTTGGTTAATAAGGCAAAAGACATGAAAGGCTATAGATGACTCTCAATTCATTTTTAATAGTTAGTTGTTTTTTTTTAAAGAATTGTTTCTTTCAGGCACCACTCAACTTGCTTTTAATTGTACAAACACATACGATGACCCCATGCACGAAAAGGAGAATAAATTTTAATTTTTTTTATCTGTACACTTATAGACGTTCTTTCATTTGTTCATTCGTTTGTGGGTTTAGGGAGCTTCAGGTGTTTTCGGGTCAACGTACGCCTCGCCCTCATCAAACTTTTCGGTATCTGAAAGATTAGGTGATGAAATGGTCCGCTCACTGATTTCGTCAGCAAGTTTCAAAAGCTCTGTGTCATTTTGATCTTCGTTTTCTTCACTATCGCCAAAAGGAAGCGCGACCGCTTGATCTTCTGAAGAGTCCTGTTTTGTCGGGTAAGTTACAGGAACCCGCAAAGCGGATTCGCTTTTTTCTTTCGGTGCTTTCAGCAAAGTACCATCTTCTCCAGGATTCTCTGTTTCTGTGTGTTCTTCATTATGGTCTATTTCATCCTCAGAGTCATCGGACAGATCTTCCCATTTCTTCATGTTCACTCTGTCACTGTTCTCTGAGGATGTGCTGTTCAAATCCATCGGGAGGAAGGACCTTTTGATGACGAGCTCACCGGGTGTGGGTGCTCTGGACATCCTCTCTTGCGCGTGATATCCCGCGAGTATGGGATCGAATCCTCTCGAGGACTCACTCGTTGCGCGTGATACCGCTCTTGAACCCAGTTTTGTGGCTTGTAATGAGACGCGTGAGGTGGGACGTTCTTTTGTCTCACTGGTCAAGAGACGTTTGTAGTCAGTTTTGTACTCTGCTGCCTTGTCGTCTTCCAGGATGTGAGCAACGATAGCATTTCTCTGACACAATCCTTTAACTTCCTGTCTGATAGCTTCAGCCATTTCGAGGGCACCGGTCAATTCAGACTGGTCGGATGCACATCATTAAGACCCATAGAATTCCTTTTAAACACAATTTCCGATATTGAGTTTAGAACTAATGCTCTTTACGGTGGTCAATTTACCATATCGACACAGTTGATAAACCCATTTCATACATTTTGCTGTAAAAGGAGTCGAGAATTACGCTCGTTTATACCTGGACATCTTTACATTGGGGCTCTTTGCAACAAGTCGAAATAATTCGGGGATTATTGGTGATTCGGAATGCCGAGGAAACGCGCGCGCACGAACGGTAACACGCGGTGCTTGCGCAGAACATCCATATACATATCCATGTCGACTTGTGATCCGGAGAGCTCAGTCGCTCAACGGCTACTACTAAACCTGATTGAACGACATCTTTGAATCAGATCTTTAGAATCTTTGTTTTGTTTCACTATAAAGCCTTAAAATGCAAATGTTATAATAACTGACACGCAATTATAGATTCAGACAATGAATCAGAAAACTTTCATCGGGAAAGCGATCTTTATTATCCCGAATTAAGTTAATAACATACCGTACTTATTACTGGGTTGCCTATGGCAAACCCAGTCGAGGTCTGCGTTTTCTTTGTTTGTTTTCTTTTTTCTCTTTTTTTTAGTTTTTTTTTTCCGTGTCGGTAAAAGTCTTGCCTGTCACTCCCCTGGTAAGTGGTGTCTTTGTACATAGAGCCTTCTACGTGTATTTTCTTAGGATCGAGAGGCTAGTGGAACTGCGTAGATTTCTCTGGTGGACACAGTAGAATCATTAACTTAGCCTGCAATGGCGTCGAAAGTCATGTAACGCGAATGGCGTTTTAGTGGATCCTTAAACAAAAGATACCCTTATGGAGCTCAATAATGGAAAGTCAGTTGGATAAACTAGGCAGGAATCACGCACGCAATGAAATAGGAAGAGGTTTTCGCCTCTAAGAGCAAATATTTTGTTTGTTTCAATAAATTTTTCGCTGGAAAAGGATTCTGTGGTATTTTCTGCCTTTGTGAATTATAATATCATGTTGTGTATTGAATTTTCGAGCTTAAGGTTGAAATGTGATATGGGAGAAGTTTTTTAGTATTGCTCTGTAAGCTGGAAGGGTTCACAGGCCTGTTGGAAGCGTGCTTGAGTTTCAACAAAATGAGCCCCAAAATCAGTGAAGAATTGTGACGCAGTTGAATAATAAAGTAGCTGCTATTTCCAAAATGATGGAATTACCTGGTGATAAATAACGTCGTACGCGTCTTGGAGAGTAAATTTTGACTTTGCATGAACAAGACTTAAGCGATTGTGATCTTTGTTTTGACTTCGCTCATTTCATTGTCAAACTTTATAACACTTGACGGAAAAAGAAACTTACAAAAACCCGGTATCTTGCCATCATTTGACACAGATACTTCACTGTTTGGCGAGTAAACATGCCGCGGTAACTTCATCACGGCGCCCGCTGAATTCCGGCGATGTCACTTTCGATTTTGCGATTTATTTGTGCAGCCAAAACGTACAATAACAAAATTGAACGTTGCAAAAATCCCCCAAAATGTTTGTCGCTGATCGTAACTTTTTATATTCTATATTCACGGTTCAAAATAAATGTTGTTTTCATGTCGTAAATGTTATTCTCGAGCGATCGTCCTGGAAACTTCCTTCTGCTCTTTCTAAAAACTGTGTATCAATATTTATTTACTTTTGCATCAATATTTGTTTTTGCATAAAGCAAGCTAACAAAATCTGTACCTTGCTGAGTTCGCATTTGTTAGCGTTAATAGTATTTTCGGTCCGATGCTTTTGTTTTATGAGGGGTATATTATTTTGGTCTCCTATCCAAACACTAACCCCGCCCAACAGGGTTAACTTAAGTGAACTTCGGTATTACAAAGCTGTCAGATGCTCAGAGGGCACGCTTAAACTTGTGGTCAAAAGAAGTTTATCAACATGTCAGCCCAGACGCCAGTGTTTCTCACTTCCCATTTATTTTCTT
>NC_090885.1:63625330-63635330 GCF_036669925.1 Montipora capricornis
GACGAGGACCTGATTGGATTCAAAAGTGCATATCTAATGTTCATAAAGGAGAAATGAAGGGTGAGAAGAACCAAGGTCTCCGCTGTGTTTTCTAATGCGATTTTTTGGTAGGAGTCCCGGAAGGGCCTGAAGAGAAGCTGGAAGCAAAGAGACGCTATAAGGACAAGGCAAACGGCAATGGTCTGAAATGACAGTACCCGCGGGATAAACGATAGTGAGAATGCGATTAGCATACGACGAAGGAGAAAAAGGATCTCGAAATAGGAACGGTACTCCTTTTTATACGGCAGATAGATAGAGCCAAGCCAGCTGTCCAAAGTCTCTTGTTCATGCGGGTCAAGTTGGTCTCTTTTGCCAACGTACTTCTGGAGCAGTGGTAGGAAAACTGCAAACGGTACCGCAAAAACATAAATAACAAGAGCAAGCCAACCGAATGCCAGTAACAAGGTGTAAGTAGGACCATTGCACTGCAGCCAAGGCGCCTCCAAAAAGTAGCGGTAACCACTGTCGTCACCGCATGAAGCCAGGACAGAAGCAGTTTTCTTGACAATGGGGAAATAGGTTAGGTTCAGGGACACGATAGAAAGGTGGAGACAGTTATTACGCAAAAGGAATCGTCTGTCAAGTAAGCCACGAAATCTGAGAATAGCATTCGCTAAAGCATAATAAAGAGAAATGGCCGCAATACAGATGACAGGCAGAAGAATTAAAGCTATCAGGCCACCGAGTGGCGTGAACAAACTCGGAAAAACGCAAGCCAATCCAGAGAACCGAAAGTTTAGCACGTTGCTAACGAAGCGTTGAGCCTCAAGAACTTCTTCTGGCCATATATCGCTGCTGGAAATCAAAGCGTCTAAAGTCTGAAAATAAAAAACACCGATCTTCAAAATTCCGCTAGCAGCCTTACCCCTTCCCGCCAGGCCAATAAGCAGGGCCACAACATTGAGTTCAAGTAGCCAACCAGGAATTATTCGAAGCATGGCTAAAACTGCAAGGAGAATGACTTGCATAAACACGAATAAGACTGAAAGAAAACGCTTGTTCTCGTAAAAGACAGAGAAGGCCAGAGTTAGCAACGCCATAGTCAGCACAGCAAGCGCCGCCAAAATGTAAACACTGGTCTTTGATTTGGGACAAGCGAAACAGAGTATTCCCTGTTTGTAGAAGCCTCTTTCACACTTCGAACAAAATCGGTCTTTGCTTCCTTTCATACAGATGCACGAGTCCTTACAAACTGTAGTTAGCCTCGACAAGGACTTATTTCCGTCCTCTTCCCATTTAATGCCACAATAGCAGATTCCATGTGGGTTACATGACGTAATTACTTGAGAACTAGTACCTATGACCTGTGAGCACCTGATCATGTGAGTCACGTTGTTGTCACGCGACGAAGGCCAATATCCAGCTTTTATGACCATATTCTGCACAGGGAGCATTTCGTCTTTACACACCGCACCTTCCATACAAGGCAAACAGGTGTTGCCTGATCCGTAGAAACCGATATCGCAAATGCAAAGACGATAATGGTAGTAGCTGGGATCCAAGATCACTAAGCCATTGTTGTAGCTAAGTCGAGCGTTCGGGCATCTAAATCTATCCGAAGGATTTCTGCGCTTTAAAGTTGTCAAATCTACCGTTATGTAACTCGGTAATGCTCCACTTTCATCCTTTTTCTGCATGTGGGGATTTTTTGAAACGTCAAGAGTTTCCAACGCAAGTAGTTTTGCAAACTGCTGAGGAATTTGTCCAGAAAGGTTGTTTGCTGAAACATCAAGATTGAGAAGAAACAGCATGTTATCAGGCGGTGATGGAAGATCTCCGGAAATATAGTTGTCGCTCAAATCCACAGAGATAAAGCTTTGGAATTCCCACAGATTTGAGGGAATGGTGCCAAAGAAATGGCATAAGCTTATGTTTAGAATACGTAATGATTGATTGATCGGTCTTATGGACGCCAAAAAGTCGTCGAACCGCATGGTCAACTCTTTATTTCCTGCCAGAACCAGCACCTCCAAAGACTGGGACTTAAATTGAAGTCCTTTCTCCAGTGAGGTCAAACGATTTTCTCGAAGGTCCACGATCTGCAACATGAGAATTGCGCCAATGCCTTTCGGGATTATTCCTGTAAAATGGTTATTTGCCAAACTTAAATGCCACAAGTTTGCCATGTTGTCGATCGTTGAGGGAATGTCTCCCCAGAAATGATTTCCAGGCAAGAGACACTCGATCATCGCAGGGAAATACAATCCAAATTTATCTGGCAGCGTTCCATTTAATCCAGCAAGTGAAAGATGCATAAAACGCAGAGATGACAAGTTGAACAGATTCTCAAAGCCTCCTTGCAAATCTCTAGTAGCTTCAAGATCCAAAAACCAGAGTTTTTTCAATTTACTAATGCTTCTTGGAATTTTGCCATGCAAGTTATTTTCCCCGAGACTAAGTACTTGCAGTTCCGACAAGTTTCCAATGTCCTCAGGAATTTCCCCAGAAAGTTTATCCTCCATTTGGCAGCAAAGTTGAATTTTCACCAGAGAATTCATCTGCACGAGAATTTTACCAGGAATCTGGCCGGACAGCTTGTTGAAGGCAAGATCAACTCGTAATACAGTAGTCATGTTGGCAGAAAGGATCTCGCCTATATCACCTTCCAATCCGTCATTACTTCCAATACACAAGCCCTGCAAATTTCGCAACATCCACAGGCTTGTTGGAAGGGTACCAACCAAGTTGTTGTTTGTTAAGAAGAGGCTTATAACGTAGCGGCTTGTGTTGTCGCATGTTACGCCATACCAGAGGCAATGCGATACTGAGTGGTTTCCCCAGTGCGACGAGTTGTACCAACTATGGCCTCTTGTTTGGTTAAATATCTCCATGAGGACAGCTCTTTCTTGCTGTGGTTTGACTGTTGTATCCAATGTAGTATTAGGAATTGGGATCTCATGCAAACAACCATAAGCGAACTTTTCATCGTAGGTCAGGGGTACAAGTTTACTCGAAATGGCTGAAAAGAAAACAAACTACGACGTCAGTAGTGTCTGATCAAGTTTACACGACGTTACCTTTCACGTTACTGGCTTGAAACGAAAATTTGATGAAGCTGCGAGGAAAAATTCCGTTCATTCTTCGTCATCGTCGTTTATCTTCAGACCTCCATTTCCCACATTTACAAGAAGCTCAAGACCTTGAAGCATTTAACGCTAGTTCAGAACTGGCGATGGAGTCTTTTAAATTTCCTTATTTGGATGGCGTAGCTCGTGCATTTTCCCACGCGTGCAGCGTCGATCATATTTTTGTCCATATTTGGGCATAAAATCCACAGCGTTGTTGCAAGGAAGAAGAGTTGCAAGTTACACGCTTCAAGATCATGTGCTTCTGCATTCAAAGAGCAAATTCTTTGTTTATGCAAAAGCGCCTTAATCATGGCGAACCTTCAAAATGACCTGTAACAGGAGCCCATCTGGAGCGTGCAACTTCCATACAGCGTCTGTGAAACGGCGTTTTCACAAGTAGGTTTATTTTCAGACTAGTCCTTCCCGCGAATTAGGTCAAAAAACAAAGGCATTTTCGGTTCGGGGACCATATGACGTCAGCCAGGAGCCGATCACCTGGAGCGTGCAACTTACCTTTTTTCGTGCAACGGCGTTTTCACAAGTAAGGTTATTTTTAGATTGAATTTCTTGCGAATGAGACTCCCACAGGAGCCCGATAACCAATTACAAGAAATTAAACTGACGTCATAGGGTCACCGAACCGGAACTGCCTTTGTTTTTTGACCTAATTCGCGGGAAGGGCTAGTCTAAAAATAAACCTACTTGTGAAAACGCCGTTTCACAGACGCTGTATGGAAGTTGCACGCTCCAGATGGGCTCCTGCGTCAGCTTAATATCTTGTAATTGGTCATCGGGCTCCTGTGGGAGTCTCATTCGCGGAAAATTCAATCTAAATATAAATCGGTCTGTGAAAACGCCGTTACACGAACACAGTAGAGTTGTAGGCTCCGGGTCATGGGTCCCTGCCTGTAATAATTACATAGTCTTGCCGTTTGGGAAACGACATTACCTGCAGCCGTCACACAATTCAGGGATTCAGTTGAGCTGCGATCTTCATAAGAAGTCGTTAGGATGCTGCCACAGAATAGTTCAGTTTTTCGATGTTCGCTTGATGAGATTGTTTTATTCCAAGGTCTCAAGAACCGCCCCCCCCCCCCCCCACCTTCAATTGCACACTAACCCCACCCCCATTTCCCCTAAACTTGCGCCCTAAAACAGCCAACGCTTACAGGGAAAGTGGGGGGGGGGGGGGGGTGAAAAATTTACTGTTATTAACTCCTTTGAAATCAAAATGTCGAATATAGAATATCTAACTAATTAGTTTTCCAAAGAAAAGTGGTGCATCGTCAATGATGACTGAAGGACCAACTCTCGAAACCTCAGCTTCCAATAGCGTTGTGAACTATTACTAAAAATAGACTTTGTCACATGAGCCCCCAGCGTAGACTCCGGCAAACTATTTCGATCTACTGAAAGGAACTGTATGCGTGAGGTAAGCGATAGTGAAGGAAATAAGAAGAAAACTTTAATATATCGATTTAGCCAAGCCTAAAACTGGAGCTCCCCGGGTTATTGGAAATAAAACGTTTTGGAATTGTCCGCGTTTTGGTGTTTCCGGTTACTACTTAATTAAATCAATTTCTTGGTTTCTTCTGTAGTTCCAATCGAAAACCAGTACCTGGTCAGCGGTACACTTAAAAAAAAAGCTGACCTCGATGAGCTCTAACTTGAGGTCGAGATATGCTCACGTGATACTGGCCAGAGGATATCTTGTTTTGACAGGTGTCAATTGACCATAACATGGATTTCCAATATCAAAGATGTACGCTGTAAACTACAATGTAGCTGGAATGTGGCCGTGGATTGGTCAGGTGATGCTGGTCACATTGGCATAGATAGCGCGGTGGACGGTCGAACGCGGGGAGCTAGTTTCTAAAAAGGAGGAGGAATGGTTAGTTCCAAACACTGTTGTTGGGGTGATTGTAAATCGGACTCACAATTTCCAGATAAATGACCTTACATTGCCGAAATCTCTCAAAGAGTTGCAGAAATCGGAAGAGAAAGTCTTCATACCGCTGCCAAAACCATCGTAAGACGTCGAGAAATGTAAGTCTTGACTAATCAATTGAACACGAGAATTCGTTATGGTGAAAAATGTATATTTGTGCTCTAAACTGGCCTGGAGAAAAAGGCCCCACAGCAGAATTTCCTGATGCCCACCAGGCGTAAAATAAGAAGGTTCATAAAGGGAAAGTATTACCGCTTGGAATAAAATTTTTTCCCATTCTAGTTTTGAAAAAGGCACGAGACTTTGATATACGCCTAGAAAATAAAGGATACCTAGAGAGTAGTGTTAAAAGGCATCTCTCTGAACTGAAATTCTCCAAAAGAAAGAGGTCATGCGCTAGTTAGGCATGTTAAGGCATGGTTCACTTGATTATATTCCAAAGTAAAAGTTAGAAAGGAAAATGTTGTTCAATGTTACTGAGACTTGGTATGTGTCCTATATTAAGCATCCTTAATTGGACAGATCGTTCACAACATTCAAAGTTTGGTCACGTGACCTATAATTGGATGCTAAGGAATAAAATGTTCCCTTCAAAATGGGGCGTACTAAATGGAATTTCGACTACTTTGTTTTGGTATCAATCTCTTGCTATTTGGGTACTATTTAGGGATTAGCCTTGTAAGCAGGTCCATTACAATTACTAATCACGTAATTAAGGAAAATAGGTCACGTGACTTCAGAAAAAGCTGCAATTCTCATCATTTAAGTTACAAATGTAACCATAAAAAGCAAAGCATGATTTCACGTAGTTCTGCTTATCAATTTGTTGCCAAAAGTTTTCAAAAATATGACGCCGAACTTCACCCCATTTTAGAAAATTCATTTTGTGACGTCACACGGCAAGTGATAGCACGTGTCATAGAGACACTTGTCCTTCGGCCATTGAAGTTTTATAAGAAAAACAACACATAAAGCGGTGATAAACATAATGGAGAAATGCATTTTATGAAATCTGACTTGACGTTTCGTATGTGGCAACATACATTTTCAAAAGTAACCGTTATTATATGAAAAACTATTTAAGTAATGGTCCGGCTAAGAAGCAGGCAGCCCAGCGGCAAAAGTACTTAGAAGCTGCTGCTCCAATCGAGGCATCTGATTGGCTAATATCGGAAAATGTCGAAAAAAGATGAGAAAAAAATGAAAAAAAAGCCTTTTTTGGATTTCTTCTTCCCCATGCCCTTGATCTCTGTCTCTCGGCCAAATTTGGGCATTGTTCTATGCGCCATTCGCCAATCGGCAAATGGCGCATAGAATCTTGACGATATTTACAAACATAGTTTTTGAAGGCATAATGATTTGTTCTACGAAACAGAATCTAATTTTTTAGACGGCAAGTCGATTACATTTTTCATTGAAATTCAAATTTCGCGCTTTTAGCTGCTTACACCAATGGGAACAGCCGAACTTAATTTGATTAAAAATGTTGGCACATTTTAACTAACCGACGCTATTGCCGCGGGCTATTGTTTTTCTGCCTGCTTCTTAGCCGGACCATTACTTAAATAGAAATTGTGAGCGATCTGGGTAAGACTTAAAAATAGCAGTGACACATTAATAAAGTGCCAGTTTGTCACTGGTAAGATTTGCACTTATGGTCGGGTTTAATTCCTGTACATGTATAAACAACGTTTATTTTGCAATGGTGATCGATTTTTTCAGACGCGAGAATTTCAAAATGATCCCATTTTATGTTTAGTCTCCTACGCAGCCGTTCTTTGTGTGGTCACGCAACGCTCCTCCCCACACCACACAAAGAACGGCTGCGTAGGAGACTAATTTTATGTTATGTGCAGTAGTCATAATACTAGGGGTAATCGAAGCTTAGGCGAGTGCGTTCGATGTGTGTAGGACGGTACAGGTTTGGTACAGGTAGAAACTGAGGGGGAAGGGTGGATGGTTCGTGCGATAGGGAAATGTTATTACAGTGGAACCCCGATACAATGATCCTCGATATAACGATATCCCCGGTATAAAGATAAACATGCTATGTCCCGGCAAAAGTTACAGTAAAATGTATGGGACAGAACCCCGATATAACGATCTTCAAGATAACGATATTCCCGATATAAAGCTGAGTTCTTAGCGTAACGAGCGTAAAATCTTCCCCGATATAAAGATATTACAGCATCAGTACGCACATACAACTTCAAATGTTTAAGTTTTGTTTTGTTTTGTTTCCCTTTTACGATTCATACCACAGACTTTGTTGTGTAACCTTGATAACGTCTAATGCTTTGCAAATTGTGAGTCATTTGATACTCATTACAAGTTTAATTTATTTGGAATTCTACAAGTAGACAACTACTGAAAATTACTCTAAAATGAAACTGTTACTTGCAAGTCTTTTCAGCTTGTGGTATTAAAGACCTAAGATTACTTTTCTGTGCTGAACTCTGGGACACAATAAATTCAGTTTGTTGATTTCAATGCCGTAAATATATATCACAAGTCATAATGAAATGGCGCCGACGAGCGTCATATCTCGGTAGATTTACTTTGTGGCACAACGGCCGCCGAGCAAAACAACCCGGTTTGATGCAAGCGCGAGGAGTCGCACACATTTTCCAAGGACAGTGACGAACCATGCTTAATCCAAAGTAAAATTTTACCGACTTCAGTTGACAGACCTTCAGCAATCTTTCAGCTCTTTTCAACGATGAACGATGGAAGATTATCACACCTCACCAAACGCTAGAATAATGAACGCCGTAGCCTGCGAGCAGGCTCACTTGTTAGGCAAGGGCGGCGGAGCCGCAACCGCGAGCCGGCGAAGCAGGCGAGAAGAATTGGGCGAGGAAAAGTGAGCCTGCACGCGAGCTATTGATTTTTGAATTCCGCCCCTCGCGAGGTGTCAAGTCGGCATTTCACATGTATCAGATAACTATCCAATAGGAGCGAAGCAAAATGTAAATAAACATGACAAAAATACAACGGGACGCCTGATCGCAGGTTAGCGCAGTGCACGTGAAGACTTTCGCAGAGGATGGTCAAACCTCTTCATGGACGGCGCAGAAACCTCGAAGAAAGCTGTGAAGAAAAGCGAGAATCGAGCGAACGATTGTTGCCGAATGTGCAAATGTTCTTTTAATGTTAAGTATGGAACCGGAAAATCTGGCGTATGTCCACACAAAATTTGTGCATAGCCTCAAATCGCGATGGCAGCCGTAGTGAAGTTTTGGCCTCGATGTCCAATAACATAACTGTTGTATTTATTAAATCCCCGAGTTTGTCCGAACGTGTTTGTCTTCCGTGCGCCCGATCGATGTATTTTCTATCCGGAAGATAAACAAAGAAGAAGTCACGGAATTCATTGAACAAGCAAATAGCCACCATCCCACTATCAAGTTCAAATATCCGACACAGAAACAACATTCCTTGACACAAATGTTTTCAAAGGCGAGAGATTTATAAAACAGTCTGTACTGGACAAAGCTACTGAAACATTTCAGTGCACGCATTTCTCAAGTTGCCACCCACCAGGGGTCAAAAAGGGCTTCATTATTAAAAACAGCATTCAAAACTGCAATTCACAAATCTCATCGAAAGAGGGTACCCGGCCCTAAAACTCTCGTTTCCATAATTCTTTCAGAAATTACATTTCAGGAGAGAAAACATCCCCTACAACAGAAACGTGAACAAAGCACGCAAATCTTGCCTTTTGTAACACAATATCGCTCATCAGCGCCTAACTTGAAGCAAATACTAATACAGAATTGACATTTAATTCATCAACAACCATTGCTTAGCACAATATTCAAAGATCCCCCTATCGTCTCATACAAAAGAGGCAGATCCTTAAAGGATATACTCGTCCGTCTTACACGTAGATGCCTGTCACTCCATTGTTATCACTTCGATCGCCGTAGAGAACAGCTGAAAAATAAAAGTCTTGCCGAAACCGGTCGCCAACACAGCGAAGACATCCCTCCCTTCCAGTAAACAATTCACAGCTATTTTCTGCTCTTGTTTTAGTTCAAAACGTAAGTCAGAATTGACTGAAAGCTTGAGGAACGCTCCTTGAACGAAGTCTGTTACCTTGGAAGTGTGACGTGAAATGCACTGAGGTTGCACTGGATTCTGTCACCTGTCATTTTTAACCAATCGGATCGCTGCGTTTGTCAGCGAACGCGGGGAATTCAAAAATCAATAGCTCGCGTG
Source organism: Montipora capricornis (assembly GCF_036669925.1). Classification (NCBI taxonomy): domain Eukaryota; kingdom Metazoa; phylum Cnidaria; class Anthozoa; order Scleractinia; family Acroporidae; genus Montipora; species Montipora capricornis. The sequence goes on from NC_090885.1 coordinate 63,634,610, forward strand.
CAGGCTCACTTTTCCTCGCCCCATTCTTCTCGCCGGCTTTGCCTACTCGCGGTTGCGGCGCCCTTGCTTGCCTAACAAGTGAGCCTGCTCGCAGGCTATGAACGCCGAGGACGCACAAATCACCGCGTGCGTTAGTTCGTCAAAATGAGGCAAAACGTAACCAAGCGCCTCAAAGCGAGGCAAAAGTGTGTCGACGACGAAAATGCAATCTCGAAAAAACTTCCCTTACAACACAAATTAGGGGTTGCGTTCTCGTACCTCGAACGCAATTATCAGCAATAGCTGATGCGTGTTCATGTTTGGAGAGCGCCGCTTCGTTTTGCCGATGTAGAAGTCATCGCAATCCCAAAAACTTGCCTTGTAAACAACCTTCGACCTTTGGGAACGATTCAAGCAATCTTTGTAGGGAAAGAAACATTTGATTCGCCGAGCCGGTTAAGAAAAATAACTTTGAGATTAACCATGGAACAAAACTCATGACACAAGATTCAAGGCGTTTAGAGATCTGGTCACTCTCCGACAAACCCAAAAAACTATAGTAACAAAATGATCAAATCTTTCTTTGGGACGGTAGAGATGGGGATGTTGGGCTTGCTTCTATTTTTCTTTAGAACATCAATATTGAATGTGATTATTCCTTGAGGGAACCCATTTTGAAGAAGGAGGTTTCGTAAATCCTTGAGGGCAGATTGAAGGAACAAAGGAGTAGAGCCATAGGCAG
>NC_090885.1:63640330-63652830 GCF_036669925.1 Montipora capricornis
GATATTTCCCGAAAATTGATGTTGGGTGCCCCTGAACAATGTGCTGATATTTTCAAGGGAAGCTTTTACAAAACATTTCCAGATAGGAAATTGCAAGGGACAGTGTCAAAAACATGTTTGCAAGCGATGGAGATCGAACAGAACTTAAACACAGACTTTCACAGATCGGAAAAACTTAGTACAGGCGCACTGGAGATCGACCGTGATTGCATTTCAATACAGCTGGCAATTTAATCGTAGACGGTTTCCGCATGGGCAACCATGGGTCAGGGCAATAAATTCATGGGTTTCGTTGGCCTAGCTGACCTTTTGAAACAGGGACAACCTGGATTTTTTTTTTATTTCAAGCAAGTGCTCTCCAATTTGTAAATGTACAGTACAGTAATTGATAATTTCACATTTATAATAGAAAATCGTTTTTTACGATGATCAAAATCCCAAAATCTCTACTGACATGAATTTGTTTATGATTCCTTTAATGAAACAAAATTAATAGTTCCGTTTTTTTTTTTTTGGATGACCTATGTACAGGTATGTTGTACTCTTTTCAGGCAGAGCTGAAAAACGACGGCGGAAGTCACTGATCCGCGGCAAGAAACGCAGGCTCAAGGGCGCGCTCATTCGAAAAGACTATTTGTTCGCCGGAAAATGACAGCCGTTGATTAAATTTAAAAAAAGGTCGCTGTGTGAAAGATACGGATTTTGTTACAATTTTTGACGAGTTTTGATGTTTCTCCAAAAATTGAAGTGGTGTAGAAATTGTGTAAAAATTGTTTTCGCCCAGTAAATGCACCTTCCGTGTGACTATACGGTGAATGGAAGTAACGAGCGCTGCAATGCTTAATTTTTTGACAGTGTTGGCTTTTGTCGCAAGTTTCTCGTACGGTTTTTGCAAGTTGTTGGTTTTATGGGGTGACCAGAAATTCCCATAAACCCTGTTTTGGCCATGTTCGGCCGGTGGAATTGGTGAGAGCTTCGAACTTATCGGTGGAGACTAGTTCGCCGAGTGGCTGCGATACAGTGGTTGCCTCTTTGTCTGTGTTGGTAAAGGCACATTAAAAAACCTTATGATGTTCCAGATACTCTCTATAATATTCTGAACAACAAAGGAAGACAACTTGTGAATTATAGACCGGGTGGTGAATGGTGACTCGCTTACAAAAGATATTTTGGCAAGCAAGCTTAAAGTGATATTTAAATGGAGTATGCAAAGATGCAAGAAGGCAAATTGAGCTCCACGTTTTCCCAAATTTTAATACGAATTTATAATTATCATGAAAGCAAAATACATCTTTCGCTCTTTACACAGCATCTTTTGTTAAATTTATAGAAGAGCGATGAAAGCTTGCCCCAACCGAAACGAAGATAAATCGGTGATGTACATGATGTATGTATGTATGTATGTATGTATATATATGAAGTTTTGAAAGGACCAAGGACGGACAACCCCTGGAAGACATTTTTCATTGGGAGAAAAACGTTTTATGCCCTGAGCGGGATTTGAACCCACGTCCCCCTGATTACCGGTTGGGTGTGATCACCACTACACTATCAGAGCAACCATGCTGGCTACATGGCCAATCTGGAATCCATTTGTGATCCTCCTGGGGGGTAGGGATGCGCTGTTGGCTCGAGAGACCTTCGCAACTTGCATACAAATTGTCCTCTTCTCTCTCGTCCGCCTGTGAATCATCGTTCTGGTTGATCCAGCGTCATCTAGTTGGGGAAAAACATGGGCCTGCGATGACCACGTAACAGGCCCGTAGCTGGAGTATTTCAAGGGGGATTCGTATCCATTTGTCTATCGAAAAACGTTTAGCTTAGGGTGGGGGTAGGGAAGAAAAAGCGCTTTTAATCAAACGTCAGTTTGGATCGCTCTAGTATTGTAAGTCCCTTAATTCCCTACTATATAAAAAGCTAGAGCATTATTGGTATAACACTAACAGTCCGTATCACAACAAGGGGCCACAGTAACATTGAGTGTGACAGCAAATTTGATAGCTCTACGATTCACGGATGCATGGTAGCAAAATGCTCCACCACTTCTTTAAGGTCTATTTGCATGTCATGCATAAGTGCAAGTGATGCTAATCTGTTCTCGCTCATGGTGCATCGCATATTGGTGTTTAACCTTCGCATCGCGCTGAAGGACCTTTCGCACTCGCAGCTAGTTACGGGCAAAGTGGATAGTATTTTGAGCAGAGTGAATATGTTGGGAAATTCATCCTCGTCGCATTGCTTCAAGGCTTGGCACACGAGCCCGGGAGCTCTTCCTACTCTGCATACTTCATTCTCCACCGCCGAAATTCTGCTGGGAAGAGCTGTGGAGATGGAAGATTGTCCCTGTACATATCCACCACCCCTTGTAACTCTTGCGACTTCGTTTGATTCTCGTTCATTACAGAGGGAACCAAAGCAAGCAGCCTTGAGGCTTGGACGGTGACGGCATCGAAGCGCTCTTGTAGCTGCAAAATGATGTGATCAAGAAATGGAGCAGCCACGTTGATCCGATAATACTCCTTTGCTGTTAGAGCAGGAGCGTTGGTGCGATGACGTTGCCTGCCAGCAACTCTGGGAGCTGTTGGCGCCACTCCCACCTTAGCTGCCATTGCCTTTGCCATTGCCTTCTCATACGCATCATCATACATCTCGTCCATATCGGCGCGCGCGACTTGAGCACACTCGAAACCATCGTGAAAGCCTTGAAAATATCATTGCTCTTCCGTTGCAACTTCGTTGTTAGAGCACTCATGTGCAACAGGTAGAGGTATCCAATGACAAACGTCACGACAAATTCAAAGTTTGTAATGGCTTGAAGTAGTCCAGAGGCATCCTAGTGGCTGTGTTCCAGCATCCATAGAACTAGACTGGACGGTCGTCGTGGTGTAGATTATGTGCCATGACTTCCAAAACATACACGACATACTCGAAGGATTCATAAAAATGCTCGTACACTTCAGACCTCTATTCCCATCTGGTCGTACAAAGAGTTATAAGAGGCTTTTTCCGAAAACATAACAGTGAAAACAACAAATACTTTATTTTGAATAGGCTAGCGCAAGCTCAATCCTGACAATCCTGACAATCCAAGAGTCGGCGCTCGCTTAGGTCGGCAACAGCAAAAAAAAAAAAAAAAATCTTGCGCTGTTGGCTCGAGAGATACAAGTTACGAAGTTATGTATGTATGATGTACAGAGAGCAGGCAAAAAAGTGCTTCACCCTGGAAAGCCCGCTTAATGACATTAAACAGCTCAGAGAAAATTCATTTGCCCCTTGATTTGCTTTCCTTTTAAAATAAAAATTCATCAGATCCTACGCCTGCTCAAGAGACGTCACTAATGGTTTTTCTTTCCAGAAAGTAAATCCTTTTTTTTCCATATTTAACAATCGACAATAAACTACAAAAATTTTACAAGGATCAGTTCAGACAACACAGTGCATATTTCAAAACTGATCTAACCTTGAGACATTTCACACATGCATGCTACATTGTACTTGATGAGTTTGAACAAAATCTTTAGAGCATAGACAACTAGGAAACATCCCTGAAAGGGGCATTCCACAAAATTAATATTTTCAGCTGTATAGCAAGAAGTTCACTCTAGCATTATCTGCCGACTGGCCTAGGTGGTATTATCGTAAAAAGATGATTGTATATTATTAAGTAGATGGAATCCAGTCATCAGTATAATACACATATGCAAGGGCTATTCCATGTGGGTCTCAATGCTTAAGAAGATGTTTGTTTTTAATTTTAATTTTTTCTTTGACAAATTGTCATTGAATGTGTTTGGAGGTGTTCTGGCATGTAAACTAAAACCATTTTCGACGTCACTACATGTATCTGAAGCATTACTGGGTTGGCAGCTCATTGGATCAAAAGCATTCGCAAAGTTTGCGTGCAGGTGCAAACAACATGCATTTGTGATCTTTTTGCTTGAATATGTTGTCCCCATTTTGTTTTATCAGTACAAAATTTAAAGAAGTGGCATCTTAAAGTTCTGTGCTGGTCCAAAAAGTTCATAAGTGAAAAAAAAGTTAAGGACTGGTATTCAGTTCTAAGAAGAAACTGAAAAGTTTGACAATGTGAAGAGTACTAAAGAAGCTGCTTAAAACTCAACAGCATTGTCTGGATTTCTCAGTGACTTTATCCAGTCTTTTGTTCCACACTACCAACATGGACAAAGTGAACTCAATAAGATTATTGTGGTTTATTGCTGAGAAAAAAAGGCTGAATTTCTTCTCGCTCCTTTTAGAGCTAATATTTCACAAAACTGCCGCAAATAATACCAGGTGGATCCATCTGCCTAAGGACAAAAAACAAAAGGTAATGTTATTGTCCATGAGATGCATATTACAATGCTACAATCTACAATATCATAATAATATTATTATTTTTCTAGACACAGGAAACTGCACATGTCAGTTTTTATGGGGGCTTTGAAAATTAGTTCAAAAAGTCATTCTTATTACACAACCAAGACAAAGAAAACATGATGAGCTAAGCATATAAACATACTATAAACCACACATAAACCAATGATCCTCAACTGTTTGCCTAAACACATGTTCTTAGATTTGAGTCTAACCATAATTTTGCCTTGGACGTTGGGTTGAACACAGATTTGCAAATAATAGCCAGTCAAGGGGGAAAGCAAAATACCATCTTCCTAGTTTTGAAATAGATGTTGACACCAAGTGTGTTGCATTATTACAGTAATGATAAATCATTATTATTTGGAGATTGTGAAACCTAGACTACAATTAAGTCGCTCGGGTGCCACTTCAAGCAGTATTTCCCAGTCAATAATCCTAGGATTAACAAGAAGCAGGGCCTGGACATTACACTTTTATTTAGCAAATTGTTGTTTTCCTCATATATGGATGCTCCATTAATTAACAGGCCAACAGTCTCCCGAACATGGGTGTATCAGTTGACTGCACAGGGTATTTTGGTGGGCAAGTATTTATGATTCTGTAATCAAGCCTCACTATGGCAATAAACAATGTTATTGATCACACTACTGTGCAACTAGAACTTCTTCTGAGAGGCCAGTCTTGCAACCAATTTACCTTTTCATTGAAGAAATGCCCTGAGACAGGGACAAAGAACCTCAATATTTACTATGTAGTCCTGCCCAGTTCTTGTGTTCATTCCAACTTCACAAGTTGACAAGGTGTCTTCTATTAGACAGCTGCCTTTATGAGGGCAGTCAGGGTTAAGTGGCTATTGCAGAGTGGCAGCACTCTAATTGAACTGCTGCCTTGGTTAAAGGAGAAGGTTGACAACTTTCAAATAATGCTCTTAGAATATGTTACGTTTAATTAACGCATTGTAAATAAATTATGATCGATTGTCAAGGTGATTTCAGAAAACCCTGCCCAAATTATCTTGTTGATGAAAACTGTAGAGATTGCATGGGCAATACCCTAGTGTGCAAACTTAACCAAACGTTGTGAGTACTTAATGCTTCAAAAACAAATATGGAACACTCACCGTAGCCTCCGTTAGTTTCTGCAGCGCATATTCCCAAACAATTTAACTGGGTTTGGATCTCATGGCCCAAACATTCCACACAAATATGTTACATCTGATGTGTCTCCTTAAATTAAATCACCATGATCTCACTTCCAAAATTCACACCGTCAAGAGTTATAAAGTGACACAGGCAGAAGACGAGATCAAACGATCGAAATGCACACTTTGCGTTCATTTGCACGATTTGTGCTCTCTCACGATTTGTGCAGTCGTTTTTCAGCTCTGTCACTCTTTTCTTCATTTCCTATAGTACCTATCTTTCCTCATTGCGTTAATTTGCAAAGTAACAAGTTATACATTAGGTGACATTGTATAGTTTTCATTACTTTTTATGGCTCACCTCACAGCACAGTTTACAACTTGCTACTGTATTGGCAACTTCTCAGTAGTAACAGTGATGAGCAACCATTTTCCTAGAAGCTTTTCAAGGACAATAATATATATAGATAATTATAAGAAAATATAAGAATTGTCTTATGGTTGGAGGCAGGCTAGGTGCACATTAAAATTTTAAATGCGCAATTGAGAAGTTGAACTTGCGACTATCTGAAACAACTTTATTCAATGGTCAGAGCAGGACTTCAAATCAGAAATTCCAATACATTGCAAGTCCAGCACCTTACACGTTCTACCTCCTTATCTCTAATAATAATGATGCGGCTCAACAAGGTCAATCCAAAAGCATACTATGGCACCTGAGGCTCAGTGCCACTGCATGGTCCATGTTGTGTACGACATTGGAGCACAATTTATAGCCAGCTGGAATAAGCTGTACGCTGGTTTTTCAGGTTTTTGCTGAGGGTGGAAAACCGGAGAACCCGGAGAAAAACCCTTGGAGCAGAGTAGAGAACCAACACAAACTCAACCCACTTGTGGCTTCTGGGACCGGGAATTAAACCTGGGCCACATTGTTGGGTGGCGAGTGGTCTCGCCACTGTACTTTTCAATATACATGTACTGTATCATTTCCCATTAAAGGGGAAATACTATCGATCTCAGACGTTTGTGGACAACGGCTTTTTTCAGCCCACTTCACGGACCGTTGATTTCAGTCTGCGGTTAAAAAATTCTGATCATGTGATAACATTTTTTGTGGCTCTGCGGTTAGGAAAATAACGATCTCATGACGCCATTTTCTGTTACTCTCACCAAAGAGAAAATCGCGAAACGATGTCGACGGCGAGTAAAACCGGCCGAAGCTATTACGGATAACCCATTAATAGCTTTGTCCGAGGAAATAAGAAGCAGGTGGAAACTTTTCTTCAGTTTTTTTCTTTTCTCGGCCATGGGAACTGGCAAAGGAATAGCGCCACGTGGTCGGTATTATCGAAACCGCAGAGCCACAAAAACGTTATCACTTGATCAGAATTCTTTTAACCGCAGACTGAAATCAACGGTCCGTGAAGTGGGCTGAAAAAAAACTTTTGTGTGAGATCGATAGCGGTTTTTTAGTGGATGCAGAGGTTGCTAACTTATTGACTCCTGTCACCCTCCATTGATAAAATCGTTTGACAGAGCAAATCTATCATGTCTCACTCCTAGGAGTCAATGGTTTAAAACTGTAATTTTAAATAAGAACCATCACACATATGTGGGAGGCGCGGTGGCCTCATGGTTAGAGTGCTCAACTCCGGATCGAGTGGTACGGGTTCAGGTCCTGGCTGGGGACATTGTGTTGTGTTCTTAGGCAAGACACTTTACTCTCACGGTGCCTCTCTCCACCCAGGTGTATAAATGGGTACCGGCGAAATTCTGGGGGTAACCCTGCGATAGACTAGTATCCAGGGGTTTCAAATTAACTTCTGAAATAGCCGTCCATCATAGCCCATTGAAGGCGGCAGTTTGACAAGTTTATGATAGCATTTTTAGTGAAAATCAAGGCAAACTAGCCGGCGGTGTGAGGCAAAGCAGGCGGCGGTATACCACCGGTAACCGGCTTCTATTGAAACCCCTGCTAGTATCCCATCCAGGGGGGAGTAGAAATACTCCTAGTCACTTCATGCTAGGGAAACCGGAGATAAGCGCCGGCCTAATGGGCCTTCTGGCTCATAAGCAGTGATTTTACCTTTACCTTTATCACACAAAAGACCAAGTTTGCAGTGTTTTTGTCAGAAAATTAAATGCTATGTGGATTTGGGAATGTCATTTTCTGTATTTATTAACTACTGTATGAAATGGACGCCCCAATTTGGGCTTGACAATCACGTTACTACGCAAGGAAAGCTAACCAAACTTTGTTAATAATACATGTAATTTTCAGATATCTTTTTGTTGGGGCTGCCTTTTTTAATGCAATGGAACTCAAATTATACAGGCTGGGTTAACTTAAAGTTCCAGCCTTTTTTTAGTTCCAGATTAGGCAATACAGTCAGAGATAAGGTTATTTTGCAAGGGGATATCTGACATTCCGGTAAACTTCCATTTCCTTACCCTGTATGGACCCCCTTGTCCTCCAAAACTATGGGTACATGTTGTGGTCTGCTGGTCGGCCATTGGCTTTCGGGCATTTGTGATTGTTGTGTGCACTGTTCTGGGTGTTATGTCAGGGCATTCCGGATGTGGTCTCATGCACCTTCACATGACTGTGCTCTTTTTGATTTTACTCTGCTTAACCCTTCCACTCCTGTGGGGTTCCCCATTGACGAGTAAAATCGTCTGGCGTTAGACAGAGTAAAATCTATAAGTCTCATTGGCCCTTACAGGAGTGAAAGGGTTAAGGTACAGGGCATTTTGTGTAGCTGGCATTTCCTAGTGTCCCCTCCCTGCTCTCCCAGCTTTTGTATTATAATAATCAGTACATAGTAGGTTCTCCACTGTTCTTCCAGTTCAGTATGACTGGTGCTTAAGGCCTGAGGCTGGGTTTGGTGGGCCAGGCTTCTGGCTCGGTTGTGGATATGGCAGGCCCTTGGGTGTTCTTTTTGACTACCAAATTGTTTTTTGGGGTTGGTGGTTCCAGCCCCCATATTCCTGGGCACCCATTGAACCTCCATGTGCGTCTTAGGCGTTAAAATCCCATATCTTCCTGTTGTGGTTGCTGAACATGACTTGAGATCATTGCATCCTGCACATTCCTCTACAGTAATTGGCAATGTTTAGTTGCAAAGTCACTTACTGCATGTCCAGAAATGCTATATGTTATATAAAACATGGAGTCTGGTTAAAGAGTCTAAGAATTCAAGTAAAGTAAGTGTTAGGGTTCATAAGTTATTTTTTGGTTGGGGATGATCCAGGGCCCAGTTCTTGAAAGACTGATTAAGCTAATCCTGGATTACTGGAAACTTACAATGTAAATTATTGCATTTTATTATTTTATACTGATCAATAAGCCTTGGGTTCTTCATAGTTTTGCTTTCAGTTTTGATTCAGACACCTGTGTTTCTACAGCATAAAATAGCATAATGGCTTTTTTTGTGGGCTAAATTCTACCTTTGCTTGTTATTTAATTAATGGTAGGTTAGTGTTAATCAGTTTTTGAACAACTAGGTACATAGGTGCATCTACATGTAAAATTTAATTTACACGCATCTTTGGACGTAAGCTGTGATCAGTTTAGTTCCTAAGCAACTGCTGCAGATGTTCTGCCTGGCCAGTTTCAGCCCTACATGTGTAAGAGGAGGCTTCTTTTACTCTTTCCTGTCAACCCATCAAGTACAAGAGAAAAAGCTAATCCTGGAAAAAGAAAAAAAGCCTTCTGTTAGCAGGGAAAAAAGCAGGGAAAAAGGCCTGTTAGCAGGGAAAAAAGCCTTCTGTTAGCAGGGATGGATATATAAATTATTCTTTCACCACTTTGTATTGAATGATGTAAAATTATCTTCAGGTATCTGAATTTCATGAGTTTTGCAAACCGCAGCTGAAACCCACCTTATCACAGTTTTGCCAGGATCTTACTGGAGTGATTCAGGTACAGTGTAGGTAATAATAATTACAATGTATTGGTAACCATGACTGTTGCATAATAATATATATCTCTATTTCCACTGGTTTTCTGGGAATTCGTTTTCTTTATATGAAGGATATATGACACTGTTAGACTAATTTTTGTTGCCTGGTTGCATTTTGCATTGGAGTCTCACTGGGCCTTACCACACCCGTTGTAGTTGACTTTGTCCTAGGAGAGAGGGAAAAGCTGGGGTTCGGATCTCTGTAGGAAGGATTGAAGGATTGCGTTCTTTTTTTCTAAGTCGGTTTTTTGGTTTACAACGGAAAGCACACGATAACATCCACTGAAACCTCACGCGCTTTTTGCTTACATTTTACGCAATGTATATTGGGAGAGTACTGGAAAGGAAAATCCAGGGAATTAGATGCGGAGGAACAAAACATAGACATTCAGTTCAGGGACAGGAGGTTGATGTGCAACGAAAAACACAATATTCACTCCCGATCCTTTACGGGAACGAGTACTGTACAGGGTACAGTAAAAAACCACATATAAGAACCTAGATTTTTCCAAGTTAGGCTAAATAGGTTCTGATGAAAATGGTAGTTACAGTAGTTTTTTAATTGGTTCTTACTTTCACAAAAGAATCTCTTCTATATGGTACATATGGTATGACTGATTTCCTCTGTGAAGATGTTGACACCTTTTTCAATTATGACCATGAAAAAGAAGTTTTAAACAAGATCTGTGCACTTTAAAATTTGTTTCAGACGCGTGAAATTTCGAGGTCCTTTTGTTGAGTATCTCAGTGAAAGTTTCAAAACGCCCGGGGGATTCCCGCATGACGTCGACATCAAAGACGCGCCAAGTGCCTGACAAGCCACCAGTGTGGAAATTCCCACAGTTTGTCTCATTAGTCTAGCGATGGATATCGGCGGCTGCATAAAGCAATATGGTGCGAATGCGAGCCTCTCGTGTTTTCTTTGATTTCATCTTCAAACTTATTTCGAACTAGGAAATCAGTTTACTTTCACCAAATAGGGAAAAGTGGTTTGAGTGGATGTTATGATTATAATGTTGTCCGTTTACAAAACCCCAATGTGGACAGATAGTCCAAAAATTCAAGTAATTAGAAGCACTTGGATTTGCCATAACTTCAACATCACTTGTGTCAAGGAATACAAACAATTAACGTCACAAAGTGTCCCCATATGCTAGTCCTCAAGAAAGAATAAACTGCTGCATTTACTTTGACCTAAAAAAATCGCTTTCCTTTACTCAAACCTTATTGTTAGAAATAGGTAGGGAATGCTTAGACTTGAAGCGACACTTTGTGTTGTATATCAAAATTGGGCTTGCGTCTAATTTTTTGCATTTCTGGACATAAGTGAGAATGTGGAAGATGTCACTGCACCCAGTGACAATCAATCTCGTCTCCGCAGCCCGCTTTTCTTTTGCATAGCACCGAGAACACGGACTCTGGCTACTTCCAAGCCAGGAAGTCCGCAAATCACGGACTTCCGGCTCGTCTACGCACGCTCAGAAATTTGAAACAACAGTGGTTGTCAACGTTCACTACGAGTGCGCATAAATTTGAAGTGGCCTGAGTCCGGGTTCTTGGTTCTGACCAAAAGAAAAGTGGACTCTGGGGACGAGATTGGTGACAATCAGACATAAACAATGCCACCACGCTCCTTAGAACTGTGATGATGGCAACCTGCTATACCTGACACCTTTTTGCATCTTACAAAAAGAAAATGAACACACCCTTGCCTTTTTGGGCTAATAGGTTATCATATAAAAGGACTCTGCGACAAATTTAGATCACCCCTGATAAAGACACTAGACAGGAGCGTCAAAACGTGAGGTCTTCGAATTGTTACTTTTCAGTTAAATTCGTAATTCTCCAGAAAAGGGTTACATCAAACTATGGGCGCTTTCCATTTGTCAGAACTAACCGGCCAGAGTGATCTGGCATTTGCAAGGACTAACTCTACAACGCCTTCAAATTAACGCACTTCGAAGATGCTATATACTCCTCCGGAAGAATGCGAGGGATTATGGTGCAAGTGTTCCTTCAGAACCGTTGCATTTCTTTGCAAACTGACGGGTGCACCGGCCAGTTCTGACAAAAGGAAAGCGTTCCATGTCAAATGTACATTCCGAGCTTTGAATTCCTGGTGTTGTTTCTTAACACTTGGTTAATAAGGCAAAAGACATGCAAGGCCATAGATGACTCTCAATTCATTTTTAATAGTTAGTTGTTTTTTTTTTTAAGAGTTATTTCTTTCAGGCACCACTCAACTTGCTTTTAATTGTACAAACACATACGATGACTCCATGCACGAAAAGGAGAATAAATTTTTAATTTTTTTATTTGTACACTTATAGACGTTCTTTAATTTGTTCATTCGTTTGTGGGTTTACGGAGCTTCATATGTTTTAGGGTCAACGTACGCCTCGCCCTCATCAAACTTTTCGGTATCTGAAAGATTAGGTGATGAAATGGTCCGCTCACTGATTTCGTCAGCAAGTTTCAAAAGCTCCGTGTCATTTTGATCTTCGTTTTCTTCGCTATCGCCAAAAGGAAGCGCGACCGCTTGATCTTCTGAAAAGTCCTGTTTTGTTGGGTAAGTTACAGGAACCCGCAGAGCGGATTCGCTTTTTTCTTTCGGTGCTTTCAGCAAAGTACCATCTTCTCCAGGATTCTCTGTTTCTGTGTCCTCTTCATTATGGTCTATTTCATCCTCAGAGTCATCGGACAGATCTTCCCATTTCTTCATGTCCACTCTGTCACTGTTCTCTGAGGATGTGCTGTTCAAATCCATCGGGAGGAAGGACCTTTTGATGACGAGCTCACCGGGTGTGGGTGCTCTGGACATCCTCTCTCGCGCGTGATATCCCGCGAGTATGGGATCGAATCCTCTCGAGGACTCACTCGTTGCCCGTGATACCGCTCTTGAACCCAGTTTTGTGGCTTGTGATGAGACGCGTGAGGTGGGACGTTCTCTTGTCTCGGTGGTCAAGAGACGTTTGTAGTCAGTTTTGTACTGTGCTGCCTTGTCGTCTTCCAGGATGTGA
>NC_090885.1:63660330-63667830 GCF_036669925.1 Montipora capricornis
CCAAGAACGATTCCACTACCTCTCATTCAAGGTAAGCGCAAACTTTTCATCTGCATCTACATCTACATGTTTCAGCACTGGGCAAAGTCCTTTTGACTTACGGCTGTCTCTGCTTAGGTGGCCTCATACACCACGAGCCTTTTTAGAGACACTACGCCAAGCCGGCCACTTCTGGTGGCAAGAACACACTTACAGAGGACAGCCACAACACCGGAAACTTCATCCCCAACTCTTCTCGAATAGACAAATTCGGCTAACTCAAATCTTTTGGAAATATAACGTTTTGTTTCAAGTATTTCCATATCATTTAAATGTGAATGCTTCATTGTCACGCAAATTCAACACACAAAGAATCTTAACCCCGAGAGATTTGAATTGGGTAGCCGAATTGGTCTATAGTGTGTGGGTTCTTTAACGTCCCACAGAGAGCTCATAAACATGGAAGATATTTGTGAGACGGGGCCTACGGTTTATAGTCCTTATCCGAGAAGACTTGAAAGTCTAACCATTTGCGGGTGTAAAGTAAAAAAGTACATGATTGCTTTTAGTTAATTGCAATTGATGCAGACAGTCAATCAAGTCCGACTTGAATTTTCTAGAATGTTTTCCGTTCTGAGAGTCTCAGTTTGAGATTCGATACCATTCCTACTCATTCACATAATTCGGCTTTGTGATTGGCGTCAAACGTGCCATTCTATCAGCCCGGAACACCGGGGTGTCTTCCCCGGGGTACTGGCCATAGTAATTGCCGGGGCTTCGGTTACTCACGACACCAACCTCGTTCCCAGGGCTTTTCGTTCACGACACGTATTTGAAAACGGCTGTATGACACGAACTTACCGATTGATGACTGAGCTGAGCTAACAGAATTCCAGCTTTCTCAGTCCTCACAGCATTATCAGCATGCAACTGACTAACAAGCTCTACAATGACCTTGTCAGTAATAACACCGCTCAGAGCCAAACACTGAGTTGCCGCCCACTTTTCAGGAGGGCCACCATGTTCCATTGCCCATAAGAGGTTCGCCTGGGCCTAATAACGGAGGACAAAATGAATGAGTTACACTCACCTTAATGCAACTTTCAGTTAAGCCGGTTACACCGAAACAAGCTTTTTCTGACAAGTTTCAAGTTTTCATTTGAATTTTACTGCTTCATGTGACAAGGAAAAATTAACATGGGGTCCTAGACAGGATTCGAACCTACGACCTCAGATGTCCTTTCGCCCGTCGCTAAGCAACGGTATCATTTCCACGGGCGCATTACACCTTAAACATCTATTGTTGCATTTGAAAAAAGAACTGAAAAAAAAAACATTTTTCTTGGATCCGTTAACGAAAATCGAAAATCACTTGTGATGAAAAACGTAATAATATTCTGCTCAGGACCTTCGACAGACTTATAAAATAAATTCTATTTAGGTCATTGTACATTAAATTGGTTCAATCATGCACTCGGAATTTAAAAAAAAAATTGTCATATTTACATCGTCGCTGGGTTTCTTAAGTGAATACAAGGTGATAGCAGCAGCAACCCTGACTTGTGGATTCCTGTCATCCAATAGTTTAGTTACAGCAGCGATTAACTCGGGCTCCACTTGTGGTTCTAGGGGAGCGCTTGGTCCCTTTGACTTATCCAACACAATCCCTGCAAATAGATGAAACAATGTTTTGGCTGTCTTTCTCTTTTAGCGATTTGAGCCTGAAAACGTTCCTAACATGTTCTTGATGATATTAAGAAACGTCCCTAAGTATTTGAGTCAGTTAATTTTCCTTTACATTCTTTTTCCATTATTTATACTACTCACAAAAAAAGATCAAAATGAAGACGTTCTTAACTGTATCTCAGCCTAGGTCCGTTGTTGGTAGGTTCTTAAAATTTTGGTCAATCACACCACGAACGTTCCTATAAAAAGGTTCTTCCAAAAAAATAGCATATCTGTTCCGATAAAACCACTATCCGTTCTGTTCTTCAGTGTTCTCTTATGAATGTTCAATCTCGCGATCAGCTGTCGCTTTTAACTGAAAAAAAAAGGTATATGCCGGGGGTATATGCCTGAAAACAAAGAATCAATTCCCGTCTGGAACACCAAAATGGCCGAGCTTAGTTTATCTCGGGACATTTGACCCACACGACAACTGTGGTATCATTTTTAAAATGAAAGAACGGACCACTTCTGTAGCCTATTGATTATTTTGGTTTATCGGCGTTCAAAAAGATATCGCTGCCATAGAGGTCTATGGGAAACTCCTCGGTTCCAGGCTCTCAGATAATGGAGGCGGGCGAACGGACAAGGAAAACTGGGAAGAGGACCCTCCACAGTCTTTCACGTGCTCACATTTTCGCATAGGGGCTGGAACAGGATAGGGTGAATTAAACTAGCACCTAAATGATGTTCTTCCTTTTTGGCACGACGAAGTTCAGCTGCCTTACTGCAAGCAGACACAGCTGATAGCCTGATATGATCATTGATGTCACTCATGGCAGTGATAAGCTCTTCTGTTTCACATCTTTGCCAGTGACGCTCAAGAAACCACTTGGATCTCCACTCCTCCACTACGAAACAAAAATGTCAAGGTGTGAGGGCAATAACCATAACAATCTGCTTTGGTTAGTGTATGTTTGCCAAGAAGGGCCGGGCTGTATAATAAAAACTGGAGAAATTAACACGGTATGCTTTCACCCAAAATGGTATTCAAACCCACGCTATACATGTCGTTGAGGGTCTCCATAGGGATAGACCAAAAAGGCTAACTCAATTTTGTACCCAATTCGAATCTCCGGGGTTGAGATTGTTTGTGTACCGCATTTGCATTATAATGTAGCATTCACATTGAAATGATATGGAATACCATGAACAGAACATTTTAATCCCAAAGGGTTTGAATTGGGAACAACATTGAGTTAGCTGATTTGGTCTATTGGGAGGGGGGAGGGGCCGAGGGGTGAGCAGAGGGGTAAGCACAGTTCCGTGGTGTGCATATTCTGTAAACAAAACAGACTGCACTCCCCTTTTGATGTGTCCTGGATTTCATTCCAGGACTAAAATTCAAACAATTTCATAATTATGTGGGTTGAGTTTGTTAGTTATTCACTCTGCTCTGAGAACTTTTCCTCTAGGTACTTTGGTTTTTACCTCCATCAAAAATCAGCATTTGCTTCGGATCTGCCAATGATAATTTTTTTGATTTGTGGTAGTGAAGTGTGGTAGAAACTCTGCTATCATCGTTATCATCATTATCATAATAATAATGTTACTATAATTATTATTATTATTATTATTATTATTATTATTTACATGTATTAAGATAAGAAAATTTGTTAGAATTTCTTTTCTAACTTTGTAACCCCAATCTCTATTTTTAATTAGAAATTAGTACAATGTAGCACTCACTGTTTTACACTAGATTACGAGGAGTTTCTCTTTCACTGCCTAGTTGGTCGAGCTCCTCCTTGAATCCAGATTTCTCATGGTCATTTTTTTCTTCGTGCCTTTCTTCTCCTTGTGCTCGACCAACTAAGCAGCGAAATACACAAGTTACATGTATCCTTGCTTTCCAACACAAGGTAATCTGCTTACATAGCAAAATAACCTTTTCAAGTCCTAGCCCCTCAGTGAGTCAGGATGATCCAGTTTGAAAGACCCTAATTCTTAATGGCTCCAGAGCACAAACTCTTGCCAGACGATTTTGCTCCTCAACTAGGGACATCGTAGGGCACTTGAGGTGCAGTCCCCTCCATTAATTACAGAAAATAAAGTGCTAGGATGATTCAACTCTTGCTTACTGCAATCTTTCTCTCTCACATAACTCTTTGGACCCAGAAAGAACTGGGCCACCATCAGGAGTATAAAAAAACAAAAGAAGTCCTGACATCCTACCAATTTTTACCACATTAAAGTCCTCTCTCATCTTTTTCTTTTCCTTATAAGCATTGCTGAGTGCCTTGACATCAATATCAGATTCCTTCACAACAGGAACATAGTAGTCCTCCTAAAAAACATTCAATTTGATTTTAGAAGAAGAAAAAACTGGTCAGAAAAATTAACTTGTCTAGTTAAAATACTGGGCACTTTTGTGAAATGGTTTCAAAATGAAGCACCAAAAATCAAAAAGTACTGATGGAACTTCTTTAAGCTGTGGAAGTTCCGTTTTAGCCAAAAAAGCAGGCACTTTTGGTGTCCAGAAATTTTAGGCCTCCAACTGGAATGCTCATTGAATGCCACAATTGTGGACTAGGTAATTTGGGACAAATCAGAGGGGACATTTTGCTCTCTCTAGGATATTATCCCCCACTTCCTTTCACTTCAAAGATCTTTCGACAAAAAAAAAACAGAAATTGGTCCCCTATAAATACAACACAAATGTGTATTTATTTTAATGTGAGAGGTTCTTTATTCAAGGTAACAACTTCCAAATAACTTATTTGCTTCCTACCTGAACCACAACTGGTAATTCTTTCCACCGCTGCAAACCTTTTACAAACTTGTTCGGCTTCTTCTGCGGTTTTTTTTTAGCCTTGTTCATAGACACTTTCGTTGCAGAGAACCAAACCTCTGAACCTTGAGGATAGTTGTCTTGTAACTGTCTCTGAAACTTAAGTTTGTTGTTTGTATCAAGAACAATATAACTTGACTCTGAAGGCTTTTTGGAGGGCACTGGCTGTGCACCACCAAGCAACTCTTGCTGGAAAATGTTATGTGTTTCAATTTTTTTATCTCCAACTGCTGGAGATAATGCAAATGAGGGTGTATAATGGATTTCCAAAGTTTGTTGTGATTCCTTGTCTTTAATTTCCTTGACTTTTTTCTTTGCTATAAAGGCCTTCTTCTCCTCTGCCGCATTCTCCAAAAGTCCTGCATCAGCTGTTGTTTCTTTGCTTTCTTGGATTCGTTTCTCGAGGAAACTATTAAGTCTTTCCTTGTCACTTCCAGATGACTGTTCATTTATTATCCATTTTGCTGTGGATTGACTGAGACAGGCAAGTACATATTCATCCCATTCATGTCTTTCTGAATTGTTGGACAAAGTCATTGCAGTAGATGAGTATGTTCCTTTCGCTTTTGTGGCTGAAAGTAGCTTCTCTGTCTTTGCCCTGGCTGGCAAGGTCTTTGCCTTTCTTAGGGGTTTAAGTTTTCTAGGTCCTTTTAGGTGACAAAGAGCATGTCTCTTCACAACTCCACGAGGGTCATGTCGACCACCAAATCCTGCAGCTTGTTTAGTGGCATGGCATATTCCCCCACTTCTAAAGACGGCATTTAAGTCATCCTCATTGTAAGGCAAAGTGTGTGGAGCACGGTCTAATAAGACATCTTCATCGAAGACAAGACCAGTACTTATTTTCTTGAGGTATGAACGACTGATATTTTTTGCACTCTTGTCCCCAAGAGGTTGGTATTGTGAAACAAATTCTGCAAGTTTGACTTGTTGTTGTTGTTGTTGTTCATCTTTGGGTAGCTGTTTCTGTTGCAAAGGTGGTATCAATGGGGCTAGACTGTGGTGTGTTAATCTCGAAGGAAATTCATCCGAAAAGCGAGGCGAGTTAATTTTCCTAGCATCAACCCCAGTTTCATCCCTTCCGACATAGGGAATTTGAACTCCTGAGGCAACTGCAAAGAATTCAGCCCCATGACTCCTAGAAGTTGAAACTCGGTCAGCAACTGAAAAATAAAATGATCTTCATTTGACACATTATTTTGATATTAAACAAACCAAACTAAAGCTTCATCAAAGAGTCTCCTACTTCCCATGCCCTACGCACAGAAGTTTGAGAGTTAAACCTGTGTCTTCCAGTATTTTTTTACAAAAAGTAAAAGCTGGAAATATATCCGAGTCAGGCACATCGTAAAGGATTTCCCGACTTCTTATTAAAGTTACAATTAGGTGACAGTCCCGCATCTTCATTCAAAACTGAAATAAATATAAATATCTTTCTTCCAAACAAATAATTTGCTTTATATTTCATCACTGATGTTCTGTCCTTTAGGAGCTTTCATCGCATGTCATGCCCAAGCTGAAGTACTGAAAAAGCTTTAGATTGATTGTATGGATTATGAGCTCGAGATCATGATCAATCAGCTGAGATGATTTTCCGTCCAAACAAATTCGAATAGCATGCTTCGATCGTTTACTTACAACATGCAAACGAAACATGATAGAAGCCAGTAAGGGTTCCTATCATACCAGTCAACAGCCAATGCTAGCTATAAGCACTATACCTGCACTATAAGGAGTCGACAACTCAGCTGAAGTTGCTACGTTCGCCATTTTGTCTATTCTCCGCCATAACTGTGTTGCCAAGGAAACGAAAACTATCACAGTCACATAGGCAAGCAATACGTACAGAAACGAAGCCTAACGACAAACTACCCCGATGGACTACCCAAATGGACTACCCTAAAATAGACTAAATCCAAAAAAATACCATTTCGGATGATTACTATTGAAAGAAGTGAATTCATTGGTTGGGCAGGCCCCATCAAAGATGTTGAAAGGGATAGTCCACAGGTCAGCTTCCACAGAAATCCCATAAGACAAGTTAACATAAGATGTGTAATATTTTCCCCATCCCTAGAAATTTCAGGCGCGTGAGCCTGCTTGGTGCAATTGTACATCCGTCAAAACAAGATGTCGGCAGAAGCTGTGAAAAGAGCGAAGTCGGGAGTGGATTATAAAAGTTTGCATCTTTTTTCTTTGAATATTTTATATGATGATTCAAATTCCAATGACCTGAATCCCACTTCCTAAAAGCCGAAACCTTTTCAATCCAAATTTCCCTTTAGTATCATCTCCATGGTGTTAACAAACTCGCAAATTAAATATCTTGTATCATTATATAAAATTTAGACTGTCAAGATGAAGATCAAACAGTAGCTAAACCATTGTTTTACTGTCGTTAGTTAATTGGCAGGAAGAGATTTCGCAAGCTTAAGATGGTTTTGCATTTGAAAAAAATAGGGATCTTTAGTTTTCACAAAAGACGTTTTAGATATTGTTAATACACTCATTCTCCCTCTTGCCTTGTCCATTTCGTGTACAAAATTGTTTATCCCACCGGCAATTACGAAGAGAGATGCTTTAGCAGGTAAGTAAGAACTGTGACTCAATTCAATAGGCCTGTTCATACAAGGGACGTAAGAAGACCACTCAAGTATGCCCGAGTTCTAAACACGATAACGCGTCACTGAAGTAAGCCCAAGGTTGACTTGATTTCCTGTCGCACTTAGGGCCTACTTGGACCCCAGCAGTTGTTGTTGTTGTTGTTTTTTTTTTTTTTTGCTACAAAAAACCTGAATTGAAAATGTCTTAAGAAGAATCATTTTCAGAACATTATCTTCGTTTCTTCTCCTAGCTGGGTGTGACCACGCCATCACGATTAAAACCTCCTTACGCACCAAGAAATGGGTCCGCCCTGAAAAAAGATCCTGCTTGAAAATCAATGGGAACAAACTATGCTCTTTGGTTATTTACTTTTGCCTTTCTTCCACTACATTCAAGTCGAG
>NC_090885.1:63675330-63690330 GCF_036669925.1 Montipora capricornis
TATGCGCTCCACGACTAAACTTTCACGAGCCCCAATAGACACCCTGGTGCCGTCTGGTAGCACCGATGTCATTGTTACACAGTTTAGGGAGCCATCACAGTAGCGTATGTTGATCCAGTCGTCGTCAGGGTAGCGGAATTTCCACCATTGATCCCTGACTGGGAATCCGCTGGGTTCGTTACCCGGTAGAGTAATCGAACCATTAACGCAAGCAGCCAGACTGGTCATTTGTGTTTCTAGCCTTGTTCGCACTGTCATTAATAGCCCTGAAAATAACAAAGGAGACTTGAGTGATTGTAAATTTCCTTCTCAAAATGATCAATGAGTAAAATCGTTGGGTGTAACTTTTGTAAATTATGCCCCTTACTTGCAATTGGGATAGCCGCGATACTCTAACGAATTGCCACGCAATCAATAATCTTGATTCAGTTATATGGATTCACTTAATTATAAATGATTTATATACTGCAATAATTACATTTTGATCAATCAGATGCTTTGCAGTGCGACGCGCCTTACCGTGGCAACCTAACAAAGTTTTTTACAATTGTCCGCCAATCAGGATGTGTGAATTTGATTGACAGTCACGCCTCCTTGCAAAGTTGGCACATTTGTAAGTTGAACACCGTTGGGGCATGGGTTGTTGAGTTGACGTATTTAAACGTAATTGTCAAATGTGAAAGTTTGTTGGGTGGCCACGGTAAGGCATGTTGCATTGTAACACGATCTTAAGAAAGGTTACTGAGTAAAAGTTGCTTCAATCAAAGGTGTATTGAATGATATGAGGTGGTAAGGATTCCTTGATCTCGCCTCGCTCACGGTTTCTAGTGTTGCCGGGATCAAAATGATACAACACATATTCGTAAAAGTTAACATCTTTTTTCACTTTTAATTAGCCTTGAGATAATTTCTTTTTACAGCTCTCGAAAAGATAAAAGGGATTTTGGAATTTCTGGAACAAACGGAAGGGAACAAAAATCTCGTCAGTTCTCGTTAATTCTCTCAAATTGTTCATCAGATTTGATGCGTACTTGGACGGTCGCATCGCCGCCTTTCATCCTGGCTACCGATTTAAAATTTTTCATATATCTTTATATCTTATGGGCTCCTGAAGAAGGTAATTAAGCTAGCCTAGCTTGGTTTGCAGTCCGTCTTTCTTGGTCAAACGTCGAGTATCGGTGGCAACCTCAGGCAAGCGCGTTCACAAAAAGTGAATTGAAAGGATTAGAGCGAAACAAAAAAAGACGGACATCTCGCAGCCGTCTGCGTAGAAGACTAACGGTCCGCTCCTCGTCTCGTCTCGTCTTGTCCCAGTCCTTCTCGTCGTTCTTGTCCAACTGTCGTCAAGTCTTCAAAACAAGAGAAAAGTCTAAAGCTACTGTCGGGTAAACCTGCATCATAGAAGAGGGTCGAAGTCTCGACCTAAGCCACAAAAGTAGACCTTGACAACAAACAACTAACTGCGAAAACATTGTATTTTCGTTGGCTACATGGTATTTTTTTCCGGGCCATGAGGTGTCATGGAAGGCACACATACTCCGGCATGACTATTGACACGTCATCCCCCTCATGGCGTCATATCGATTTTCTCCGAGAAGGTAGAGCCACTCTTACGAAAGAAAATGAGAAAGGTTTTACCGAATCCGCCTCTATACTCAAGGGTCACCGCCTTGAGTAAGTAGGTTTTCACTTTGCTGCATTCCATTTTATGTTGATATAATTTTCAAGTCCTGATAAACTAGCCACTACAGTGATGCTTCAAAAATGGCCCTGTATTCTATAGTGCTCCAGTTAGTCTTATTGTCCTTTGGTTCGTACAATTTAGAAAGAGAGTGGACTTCTAAAGCCCCTCTTTTTCAGCTTTTAGTGTTAACATCTGCAGTAAATATGTCAAAAAATATTGAATAATGAACTATGGGCAGCCGTCACCGCCAAAAATACAAGCCTAGTTAATGGTTAAGAATAAACCGGAATGGTTTAATTGTCCTTTGTAGAACGGTTTATCAGAATTTGAAAAGATGTATTTAAAACACAAACGGACAAGTCACCCTTAGTGAAATGAAATAAACAAACATTAAATGGTACCGTTTAGACAATTCAGAAACTGTGTAGATACCCTTAGTGAATTGATTCAGTGAAAACACGAGTGGTTAAGTGTTTAATGAAATGGATCAGTCACCTTATGCAATCATCGCAGTTAACACAGAATTGGTCAGTGCCAAAGACCACCGGTGTAACTATCCTTGTCAAAATGACAAAGTCAAGTCTTGAATGGATCAGCATACTTTGACGTGATATGCAGTGAAACGGCAAACGGTCCAGCTTACCGTACATTGGTTCAGTGATGTGACAAACGGTTCAGAGTAGTTTGAAATGGCTTATTTTATCTGCAAATGGTTAATCGTGAACCGCAACGGTCTAGCATAACATTGATCGGTTTACCATAATGTCAAACGGTTTAGTGTTACGCCAAATGGCTTAGCGTGACGACAAATGGTTTAGTAGAAAGCGAAATGGTTTAGTGTTGCAGCAAATGGATTGCGCCGGAACCGCCAAAAATACAAAAGTGAAATTGAAATGGAATAGTCAATGTGGGGTCTTAAGTCACAACCCATACGTCATTCAGATAAATATTGGCGCGTATTTGCCCCAACGAGGTTCGTACCGCGAAGTGTACAAGTCGGATCGGGAACAGGTTATTTCTACCAGTACCGCCTCGTTTACTCGACTCAGTGATCCTTATTCCTCTAAGAATCCTTCTTTGTTTTTGCCTAGTTTAGCTGGATTGGTAATTTTTCTACTCTGATCATTTTGCCGTGATATCGGCAAGTTATATACATGAATGTGGATCAAAGCAAAGTAAGCACAGGAGAGATGGGCAGGCCGTGTTTTTCTTTGTCTTCAACTGTACGCTAGTTAGCCACTGACAATCAGTTTCTGAAAATGTGAGTTTCTGTAGAAACCTGAGCATATTTCTCTATCGTTTCAAGCCTTTCCTTGAACCTCTGAGTTAAAGTTAAATACACTTGCTACCCGTTACTCATAAACAGCTTCCATGTCTTAAAACAATCAATCGCCTTATATCACGAATGCTCTGGTTCAAAGTGTCAGGTAGCTGTCCCGTAATACGATGCCTCTTAACTGTATGTCAATCCTTTTGTTTCAGGTTACAATTTTTATCTTTTAATAACAAAGGATTAATCATGGTAAGGTTTTTTTTTTCCCTCTGCATTTTAAATACCCTTCAATAGCCACTTAAAACATGAAGAAGATGAAAGAGGATAAAAGAAGAATTGCAAAGTGAACTTACTCCTGAACACGGCCTCATAACGACACTAAAAGAGTGGTATCGTTGAAAACCGCTGCACGTTTCTATATAAAGCAAAAGTGCTCATAACAATCAGCAATGCAGACATGTCAATGGGCATCTACTTAGGTCAAACAATCAGATGGAATTGAAAGAAAAAGAAAAAAACACTATGGGACTCTCCTTAAAATTCCTGTCAGCGTTATCTACCCGCGAAAACGGCAGCGGTTTCGATCATGACTAAAACACCACACGAGTACATACGGGTAACATACGAGTAACATACGAGTAACATACGGAACATACGGATACATACGAATACATACGACTAACATACGACTAACATACGACTAACATACGGATACATACGAATACATACGAGTAATGAGAATGTTTTTCTCATAAAGGAAGCTATAATTATAAGCCTTACAAGCATTTTTCACGTCAGCAAACACGCCCAGGCTTTCGTTAAATTTAGTCACATTAAAATAAATTCACATGGAGTGCAAAACCCTTCGCTTGCGCTACAAGATGACAATATATTTTGGATGTCGCTGACGTCGTATGACGTCATCAGATCCGCCATCTTGATTTCACTATTTCACCTTAGTTGGTTATGCGAAATGGCAAAAAAATCAGTGCAAAATCAAGTCAGAAAGCTTAAATGTAACCATGTACATGTAAAAATGTATCGATTTTGTAATTTCGTGTTGAGAAACTAGAAGAGTTATGTTTAAAATGTCGAATTTTGGGAACAGTTGACACATTAAAAAATTCCGCAAGCTATAAACGAACAGCTGCTTAAAGTTTCAGCAACAGAGTAAATCTCCTTTCCAAAATTTGCAAAATCTGAGGGGAGGCATCCAACCCTTTCTCACCTCATTTACAAAACCCCCCTCCACACACACACACACACACTCACTCACAAACAGGCCTTGGGAGGGGGGGGGATGTTGATCAAACTGAACCGGGTACGTGTTTGCTGACGTGAAAAATGCTTGCAAGGGTTATATAATTATAGCTTCCTTTATGAGAAAAACATTCGTATTACTCGTATGTATCCGTATGTTAGTCGTATGTATCCGTATGTTACTCGTATGTTACTCGTATGTTAGTCGTATGTTAGTCGTATGTATTCGTATGTATCCGTATGTTCCGTATGTTACTCGTATGTTACCCGTATGTACTCGTGTGGTGTTTTAGTCATGATCAGCGGTTTTCAACGATACCACTCTTTTAGTGTCGTTATGAGGCCGTGTTCAGGAGTTTCACTTTGCAATTCTTCTTTTATCCTCTTTCATCTTCTTCATGTTCTAACTGGCTATTGAAGGGTATTTAAAATGCAGAGGGGAAAAAAAACCTTACCATGATTAATCCTTTGTTATTAGAATTTATGGAACTAAAGATAAAAATTGTAACCTGAAAAAAAAAAGGATTGACATACAGTTAAGAGGCATCGTTTTACGGTACAGCTACCTGATACTTTGAACCAGAGCATTCGTGATAAGGCGATTGATTGTTTTAAGACATGGAAGCTGTTTATGAGTAACGGGTAGCAAGTGTATTTAACTTTAATTCAGAGGTTCAAGGAAAGGCTTGAAACGATAGAGAAATATGCTCAGGTTCTACAGAAACTCACATTTTCAGAAACTGATTGTCAGTGGCTAACTAGCGTACAGTTGAAGACAAAGAAAAACACGGCCTGCCCATCTCTCCTGTGCTTACTTTGCTTTGATCCACATTCATGTATATAAATTGCCGATATCACGGCAAAATGATCAGAGTAGAAAAATTACCAATCCAGCTAAACTAGGCAAAAACAAAGAAGGATTCTTAGAGGAATAAGGATCACTGAGTCGAGTAAACGAGGCGGTACTGGTAGAAATAACCTGTTCCCGATCCCACTTGTGCACGTCGCGGTACGAACCTCGTTGGGGCAAATACGCGCCAATATTTATCTGAATGACGTATGGGTTGTGACTTAAGACCCCACATTGACTATTCCATTTCAATTTCACTTTTGTATTTTTGGCGGTTCCGGCGCAATCCATTTGCTGCAACACTAAACCATTTCGCTTTCTACTAAACCATTTGTCGTCACGCTAAGCCATTTGGCGTAACACTAAACCGTTTGACATTATGGTAAACCGATCAATGTTATGCTAGACCATTGCGGTTCACGATTAACCATTTGCAGATAAAATAAGCCATTTCAAACTACTCTGAACCGTTTGTCACATCACTGAACCAATGTACGGTAAGCTGGACCGTTTGCCGTTTCACTGCATATCATGTCAAAGTATGCTGATCCATTCAAGACTTGACTTTGTCATTTTGACAAGGATAGTTACACCGGTGGTCTTTGGCACTGACCAATTCTGTGTTAACTGCGATGATTGCATAAGGTGACTGATCCATTTCATTAAACACTTAACCACTCGTGTTTTCACTGAATCAATTCACCAAGGGTATCTATGCAGTTTCTGAATTGTCTAAACCATTTAATGTTTGTTTATTTCATTTCACTAAGGGTGACTTGTCCATTTGTGTTTTAAATACATCTTTTCAAATTCTGATAAACCGTTCTACAAAGGACAATTAAACCATTCCGGTTTATTCTTAACCATTAACTAGGCTTGTATTTTTGGCGGTGACGGCTGCCCATAATGAACTTTCAGTTTCGGTTTCCCTTTCAGTTTCAACGAATGAGTTGTAATGGAAGCCTGAAAGGGAATAGAGAGATCGACGGAAAGAATTCTTTGTGTTAATAACTTAAACGTAACTTGTTATGATTGTAAAAAAACATAAGGTCTAAAATTGTCCAAAAAGGGATTTTTTTTCCTTCCCACGCGCAGCCATGGCCACCAGTGATGGTAGAAGTGTTGTTAAGCCCCATTTACACGAGCAATTTTTCCTTGACAAGTTTTCCTTGACAAGG
Source organism: Montipora capricornis (assembly GCF_036669925.1). NCBI lineage: Eukaryota > Metazoa > Cnidaria > Anthozoa > Scleractinia > Acroporidae > Montipora > Montipora capricornis. The sequence continues at coordinate 63,681,576 of NC_090885.1, forward strand.
AAAAATTGCTCGTGTAAAACTTGTCAAGGAAAAATTGCTCGTGTAGATGGGGAATAGTGGACAAATTTTCCTTGTCAAGGAAAATCTGGCGTGCTAGCTTTTCCTTGACAAGGAAAAATTGTCAAGTCAGAAATTTGCTCGTGTAGATGGACAACAAGGAAAATGTGACAAGGATATTATTGATTTGCAGCACTTGTCAAGGAAAACTTGTCATATTTTTTATTTACACTACCAAGGAAAACTTGTCAAGGAAAAACTTGTCAAGGAAAACTTGCTAGTGTGTACAGTCGGCAAGTTTTCCTTGACAAGTGGACTTGTCAAGGAAAAATTGCTCGTGTAAATGGGGCTTTAGGGCGTACATCAACTTGTTTATCTTTCACCTCTTCAGAACTCTGATTTGACAAAAAGGCTTCCTTCTAAACGGGAGTGACTGACAACCTGACAATCTGTAAATGCTTTTATTAATTAAGAGTCAAATTTTGATCATAGTAGCATGACAACGGCATGACAACTGTCACGATTCAAGGGATCTGCGCTTGTATAAAGAAGGAATTTTTGGCTTCTTATACAAATTTAACTCATTACATATAGATCGTTTTCACTGTCACGCAATAAAAAAATAAATCGAAAACCATCCAGTGGAAAAAGTCAAGAATTCGTGATGTTGTAGAAGATAAATGAAGAAGACACTTCTCCGAGTTTTAGGCCTGTACGTTTCCCCAAACTTCAGATATTCGTCGAAATGTTTCGCAGAAATTTATAGAGCCCAGTATGAAAACGCCATGTTGGTGCACATCTGTGGTGCACCAATATGGCGGCCGGAAAGTAATGTCAACATCTGTTACTTACTTTGGCTATCTAGGCGAGTGATCATCTGTACTGAACAGACAGCTATTTACCTAAGCACTTTTCCTAATGCTTTAAATTCTAAAAAGTCTCAAAACCATGAGATAAATATATATTTCTCAATAAACTCGATCGTCGCCTCGTGTCACGCACCGCTAAACTCAGAAATTCAAAATGCTCTGGTTTCCAAACAAAGCACGCTATTGAGCTTTAAAATTGCAAATGGATACAAATTTACCGCCTCTTATGCCTGATGAGGATAAAAACTTTCGTGGCTCTTTAGTTTTGGATTTTAGAAAATGATGACGTCACGTGAAAACGATCTATAGAAGGATCGGTTTAAAGGATCGGTCTCAAGGAATTGTCCAGCACTGGAGTTTTAGTAGCATATTGAAAAAAAAGAAAGACTTAAGTGATTTCACTGACACAGATTAATTAATTACTTGCAGCTAAATCACGACAATGCGATTATATTAATGCTGTTTGTCGACAATATTCAAAGTTAAACACAGCTCTCGGCTAAATCAACACAACTGGTCAAAATATTGAACCATTATTGTAATACCATTAATTTATATTTGCTGCCGATGATGACATCTTGACAGCCGGAACCTTAACAAAAATAATGAGACGGTACATCCATTTCAACAATCGGTTGTAAGGCAGTTAGCAGTATTTCTTGAATGTCGTGCGGCATTGTTTTACGATAAATTAGCTATTTCGAGCTTTATTGTATCGTCAAGGAATCAAGGGCAATTAATCGCTCGGCTTGAATGTCAACTGAATCAGTGCCGGCTCAGTTGAGCGAGACAGCACTTCTTTTATTCGGCTTATTTGTGAGACGGGCTGACGCTGAGATACGATAACTTGAAGCAATTAACCTTTCACAGTTTTCTACCTTACCGCCCTCTAGCTATACCACAGAGGACTGAATTCACTGTGACACCGGAAACTCAATGCGCGCTGTTCTTTCCAACATGTACAGTGTGTGGGTTATTTTACTGACGAGCGAAAGGGTTCTGAACATTGAAGGGTTATACGGTTTGTCGTCTTTATCAGAGAAGACTTGAGAGTCTAAACATCTGGAGATTTCGAAGGCAGCCCGCCAATCTTTTCGTTTACTGTGGTTAATTTGCCCTTATCAACTAGAATGATACGACAAAATTTTCGCGTTTCACTCTTCACCGACTCAGCACTCAAGTCTCCTCAGAAACTAACCCATGTTTTAAAACGCTGCGACAATTGCAAGTCATGTTGTAGGCCTGTCTTAAGCTTGTCGCATGCGACAAAATCGTACCGTGTAAATCGGCCCTTATAAACCCCACAGGCGGTGGGTGTAAACTGTACGGTTGTTAAAATTAATCCAGACGCCCAAATATCAAAATATAAATATGTATATACATAACCACTCACGTACCGTAGCCAGTAAAGAAGAAAGCGAGAAAAGTCAAATTCGTCATCTCGTCTTACATGCCGTGAGTTTGCTTGAGATTTCGAATTCCAACTCAGTTTTTTAGCGGGTGACCCGAAAACACTGACCCCCGGTCCATGGACCCCTCTACGGACTGGGTCCACGGACTGCCTCACGGACCGGTCCACGGACTACCCTTACGGACCCCCCGATGCGGAATCCTTCGAAAAAGATTGATAATAAGTAAGTTCTATTTGTATTTTCTTTCTTTCCCTCCGCCTTTTTGTTCGGATCATTCTCCCGCGGGTTTGTGAACTCGCCCCAGGCTTCACAATCTCTCTGTCCTGAACAAAATGGCGGAAGAACTTAGTTTCTAAGCACTCCGGTCAACAGCGAAGGAAAGACAACACCTGAGCCTTAGTCTGATTTGCGAAGCGTAACGGCTGAGATTTTACCGGCAAGAGTGGTCTATCCAGACAACCGGTATAAACAAATTTCAGTTGTTTTTTATTTTTAATTATGTGTTTTTTGGAGTGGTCCGTAGAGGGGGTCCGTAGAGATAGTCCGTGGACCGGTCCGTAAGGCAGTCCATGCTTCGGTTCGTTTATATGAGAAAGCGGGCTGTTGCTTGCCGAGATCCCGGTCTGAGCTGCCGAGAATTCGCAAGCGGGGCTGAAAAATTCTCATATAAACGGCCCAGCCCGGTTTGCCGGGATGAAAAGTTCTCATGACGCGTGGGTTGCCTTGAAAACGTAGCCAGGATTATTTTTGCATCTTTTGTTTTAAAATGCCATTCCGTACTTGCTAGAGCTAAAATGAAGCTTCATTTCGAACCAAAGCAAGAAACTTCACCAGTTACCCCATGCATGACTTTGACGGTTACAACGCACGTAGGCAAATTCCTGAAATTCATCCCGGTAAACCACGCTGGAATCGTTCATATAAACACTTCATAGCCGTATCATACGACATTTTGGCAATTGTTTCGTGAATGGATACATGTTTGTTTGTTTTTTTACGAGCGGTTTCTCCAAGATGATGACACCAGTGGTTTGGTGACGAGTTCTTTTCTTTCATTATTATATCTCTCAGATAGTACGCGCGCTGTAATTGGCTAAGTTAGCGGGCCGCATTCTACAGTACGGCCCGCTGTACAGCCCGCTAAATTTAAAATTTCGGCAAAACATCATCTAGCGAGTTTTTCATGTCATTTCTGTTGCATAAACTTGTACTGAAAACTGTTTGAATCTTGCAAGCAACTATTTCAAACTTAACAGCCAAGAAGATTTAGTTTTTGGGATTTTGGCACGGCATTCTTTGTGGCAGTTGGACCTTCCGCTTCGCTTTGACTAGTTTCCTTGCCCGCGCGCCGGTTAACCTCAGAGATATAATAAATATCTTACTAACCTCGTTTTCTCGGTCCGTACTGTAAGTTACGGATCCTCGTTTTTTCCCGTTGATTTATGGCCCGCGCGCTTCGCTCTTGGGCCATAAATCAACGGGAAAAAACTCGGTCCGTAACTTACAGTACGGACCTCGAACTCGGTTAGTAAGAGGTATTTACACCGCAAAGGTTATCTTTTGTTGTTCTATTTGCCCGTGCCACCTGATCCCTTTTTCACGGTGCGAACCTCGTGTTTGCGGCGAAAATGGGTTTGTTAGAGCCTGCCCTGGTGTTATTGAGTTGCTGACAGGACAACTTCCACTTTCTTATAGTTTTGTCGATTTGTTTGTCTACGGTACACCTTAAAAGAGCGATAAGAAGCTCGTTAAACATGTGTCCGTGCATTCCGGATCGAACTGAAATTTGGCAGTGTTAGTTTATTCTCTGGGGAAGGCAAAACCGAAGAACCGGAAGCAAAACCTCTCGGAGCAAGGAGACAACCAACAATGCTAATCTAACCAGTGACAAGATGTCACTTTGGTTAGTCTCTGCTATTTTTAGTTCGATCCAGATCTCTCGTTATTGCTATTGTATTTTACGGTCTTGTCCAAAAGAACGGATACCTTTTAAGCTTCCAGTCAAATTCAAAATGTATTGCTTCACAATGTTTATTAACTCCTTGTGTGTTATTTTTCTTATTAGACTCAACCCACATTGGTGGGAGGCAAGCCTGATTATCACCACTGCTCCACCACTGCTCCCCTCCCATGTTCTGTTTATGTTTATAGCGTAATAACACATTTTGGAAAGTTCGAGACAGTTGTGCAAACCCGAGACCCAGTCGAGGGTTTGCATAACTGTCGAGAATTCTCCCAACTCCCCGAATGTTTAGATGAGGCTATGCAAACACGGAAAAAGTCTCCTGTTGCTTTTATAAAATATTTCTCAAAAATAATTTCGACAAATGAAGGAAAATGCTGGATTTTTACTTCTTGATTAAAACAGATTTTCTTGACGCACTCCCATATTTCCTACCAGCCAATCAAAGCGCGCGTGTAACAGCACATAACCCGCCAATCAAAGTTTGTGTCATATAACTGCCGTGTCTACATACTCTCATCTTAACACAGCTATTGACCAACGAGAGAGTCGTGCGTACTATCGTAGTCTATTGTGTTCGGACGAAGGAGGACGCACTCTAGTCGTGTCGTTTTACGAATGTCCCGAATATCGATCGTGATGCCATGCGACTTCAGGGTTTGGACGCCATCTTGGACTAGCTGGCCGACGGGCACATCACCTCGATCTGATGTAATTGTGAATTTGTCATGCCTCAACATCGGGTTTGTATCGCGATGCCTGCATGCTCTAATAAAAGGGGTAAAAAAACCATACTTCCACGTACTTTGCAGCTGTGCTTCTTGGTTGCTCGGCTGTTTTTTTCACACGTAATTGAAGTTATGTTAATTTATTCGAAGTATCACTAGCAAATATGACTAAAGCTACTTATCAGAACATCAGAAAGCTGTGTAGTGGTGTGTTTTGTAAGAAACAGACACTACAATTCGCCCGCGCATGGCAATTCGTGTCGGCAACTATGCTGAGTTGTGATTTATCAACTCGGCTGCTTTTTACAGGAGATTCAAGTTCTCTCTGTGTACTGCCAGAAAGAACCCCACAGGTCCACTTCCCTGAATATTTCTGGGCAATAAGATAAAAAATATTATTTCACTAAACATCGAACGCACTTTACTAATCCGTGATTAATACTAGCTATTTTATAACACTGAATGGTGAACACCGACTTCAAGATCTCGAAAGATAGATGGGTTCTATAAAGCCATGACATGACAATGGCGTACGACTCCCTTTTCTTTCTACAAAGTTTCTCTGCGAGGTTTCGCAGAAACATTTGACACTCAGGCCCCAAACACCAACGGAGTAAAATATCCCATCTCTACATCGAAAACGTGCTGTTGGTATTTTCTCTTCTTCTCAACCTCTTGGTCCTTAAAAATGACGGACTTACGCTTGTTCTGATTGCTCATGGCGTTTTCATGCGTTACTCTTGTGTCAAAAAATGCTTTACTCCGAAAGAAATTTACTGTTTTCTAGATACTCGTGTTATGTTTTCAGTTTCTTTCAAGCAACTTGCCTCTCGAACATAGTAATAAATCTGCCTCATACCGACGGCCATGCATTTCATCTGCCCTCTTAGTTAAGTTAAATCCACCAACGAAGTTCGATATATTGTTAATCGTTCAAAACTGCAGTAGTCTTGTTTCCTTTCTAAGTGGAAATTGTTTTTTTTTTCACAGAGTTTTTAATCTTTTGTGACTTATTCCGTGTTGAAAGCAGGGTCTGCTGGGGAAACGATAAAGTCGGAGATAACTGTGACAACGAACGTTGGGCAACGATGCCCCCTTCTTCTACTCCCCCGCCCCCTTATAACCGAGCCTTGCTTTCTCTGAACAACATAAGGTACAATTTATGAAAAAAGTCTTAAGATATGGGGACATTCTCGTCACCAGAGCCTCGGATCGACCCGAGGCTCTGGGAAACTCTATGTAGGAGAACGTGCGCCTTAGAGTTCTTGTAGCCAAAGATCGGCTATAGGAACCTTACAGCGCCTTCTCACTCCTCGGGGTGCAGGGATGGCGCAGTAGTAAGAGCACTCGCTTTCCACCAATGTGGCCCGGGTTCGATTCCCAGACTCGGCATCATATGTGGGTTGAGTTTGTTGGTTCTCTACTCTGCACCGAGAGGTTTTCTCCGGGCACTTTGATTTCCCCTCTCCTCAAAAACCAAGATTTGACTTGATTTGCGTTGATTGTTAATTTCAGTTTACAGTGTCCCCAATTAGTGCTCGAGCGCTAGAACGACTTGACACTTCAATAAAGTTCATTTCGTGGTATCGTGAATGGACCAATTAGAAACGCTGTTGATTCTTCTTCACGAAAACCAATGAGAAGACTCGTTGTTCCTCGACAATGTTGGAAGACAAATGCTATACGGATGATGACTTTAAATCTAAAATGGTACATTGTGTGATTGCATGGGCCATTGGGTGCATTTCATCTTTTCGGTTATAGGTTGCAGTATCAGTGTAACGACGGAAATGACTTGAGCCGACTAAAGCTAAGTTTTTGCATCGATCTCATGCAAGGATTTTTCAGTATGGCAGACCGATCCTCGTTCGATTGTATCCGTCTGGTGTTTATTTATTTATTTATTTCAGTTAATGGCAATACTTGTAGAGAAAAGGAAAGAAAAGGAAAATGTGGTGCCATAAGAACGATCCACAAAAGGCAAATCACCTGGATTAACACTTCAAAATAATAATAAAAATAATTATTGAATAATGATATAATCTGGACATATTTATGTATAATTACATAAAATTAAGACAATTAAATGTTTCATCAGATTAATCAAATTAGAGCTGTTATGAATACTGCTTGGTAAGCTATTCCAGGTGTGAACTATCCTATTAAAATACGAAATTTAAAATAATTCGTCCTTGCAAAGTTTTTCGTCAGAACCCGTAACAATGTAACGATCCTGGAGTAGAAATTCAGAGTATAGTGAGGTCCACATTTAGATATTAAACATTAAAGGGTGACATCTGCAACTTCAACCTGCTTAAAGAAATAAATAGAAAACAAACAAACAATATAGTGTCTTGAGAGTTGTGACATCAGCAAAGCCCCTACAGGTACGAAATATTAGGCCAAACATCTTTTTAGCTTTGAAGACAATACTATTCACGTAGGAATTCCAGGAAAGGTGACGACCGACTAGCAGACCCGGATCCTTAAATTCCGATACCACCTCAAGATGTGATTTATTCATTCATTCACTTATCACAGTCTCTATTGGTTGCAGTTTTCTAGATATCTTCCAAGCCCAAAGATTGTTAATTAATTAAGGTCTTCGTGAAACAATGCAATATCATTCATGAGAATTGTCAATTACTCTCGATGCTTTACAGTGGTCAACATAAAGGGCGTTGGTATTGCTATACCAGACGACTGCAGGAATATCACTGATAAAGATAACGAAAAAAATGAGGTCCCAAGATAGATCTCTAGGGAACTCCTTATGCAACGCTAGACCAGGAAGAGTGCTGGCCATCAATGATGACTCTCGGATAACGATCTGGCGATCACACAAGTAATCTACACACCAATTTAAGAGGAAACCACCAATGTCAAAATTAAATACTTTCTGTGGTAAAATGTCGTGAGGTATTTGATCAAACGCTATAGCCCCTCGGCCCTCGTCCAAACACTTGGTCCAATGATGGTATCTTAAGATAAGTTCGGTTACGCAAGATCGTCCTTTAAATCAAAGGTAAACTCTTTTTCTTACTGGACCCCGAAAGAAGATTCGGAAAAATTGGCGTTACTTCCGTTTCCTTCCAAATTTGGTAGGCCGGATGCTTATTGGAATAGCCAATCACTGGCCAGTTTTAACATCATTCTGATGTGTCGAAGGTCGCCCTTGAGGAGAGACATAAATGGCGTCCACGCAGGAGGATCAAAAACAGGGAATTTTTAGTCGAAATTGCGGAAAGAATTTCACAAAAAGCAAAGCAAAATATGGCAATCGTAAACGATATTCATGGGGATTAAAGGTTAGCGTCATACTCTGTTGTGTAGATATTGTTAGTATTAGGCCATTTCCGAGTTCATGTCTGTCTCTGTTTCAAAGCGAGTCTAAGTACGAAGTTTTTGTGAGGGCCATTTGTTCTACTTTACATATGAATGAAAACTAAATTTCATAAGAAAAAATTCTCACTTAGACTCGCCTTGAAAAGGAGGCAGACATGAACTCGGAAATGGCCTGTTTAGATCGAGGTCGAGGTCGACGTTATGGGAACGAGGTTGGAGGTCATTAACATCTTCTAGACTGGATTTACCGCAAACGGCGAACGATTCTTTATGTTTGAGCGTAGAAAACACGCCAACATGTTCATTTGCTAACATATTTCACGAGATTTAGCCTTTATCAAGTGTCTGCGATATTACCCGCTGCCCGTAACGGACATTCCACATGAAACCCCATGGTAAACCTATAGTCGGCACTTGCCGACTTGAAACTCAAACTTAAAT
>NC_090885.1:63700330-63705330 GCF_036669925.1 Montipora capricornis
GGTTAGCGCTAACCATGCTTCGAGAAACCCAGGCCAGAATTGAAAAAAGTTAAAGCAGATCATGCACTCATCCCGCTTTATATTCGGGAATCTTCCCGTCTCGTGTGACGTAACTGAACACGTCTGTCGCCAACAGAAAACACGGTATTCCATCTTTTTCTTAGGTTGAATAATTCATACCGTTAGGTTTATTCCAGTGAGATGTGTAATCCCCCGTTTCAGGATCAATTTGTTACTGAACGCAAGACAAGTGATGTAATCACTTAAATTAGATTAGAAGTAATGGCGAATTCTCCTAAGTTTTAATTAATTCGCTACTGCTGTCAATACCACGATATGATTTCCATAACTGCAACTTTATGGTTGGATGATCAGGTGATCCAATTATCCAATTATTATAAAATTAATAATGACATTTTATTTAACAATTTAGAATGGCACAAGCAACAGTCCTAAGCATAGTTAGTAGAGGGGATGGTTGTAATATTAATATTGTCACCCTCCTTACCGCATATAACTCCTGTTTGAGCGATTTGTCATTCCGGTAAGCAACAATAGGGAAGTTACAATTTTTTTTTTTTTTAGCGAGTGTGGGATTGTCTGAAAAAAACTCGCAAGTAAAGGTGTTTTGATATCGCGTCGCAATCAGATGAAGGAAACAAACTAAGTGACTGAGTTAATCAAACAGAAGGGAGTCTACTTCATACGGTAGCGGTGTAATTTTGTAGAGCAAATGATTGTTATACTGTATATAATTCCAGTTTTTGTTGTTTTACTCTTGCAAATGGATTTTGGCTCTGACTAAAATGTCTGAGTAAGCAGACATCGTTTTACTATAAACTCAACTGAGAGGCTGAATCTTTCGAATCTGGCTTTATACTGATTTGCAAGCCAACCAAAGGCTGTCTACATCAAGCATGATCTGCAACAAGAAAGACAAAAACAAAAACTAACAAAATCTTGGATGAACCTGTAGCTAACAGCAAAGTGAATGAGGATGGATAAGGAAAAAGACAGTGCTGCCATTTTGCCATAAGCAAGCCCTGATCAAGACGTTTCACCTCGATCTGGCCAGTGCCCCACCCTAGTCGGAAAACCGGTAACCCTGAGACAATTAAGGAACTAAGGATCATGTTCTCACATAGTCCCTTCGGACCCAACCACATTTTACAAAAAAAATAAAGGAGATTTTTTGTTGGTCTTTTATTCAAAATGTGTGGTATGTACTAAAACAATTATTCAACTCAGTGTCGGTAAAAGTGGTGGATATTCGCGGCGTGGTAAATATCCACTGCCATTCACGGGGCATCCACAGGAGCCAACATCTCCAATACTAATCTATGTAAGGGCAATTTCAATGTTCTTAATCCCATGCGGGGTAATAATTTCTCATATAACTCTTGTGAATAGCTGGGAAGGTCTGATTTCGCGGGGAAACCAATCTAAAAATAATTCGGTCTGAAATAATATATATTTCAATCACCCACTCTAGTGGACTAATGCAAATCCTGCACTTTGATTGGCTACGCTACTAGAGGATTATTAGTAATAGTCCTCGAGTAGCGAAAAGGGTGAAGCTTTATTTCGTTTTATTCCCAAATAAATATTTAATGCCTTTTCTGTTCGATTTAGTTGGGTGATCCTAAAACAATTAGACCCTTCGCCCTCAAGGGACCCGGGTCAATAGCCCATTCGGCTTCGAATCATGGGCTATTGACCTGTAGCCCGCCACAGACTGTGATGCACAATAAAGACAACAACATCACCATCATGTGGGACATACCAGTCAATACTGACAGAACTATAACAGCGAATAGACCAGACATCATCCTCAAAGATTCAGTGACTTCCACCTGCAAACTGATTGACATGACTGTCCCATCAGATACAGAAACATCGCACTGAAGGAGGTCGAAAAGAACAGCAAGTACAAAGACCTTGAACTAGAAATACAGAGAATATGGCATATGAAAACCGTAGTGATCCATGTGGTTGTTGGTGCGCTTGGTACAGTAAAGAAGGGGATGGTAGAAAACACGAGGAAAGTATCAGAGAGAGCAACTGTGACAGACATTCAAAAGATCTGCATGCTAGGATCTGCGCGAATCCTCAGAAAGGTGCTTAGTTTATGAACAGAATAATTGACTTACGTGACTGATGCTCCAGGTGCATGGTTTGCACCCGGCTGACGCACAAAAAGACACCAGCAAAGACTGATAAAAGAGATAATCATAATAACGAGGCGAACATATTTACTGGTTACGCAGTAGTTTTCAATACGGCCCTCAATACGATCGCATTGATTAGTCCATTTCCTAGTTGCTGTTTGCCTCGATTTTAAATCGAGTCCTAGTGCACGACCATTCAAATGGAAATGAATGGAGTATTTTCATGCAAATCGCACTCATCATCGTTAGAATGGTTTAGCGCAAAGACTCGATTTTGAGGAAACGGGAAAACCGGAGGACCCGGAGAAGAACCTCTGAGAAAAGAGGAAAGAACCAACAACAAACTTTACCCACAGGCCACATAAGTGGGAGGGGAGTGTAAACACCACTAAAGCATCGCTGCGTTTCTAAAAAAACAATGAAGTTTTGCGCTCCTAGTCATGGGCTCCTTGCATCCATCTTGCGGAACTTGTCGTTGGCTACCATTTTTTCTCCGCAGACAGTAATTTTAACTATCGCGCAGAATTGTATGACACATCCGGGATATTCACGGGTGCAATGGCGCTAAATTTGAAAGGCCGAGACGACAAATGACATGAGACAATAAAGAAAAATGGCCGCAACAGGGAAAGGTCCCCCTGCGTTTTACTCTGTTACAGCTTAACTATATAAAATATGGAAAGGGTTGCATATGGCTTTTAAAGAAGAAATTCTCATAATAAAATAACAACCATTTTTGACTCGGTACCATCTCGTTAACCTGTATCAATTTTGTGTTCAACTTGACCTATTTTGGGTAAATTTGAGTATGGGAAATAGCTGTATGATAACTTTGAGACTGAATTTCTTCTAAATGAAGATGTCAACACGTTTGGTTGCATATGGATATGTTTTCTTAAAAAGTATAAAGGGCTCATGCAACATATAAAGGGAATCCGATGTCTAGAAGTAGTATCAAATCCAGCATTTCTGAAACATACATTTTCTCTCTTTGATTCCTCGCCGTCCTAAGGGCCTTTGGGAGTTGAATTGATTCATTTTGAACCTCGCACGCACATGCATTTAATGGGAGCTTAAGCAACGACAACGGCGACGGCAGCGAGAACGTCACGAATTTGCATATTTAGTGGGTAAAAACAATAGCTTTGCACGCCCTGCACGTGCGTTTTTCACTTTTGTCCATTTCTTTGCCGTCGTCAGCCAAACAACAACGTGAAGTAGCCAAGTTTTTGGTTTTATGAAGAACGTCAGCACTTGAGGATAAATTTTCATTTTCTGTCCTAAAATGGAGTGCCGTTCCGACTGGTGTCATCTTTGAGGAATTACCACACCCTTGTCATATTAAAAACGTTGAAATAGTCACGAAGCGATTAAAATAACGCAAATTTATATTTTGAGATGACGTTCTCCTTGCAGGGGCACCCAACGACTAATTTGTTGTAAAATGTATTATTATACCCCAGTTAATAAAAATAAATGTTATTAAGGCATTTTCAGGTGTTTTTCAGTGTTGCTGGGAAAACATTATCTGTTCCTTTTTCCCAGCAAGACACACAAGAAATTTCCCAGCCAGCTAGATAAAATTGGTTGGTTTCCCAGCCAGCTGATCAAATTTATTTCCCAGCCAGGAATTCCGCGCGCTTTCAAATCCCTCGATCCGAAACGACCAAACAAAAGCGACAAAACCGGGACAAAACAGGTTTTTTCCGCAAGCGCAATCACTCTGACCAGCCGTCGTATGTTTGTTACTACTCTCTGGGAGAGGAAAGGGGTTTTTTTTTTTTTTTTTTTTTAGTCGTCCTCAGTCTTCAGAGTTTCTATAGCCAGCTCGGGTTGAAATGCTAGAAAAAGTCAGTAATTCCCAGGCAAAACCTCTATCAATAACAAAATTTCCCAGCCAGCTGATCGAAACACCTGTATTTTTGCCAGCCAGCAAGATTCGTCTGGGGAACAGATAAAGTGAGGAACAGATTCGTTGGGTGCCCCTGTCCTTGCCGTCGCCGTTGTCGTTGCTTAAGCTCCCTAATGACTCTAAGCTTCGCCTCTATGAACAATAGCAACGTTTCGCCTCATTTGTCATGAAATCAGTAATAGCTGTGAAAATGGCGGTCAATGTCTCGCTCGTTTCAACATTGTTGTGTTGAAGGTAGTTTTAAGCAACTGAATGGGTTTAGGTGTTAGTGATCCTTTTATATATTTTATTCCATTCGAACGGATCGAAAATTGAATAATTATTTTCAACAAACAAAAGACGTTCCCAATGGGACACTAGCAAATAACGGACAAAAGATAAAATGAAAGAGGCTTTTTCTTTGATGAGGCTGTGTAGACAACCGGCAATGAACGGAAAAATACTTCGTGAACTCGCTCTACAGGTCTGTTTTTCAAAAAAAAAATAACATCGATCGGATATTTACACATTGCGCTGGTTTATTTCAAGATTTTTCTGGGCAGCGAGTAGCGGATAAAGCATGAGGAATAAGCAAGCATTAAGCCCGCGTAACTAAAACTTTCCACGCTTTTCTCTAAAACACTTCTATTCTGATGGTCTGTTGAACCAAATAAACTCACATAAACAAAAAGAATTGTTTGCCATGTCACTTTCAATGAAGCAAACAGTCCGCTCTTTAATCTTTAGTATTATTGTTCACTTCTCGCACCTTGAAAATTTATTCTGCTCATCTTAACGTTTGATTGACAGTTGCGGAATTCGGCGAAGGAACTCTTGTATTCCCAAAGCTAAATCAGTTGACCAATCATATCCCCACAGTGCAGAATGCGTGTTTCTTTATGCCGGACTTGTCACATATTTCGCACTGCAAGTAAATGTCA
>NC_090885.1:63710330-63717830 GCF_036669925.1 Montipora capricornis
TGCTTTACAGTGGTCAACATAAAGGGCGTTGGTATTGCTATACCAGACGACTGCAGGAATATCACTTATAAAGATAACGAAAAACATGAGGTCCCAAGATAGATCTCTAGGGAACTCCTTATGCAACGCTAGACCAGGAAGAGTGCTGACCATCAATGATGACTCTCGGATAACGATCTGGCGATCACACAAGTAATCTACACACCAATTTAAGAGGAAACCACCAATGTCAAAATTAAATACTTTCTGTGGTAAAATGTCGTGAGGTATTTGATCAAACGCTATAGCCCCTCGGCCCTCGTCCAAACACTTGGTCCAATGATGGTATCTTGAGATAAGTTCGGTTACGCAAGATCGTCCTTTAAATCAAAGCTAAACTCTTTTTCTTACTGGACCCCGAAAGAAGATTCGGAAAAATTGGCGTTACTTCCGTTTCCTTCCAAATTTGGTAGGCCGGATGCTTATTGGAATAGCCAATCACTGGCCACTTTTAACATCATTCTGATGTGTCGAAGGTCGCCCTTGAGGAGAGACATAAATGGCGTCCACGCAGGAGGATCAAAAACAGGGAATTTTTAGTCGAAATTGCGGAAAGAATTGCACAAAAAGCAAAGCAAAATATGGCAATCGTAAACGATATTCATGGGGATTAAAGGTTAGCGTCATACTCTGTTGTGTAGATATTGTTAGTATTAGGCCATTTCCGAGTTCATGTCTGTCTCTGTTTCAAAGCGAGTCTAAGTACGAAGTTTTTGTGAGGGCCATTTGTTCTACTTTACATATGAATGAAAACTAAATTTCATAAGAAAAAATTCTCACTTAGACTCGCCTTGAAAAGGAGGCAGACATGAACTCGGAAATGGCCTGTTTAGATCGAGGTCGAGGTCGACGTTATGGGAACGAGGTTGGAGGTCATTAACATCTTCTAGACTGGATTTACCGCAAACGGCGAACGAGTCTTTATGTTTGAGCGTAGAAAACCGGCCAACATGTTCATTTGCTAACATATTTCACAAGCGTTTTCCCACCGTGGACAAAAGACTTTGCCTTTATCAAGTGTCTGCGATATTACCCGCAGCCCGTAACGGACATTCCACATGAAACCCCATGGTAAACCTATAGTCGACACTTGCCGACTTGAAACTCAAATCTAAATTAAAGGAAGGGGATCATAGTTGCACTTAGTTTATAGCCGTACATCTTTCCTCGAGCATTGATCGAGAAAATTTCTTTGACTGAGTATATTGTAAACGAGAAATCGCTCCCTCCTCTCTTTCAACTCAGAACCAATAGATACCCATGATGTTTTCAAAGTTCTCAGATCGGACTTGCTTGTAGAACTTTCAATTCATTTCTGCTTGCTATGTAATTTCGAACTGTAATTGGGATATTGGCCTTATCATTTCTAGCTGTGCAAAAAGAGAATACGTCGAGGCATGTTGATTAAATATTGCGGAGCAGTAGTCGCTGAGTGGTAAAATAAAAAGAACTATGAAATTATAAGGAGCATATAAAAAAAAGGGGGGGAGGAGGCGGGTGTACACAGGCTATTTAAAATGAAACATAAAAAGCAATATTTTGAAAATTGAATCATGCAGTAATGACAACTTGCAATTGAGAGTGGTGGAATAAAACGCTTTATTATTTGGCTTGCGTTTGTAGCCGATATAACGCGCGCTCTGATTGGCTAATTGTGACTGAATTTTAGGGCATTATTCTCCCGTAATGCCCACGGGCCCATTACGGGCTTGTAAAAACAAAGCAAAAGGTAATTAAAAAGCCATATAATAAACTACTTACTAACCGAGCTAGCTCGAGCCGTACTGGGGAATATTGGCCCTCGGTCGTTTTTGTACGGACCTCGCTGCGCTCGATCCGTACTGCCACGACCTCGGGCCAATATTCCCCAGTACGGCCCTCGCGCTCGGTTAGTAAGAAGTTATTAACTTTATTTGTACAACTGCAACATTCTTTTCTATTCATCGTGTTGTTAGATGGTTGCCTCTTTTAATATACAGTGTTTTTTTTTTCAACACAGAATCGAAATGTTATAAAAAAATAATAATAATCCGAATAGACAGTTAACATTATGCTAAAAACGATTTTTAATTCAGCATCTAAATCGTAATTTTGCGATTGCCTTTGGATCACTTCGCGAAATCATTGGCCCAAATCTAGCGCCATATATCAGCTAAAGCAAAGCAATTGTGATTGGATCGCATGACGCTTCCCGCCCTTAGCATGGCTGCGTTATTGGCTCATTTGATGGGTTGCGTCTTTTGATTTCGCGACAACAACAACAACAAAATTTATTTGTATTGCAAACTAGCTAGTATATAACAAATATGTGAATTAAAAATACAAACAGTAGCTGGTCTCCCAAAATAACTAAAAAGCTAAACTAGTTGGGAGACCACCATTTATTAATTGAAAATATGTACATAGTATCATACTTTTACAAACCTTATTAAGGGAGAAGATTACAGAACAAATAGAAAATTACTTCTTACATATGTATACAGTGAGAACTAAATATAGGTGTCAAGAATACATACTGAATTGTTTAAATATAATTCCTTTAAGATAACATTCCTTTGAAATGTTAATATTCCTTTGAGACTACTGTGATAAATAATATATCAATAAAGGAATTCTTGTAATATACAGGTTGTTAATGGACTAGGCCAACTAGCACTGAACCTCGTCACTAGCTCCTCAAATTTTTTTGACGTACATCAAAAGGAACTTGGACATCTCCAGACAATAGGAATAGCGTGATGTAATATAGGTGGTCCACATTATTCAGCTCTACCCACGGATCCAAACGGTTCGCTTTCAATTAGTTATTGTCATGACTCTTTCAGTTTATCTTCAAAAAGTAATAAAAAAATAATAACAGAAAATTCGTAAAACGGTTCGAATCCTGAAAGTATGATCCATCTTCACTTAGTTATAAAAATAACAGTGCACAAAAAAATGCATGCATGTCACAGTACTGAAGGCCGAGTGGCATTGTATACACGTGCGTTTCATATTTATTTTCATTTCTTTGGTTTGAGGAGGGCAAGCAAAGACAAGTTCGACGGCTGCGGTAACGCCGCAGAACATGTGATTTATGATCAAAACCAATGGTTCTCCACGATCAGTACGTGGGTTTTACATCGTTGCACATCTTTTCAAGTAAATGTATCGTTCTCGTGCTGACAACTAGGTGAATTGGCACATCGGAATTAAGGTTTTGTAAGGGCGTCAGCGCCCGACGATAGATTTTACAATAATCTCAAGAGTTCATATCAATTTTATCCCTGGAATTATGGTTCATCTTTTCCATGCCGAATGACTTAGAAGAATCGCGATGTGATTGCGACAACGAGAAGTTACAATTGTTAACGACAATCTCGCAGCAGTCCTTCTCGTCCTTGTTTTAGCTCCCTCAGTTTTGGTTCTAAGGTAGATATGGTGCTAAAATAAGTAACACACGCACGCAAACTCAGTGAACCACTTGACTTTTGTGAGGACAAAAGACACTAACGTCAAGTTGATGCGTCTACGTTACTTACTTAGTAACTAACGAACACACCGTTAGTTTGTTATTTATTTGTTTGAGCAGGTTGAAGTTTTGGCTGCTATTCAGCTGATGTGGACCTGCTATACCCACCCACCCATATACTAACAGAGGACAGCCAGAACACCGGGAACTTCATCCCCTACTCTTCTCGAATAGTGTGTGGGTTCTTTAACGTCCCACAGGGGAGGCTAATGAACATGGAAGATATTTGTGAGACGGGGCCTACGGTTTATAGTCCTTATCCGAGAAGACTTGAAAGTCAAAGGCAGCACTTTCTCCTCAGTTATTTAAAGACCCTAAGTGTTGGTCCGGCCGCAGTCGAACTCATGACTTCCCGCATGGCAGCCCGATGCTCAACCAACTGAGCCACCGGTGGCGTAAAACCTTCAGTAGTTATAAAATAGCCATAGTACAATAAAATTAATATATCGCTGGTAGATAGAGATGCCTGATAACAGCAATACTTAAACCCAAAAAATTTCGTGGGGGCCTTTAAATTTAGACCCGGAAACGATTCCTTGAACGTTGACGGACTTAGTATTGTTCGGAAGTACGACGATTTGTGGCACAACAAAGACGTTTCTTGATGATAACTATCAAGGCAATAGTGATCGTGATGAGGATAATCAAAGCCAGTACAACCGAAATGAGTACGATGACGCCAGCTGGCAGTTTCTGTGATTCATTGCTTGACTCTGTCGGTGAGACCTTTCCTGGAGCTGCGGAGAAGAAATTGTTTCGGAAGAAGGATCTGAGTGGAAAAGAGGGCTTTGAAATTCAAAATATATTGGTCAGTCTTAGCCAAAAACGACATTAAAACTGTTAACAAGAGTCTTGTACGCAACCAGAAATCTTAGGTAACTCCTTGAGGAGGTTGAACCTGGACTTTAATAAGTCAAGCCTTGCTCAACTCACTACCTGATGCGAACAAATTGTGCTTAACGATTTAATTATAAATTGCTCATTATTACTGTATTTCATTAGCTCTTAACATATATATGCTTATAGCAGACCTCCACTCCAGCAAAAAAGAAAGGTTAAACTTTAAGCCACAGAAAATAGAATTTGTGTATTTCTTTTTATTTCTTCAAAACAAAAAGTTTGTGCCCAAAATAAATGAATTTTAGAATCGCTTATTATTGTTTTAAATTTTGCGGTGCTCCCATCTTGCCTCATCGTCATTTGTGAGTTTCAGACAAAAGGACCGTAGCAGGTCACAATTTGACAATGGCGGCCCCCGGAAACATTTAAAAGTGAAGAATAAGCAATTTCAATTTGTAGTTTTTGTACAGACTTTTTTTTAGAAAAACGTGTTAGTCCAATACAGTTGACAGCATACGTTACTTTCCTCTGGTTTAAAGGGAAGGATCTCTTTAAAATCACGTAAACTGCGACTCAATGTGGGTTACCTGTGGAATTGAAAACAAAAATCCTGATTGTCTTGACCACCACAGATCCTATGCTTGTCCCCATGGTCGGGCCATTCAAGAACGCCTTACTTCGTATCGTTGTCCCGTTATCCGCTTTTATGATCCCAGAGAAGATCAAGGAACCGCTCGTTATCTTCAATCTGTTCCAATAAGCTGGCATCAGACGACTGTTGTCTATTACCTTGAGAGAAGCACCATTGACGGTGTGGAGGTAAGCAATGTTCGTTCCGTTAGCGTCAAAAAGTTGTATTTCTTTTAGTTGTTTCGGTGGATATTGGCCGAGAAAGACTTCCGATAGATTGAGATTAGCTTGTAACCATGTCCATACACCTTAGGAAAAAGAGACGAGATGGAAACATTAGCCAAGAAGTCAGGAGAGCCGATTTAGCGCATGCACGCACTATTATTAGTTTTCATTTATGCAGCAAGAGGGTTTTGAAAACTGTCAATTCCTGAGTTTTTTGGAACGTACGCAATCATCTCTGTGCACAATAAACAGACGTTAACCATGGACTCGAACACCTATTTAGACCCACCTAAAGACGCCGCCCAAAAGAAGAAGAAAGTTCGGAGTCAGGTTTCGAAAAAGAGAGTAAAAAGAATCAATTAAGGACGGTGCCTACTAATTCAATTTTTGCGGTTTATGAATATGTGATGAATTGAGATCTTGTTAGATAATTAATAGGCAATATGTGTAAAAAGCTTTAAAATACAAAGCAATGTATAGCGTTTTTTTTCCAAATTGAAGCTTAAAATGCATGGTTACCCTCAATTTTCTTTTTGGATAACAAGAGCCGTTGCTAAGTTCTGCTTTCTCCGCATAGTTTTAAACTGCGCAAAAATATCCCTGTATTACTAAGTCACAACCCATAGGAAACCCAGGTATCTCGAGATGAGCAGAACGTATGCGCAATAATAGTAACCACAGTCCTTAACCGATTGATGTGATTTAATTTGATAATACTTACAGACATCAGTGAAATTCACTTCAAAACTATGACGAAGGACAGTATTATCGTCAAAGAAAACTTCCAATAAAAATTGGACACGGTCCTTCTTGCTATTCTGAGTTATGCGCTCCACGACTAAGCTTTCATGAGCCCCAATAGACACCGTGATGCCGTCTGGTAGCACCGGTCTCATTGTTACACAGTTTAGGGAACCATCACAGTAGCGAACGTTGATCCAGTCGTCGTCAGGGTAGCGGAATTTCCACCATTGATCCCTGACTGGGAATCTGCTGGGTTCCTTACCCGGTAAAGTAATGGGACCATTAACGCAAGCAGCCAGGCTGGTCATTTTTGTTTCTAGCCTTGCCCGCACTGTCGTTAATAGCCCTGAAAATAACAAAGGAGACTTAAGTGATTGTAAATTTCCTTCTCAAAATGATCAATGAGTAAAATCGTTGGGTGTAACTTATGTAAATTATGCCTTTACTTGCAATTGGGGTAGCCGCGATACTCTTAACGAATTGCCACGCAATCAATAATTTTTATTCAGTTTTATGGATTCACTTAATTGTAAATGATTTATATACTGCAATAATTACATTTTGATCAATCAGATGCTTTGCAGTGCGACACGCCTTACCGTGGCAACCTAACAAAGTTTTTTACAAGGATGTGTGATTTTGATTGACAGTCACGCCTCCTCTCAAAGTTGGCACAGTTGTAAGTTGAACACCGTTGGGGCATGGGTTGTTGAGTTGACGTATTTAAACGTAATTGTCAAATGTAAAAGTTTGTTGGGTGGCCACGGTAAGGCGTGTTGCACTGTAACACGATCTTAAGAAAAGGTTACTGAGTAAAAGTTGCTTCAATCAAAGATGTATTGAATGATATGAGGTGGTAAGGATTCCTTGATCTCGCCTCGCTCACGGTTTCTGATGCCGAGATCTTGATTACCGGGATCAAAATCATACAACACATATTCGTAAAAGTTAACATCTTTTTTCAACTTTAATTAGGCATCTTTATTTACAGCTATCGAAAAGATAAAAGGAATTTTGGAATTTCTGGAAGAAACGAAAGGAAACAACAATCTCGTTAGTTCTCGTTAATTCTCTAGAATTGTTCATCAGATTTGATGCGTACTTGTACGGTCGCATCGCCGCCTTTCATCCTGGATCCTGAAGAAGGTAATTAAGCTAGCCTAGCCTGGTTTGCAGTCAGTCTTTCTTGGTCAAACGTCGAGTATCAACGGCAACCTCAAGCAAGCGCCTTCACAAAAAGTGAATAGCCTTATCACGGTTTTGACCGCCATTTTGACGGGTAGGCAAAGCATAAAGTTTGTAGTGTTTATATGGGGATCTGATGTCAAATAATTTTCGTTAAACGCTAGTTGTAAAAAAATTATGAATCGCAAACTGAAGGTACAGGGTAAAGGATTATACAGACCAATTTTTAGGGATTAGTCTTCGTTAAAAGCTGCGTGGTAGCGTTTTCGATTTTTCCATATATTTGTCTGTAATTGTTACTGAAAATTCGCGGGAAAAAATTACAG
>NC_090885.1:63725330-63730330 GCF_036669925.1 Montipora capricornis
ATAACAGCGAATAGACCAGACATCATCCTCAAAGATTCAATGACTTCCACCTGCAAACTGATTGACATGACTGTCCCATCAGATACAGAAACATCGCACTGAAGGAGGTCGAAAAGAACAGCAAGTACAAAGACCTCGAACTAGAAATACAGAGAATGTGGCATATGAAAACCGTAGTGATCCATGTGGTTGTTGGTGCGCTTGGTACAGTAAAGAAGGAGATGGTAGAAAACACGAGGGAAGTATCAGAGAGAGCAACTGTGACAGACATTCAAAAGATCTGCATGCTAGGATCTGCGCGAATCCTCAGAAAGGTGCTTAGTTTGTGAACAGAATAATTGACTTGCGTGACTGATGCTCCAGGTGCATGGTTTGCACCCGGCTGACGCACAAAAAGACACCAGCAAAGATTGTGATAAAAGAGATAATCATAATAACGAGGCGAAGATATTTACTGGTTGCGCAGTAGTTTTCAATACGGCCCTCAATACGATCGAATTGATTAGTCCATTTCCTCGTTTCTGTTTTCCTCGATTTTAAATCGAGTCCTAGTGCACAACCATTCAAATGGAAATGAGTCGAGTATTTTCATGCAAATTGCACTCATCATCGCTTGAATGGTTTAGCGCAAAGACTCGTTTTTGAGGAAAGGGGAAAACCGGAGGACCCGGAGAAGAACCTCTGAGAAAAGAGGAAAGAACCAACAACAAACTTTACCCACAGGCCACATAAGTGGGAGGGGAGTGTAAACACCACTACAGCATCGCTGCGTTACTAAAAAAAACAATGAAGTTGTGCGCTCCTAGTCATGGGCTCCTTGCATCCATCTTGCGGAGCTTGTCGTTGGCTACCATTTTTTCTCCGCAGACAGCAATTTTAACGGAAAGGGATTACCTAAAAATAAACCTACTTGCTAAAACGCCGTAGAAGAAAACGTTTACAGCTTTTGCATGTTCCCGGTTATGCTGGTTATCAGGGGCTAGGGGCGTGAACTGGCGTTATTGAGTTGCTGACAGGACAACTTCCAGTTTCTTATAGTTTTGTTGGTTTGTTTGTCCACGATACACCTTAAAAGAGCGATAAGAAGCTCGTTGAACATGTGTCCGTGCATTCCGGATCGAACTGAAATTTGGCAGTGTTAGTTTATTCTCTGGGGAAGGCAAAACCGAAGAACAGGAAGCAAAACCTCTCGGAGCAAGGAGACAACCAACAATGCTAATCTAACCAGTGACAAGATGTCACTTTGGTTAGTCTCTGCTATTTTTAGTTCGATCCAGATCTCTCGTTATTGCTATTGTATTTTACGGTCTTCTCCAAAATAACGGATACTTTTTAAGCGTCGAGTCAAATTCAGAATGTATTGCTTCATAATGTTTATTACCGCCTTGTGGGTTTTTTTTTTCTTATTAGACTCAACCCACATTGGTGGGAGGCGAGCGTGATTCTCACCACTGCTCCACCCCTGCTCCCCTCCCATGTTCTGTTTATGTTTACAGCGTAATGAGACATTTTGGTTCAGTTTCAGCAAGAGAAACGAAACTGAACTGTCAAAACACATTTGGACACTCAAAGACAATAACAAACCTTTTACCATCAAGTGGAAAATTATTAAGCAGTGCACAGACCTTATAACAACCTTAGCAACAAATGTAACTTATGTCTTTTTGAGAAGTTTGTATACTATATAATCATATGTAAGAAGAATTTGTGCAGCCTAAACAAACGAAACGAACTAGCAAGTTCTTGCCCCCACAGAAACAGATACATACTCAAGAACTTTGTTATAAAGTAACACAATCTTTTATAACACGCGCTTTGTATGATAAGTTCTTTAATTTCATATAGCATTTGCTTTTACATCTCATAGCAACTGTTTTAAAGTTTTTATATCTCATAGCAACCTTAAGTTCGCTTTTAATTGCCAGTTCTTGTAATTTAACGGTTATTCGTTATTGCCTGATTAGTGTGGTCATTAATTCTTCGACCATACGAAACAGCGTTGTAGCAATAAAACGATGAACTGAAATTTTGCTACCATTGATCATTATTTATAGGTAGAGTAAAAGAGCAACACCGAACTTCTCATGTGTCCAAAAAGACCTTTATTTTATGACCTGACCTGATGATTTTCCATGTATAAAATTAATATATAAATAAATGAATAAAATGTTCTCATCAACAAAAATTCACTGAATCGTACGTTCTTTTTCAGTCGGGAAAATCACCTTTCCAGCTGGGTATTTTCCCTGCCGTGGCTTCCAGCTATTATCTACGTCCCTGGAATTTTGTCAAAAATACATGTATCATTGGTAACAAAATAAAACAGTCAGCGTGGTTTTCCATGTAATATCAGATGGCAAGCAAAAAGTAAGGATAGAACAGATTAACAAGCAACAAGTTTAACTCACATTTCTTTCCATCATTTTGGTCGCGGTCTGGTTTGGTGTCAGTCTCGGCATTATGCAGTTTAATAGACTCCAATCCTCCAGCAGAGAAATTCCCCAGTTCGGATACCAAAGACCAAATCTTGTCCAAGACCCAGCAACCAGAACAGTTTTGAATGCTGCATGTTGGGTCATATCTCCACCTTTTTACACTACATGTAAATGTGTTTGCTCTATTTTTGAGTATGGTAGTCTACTTTTTCACCATGCTTTAACAATTTACCTGAATGTGGATAGCTAAAACACGCTTTGCAGATTCTATATCCCGAGCTATCTGATTTTCTCAAGCTCTGTAGATGTGCGGTCTTTCAAAACTATCTGATGAAAGATAGGAAAATGCAGCAAAGTTGTTTGATGTGCACTAATCAATTTTATAGTCTCCGCAGTCATTACTTCCAAGTAATTGTGAGCTTAAAATTAATTCTCTGTCTGAAGGAACAGAAAGTAAACTTTTATCTGCCTAGTATGTGAACCAGAAAGATGTAAGAATAGTTTTACTTTAAGGTCATTCCTTAGTATTGCATTGCGCATCCCTACTGCGCACGATTTTCGCCTCATTAGCGCGCGCACATGAGATTTCCCTCAAACTAAGCCCGATAGCGAAATAAATGCTCCCGTTTTCTCTCAAACGAGCACGGTGACCCCCGATTTTTTTCTCAGGTATTTGCTAAGAACAATCTAATAAAGAACATATTTAAAGAAGAAAAAAAGTTTGATAGTAGAACATGAATTTTTTTTGGAAAACAGTTCCGTACTGAGTGTATTTCGGCCAAGGCGAGGACTTCAAGCTAACCACCGAACTGTCCCAAAAAGTGCACTATTCCCACAACCAGGCAATGAAAAACGGCGTAAATGAAGCAAGACTGCTTATGTGAATAAAAGAAGCCTTATTTTCGAAATAAAATTTTTCGTCTTTCAAGTAACCAAGACTAATTCTGTATGAAGGTGATTCGAATTTTTAACGCGCAACGAGTAAAAATACCCCATTTTGAGAGCCTGCTGACGCATAAACAAGCACGGTGACCCCATTTTTTTATTGCATTTTTTTAATGTTCATATCATGAATGTTAATTATGCCAAGTTTCAAAAAAAGTTTGATAGTAGAACAATTTCAAGGGAATTACCTTAAGTTATGTATATTGTAGTTTGGCACCTAATACCGGTACGGTAACTACATTTAGGGTACTATTTTAATACTGGAACACATCAGATAGTAGCTTATATCTGTTTCCTTCCTTTCCATGAGCAAGGGAGCATTATTTATGGAGAGGAAAGAGGTAACATCACTAATTTATTAAATTTTCGACCTCGGATATTGCGTTTCTAGCTTTGATTGTTTCACTAGTGCACTTTCGGTTATCAGTTCAAATAATATATAGCCTAATATGATTTTCTCACATTAATTTCCTGTTGTTTGGTAAAAGCTAAAAAGAATGTTATGCTGCATTAAAATTTTACTGCAATTCCCAAGTGTCCAGGCATTCAGAATTTATTGTAAACATAATAAAACATTATTATGGCATTCAGGTTTGTTGAATATGACCCTTGTTATTCTTGGATTTCACATGACGTCACGGCCGCCATGTTGGTGTCCCGATCCAATCCTCCGGGAATTGAAAGCTATTATTATGCTAACGTCTTCGTTTGTTTTCGTTGAAAAACATGGCTGTTGATCACGTGAGTGAAACCCAAGAATAGGCAACTCGAGGCCACGCTATTTACCATTTAGGAGCAGGTGTAGCTCAGCTGGTTAGTGCGAAGCTTTCGGAGCAAGAGATACCTATTTCGATCTTCGGTGACTTCGGTGATTGTCTATTTCGACTTTCCTCTGTTCTGTGTAGCTATAGCTTTAAATACCCATAAACTGGAGCAATGACCGAGGGAGTGGGGTAAGGAGCGCAGCGTCGGCTTCCATTGATACCAACCTCACAGTACTTTAGAACTGGTTCATGTATATAGTAGCTTATTATGTGTTTCCTTCCTTTCCACGGGCAAGGGAGCATTATTTACACAGAGGAAAAAGGTAACATCCCCAATCTATTAAATTTATACCTCGGATATTGCGTTTCTAGCTTTATGATTGTTTCACTCAGTTAGGGTTTTCAGCTCATAAATTTATTATAAGCATATGGCCTCATATGATTTCGTCACATCAACTTCCTGTTGTTTGGTAAAAGCAAAACCGATTATTATTCTGCAATAAAATTGTACTTAAATTCCCAAGTGTCCAGGGGTTCAGAATTTAATGAAATTTTAATAGAACATTATTATTCCATTCAGGCTTGTTTATATATGACCCTTGTTATAGACAACTCAGCGCCACCCTATTTACCATTTAGGAGCAGTCATAGCTCAGCTGGTTAGTGCACAGCTTTTGGAGCAAGAGGTCCCCAGTTCGATCTTCGGTGACTTCAATGTTTGTTTCGACCTTCCTCTGGTCTGTGTAGGTATAGCTTTAAATACCCGTAAACCGGAGCACTGACGGAGGGATGGAGGTAAAGAGCGCACCGTCGGCTTCCATTGATATCAGCCACATAGCTGAAGCAACTACCGACG
>NC_090885.1:63740330-63762830 GCF_036669925.1 Montipora capricornis
AGACCCAAACTCGGCAAGAATTTGTGACGCTGATGAATAATAAAGCAGCTTCTATTTCCAGAACGATGGAATTACCTGGTGATAAAAAACCTCATCTAGGAGAGTGAATTTTTGACTATGCAGAAACAATGGTCAACCTCAAGAGTTGGACAATGGTGATCACATTTCTTGTCGAACTTTATAACACTTCAAAGAAAAAAAAACCAAAACAACAATCCGATGTCTTTCCGTCATTTTGCCACATATGTATACTGTTGGTAAGTTGATCCAAGGTTACTTTATCTCACAAGTGGCCGCTGAAATCGATGACACTATTTTCGATTTTGTGATTCTACTTATGCAGACAAAAGAACAATAAAAAAATTGAGCGCAGCCAAAAGCTCGCTAAATGTTTTAGGTTGATGGGAACTTTTTATATTCGGGGCGCAAAGATTATGTTATTTTCATGTCGCAAATTTTGTTGCTGATGGCAATTTTTTTTATTCTCGATCGATACTTCCTAAAAACTTCCTTGTGCTCTTCCTTAAAACGTGTATCAATATTTATTTACTTTTGCATCAATAGTTGTTTTGCGTAAAACACGCTAACAAAAGCTGTACCTTTCTTAGTTCGCAATTTTGACCGTTAAAATAGAATTTCGGTCCTATATTTTTATCTGCAAGTCGTATATTTTGGGAAATCGGCCATCGCAAAAAAATGTTTTTTTTTTTTTCTCAAAAAGTATTTAAAGTTTGGGGAAAAGCAATACATCATTTTAAAGCTAAGAAAATGAGGTTTCCAAAAACATATAGGTTGTTTCCAGAGAACTAAAACCTTTTATATAAAGAAAGTGTAAAGAAAAAAAAGAAAAAAAATAACACAAAAATCAGTTTTGCACACAAATTTAGTCATTTTAACGTTGAGTACGAATTTTTGGATGGTAAACAAAAATCTTCTCCAATTAATTTGCTTTCTTGGACATAAATTTGACGGAAAACTGATCGAGCATGAATATTTCGGAATTTTTTTGAGCAATCATATCAGCGATTAATGTGTAATATAATTAGATATGTGACAAATTTGCAACCCCTTTACTACGGCAACAAGACAGGTCATTTTACGCAAAATTAATGTCTGTTGACCAAAAACCACCCAAATTACCAATTCTTTGACGAAACATTCATCCCAGAGGATAAAATAATACGTTATGATCTAAAGGAACATGAAAAGGTTGACTGTTCATGACGAGTCAAGCTATCACAAACTTTTTATACGTACTTTTAGGGGAAAATAAAAACAGTTTTTGTTAACTTATCAAATTTAATTTTAATCTTCCTCATTAAGGGGGGGGGGAGGGGGGTGGCTCTTAACTGGTTGCTAGGGAAAATTTTTAGTCAAGACCCCTTCAAAAAGGTTGCATGAATGGTTCTTTAAAGTAACGTTTTCAATGGAAATCTAACATCTCTTCAATCAGAAGGCGCATGCGCAACTAGTCCCAGTCCTCTGCCGTGCATTTCAGTGAAAATATATAAAAGTTCACAGGAAGAAAAAGAAATAGGCGGTTTCTTCATCGGATAGGAAGCTTCCCATCATTTTTTGTAAACTGTAGCATGGAATTTCTATTTGGACAGTAAAGGGAACTGGTATTTTGAAACTGTATCAAAGGAGGGCCTTATGACATCATTTCTTTTCTTTTTGGAGAAATATGTGTTTCTTAAATCCACAGATTGCTGTTGCGTTAAAAAAATGTGAAAAACATAGTTAGCTCGCTGAGTTTTTAAGGCATTTTCTGTTTTGGTCGCGTAATTTACCAAACTTGATATGGTTGGAGTCGAACCAGACAACGATATGTTAAGTACATTCGTTTCTACTCCTAGCTGGATTTTTATTGTATGTATGACCTCGCCATCATGATTAACCGTATTACATACAGGGGTATCAATAGGAACAAACTATGCTCTTTAGTTATTTACTTTTGCTTTTCTTCCACTAAATTTAGATCGAGGTCGAGGTCGACGTTATGGGAACGAGGTTGGAGGTCATTAAGGCCTTTCAGACTGGGTTTACCGCAGACGGCGAACGAGTCTTTATGTTTAAGCGTAGAAAACACGACAGTGATTTCGCTAACATATTTCACATGCATTTTCCCAAAAGATTTAGCCTTTATTACGTGTCTGCGGTATGACCCGTTGCACGTAACGGACATTTCACATAAAACCCAATGGTAAACCTATAGTCGACACTTGCCAACTAGAAACTCAAACCTGAAGGAAAGGGGTCGTAGTTGCACTTAGTTTACAGCCCTAGATCTTCCCTCGAGAATTGATTGAGAAAACTTTGTTGACTGAGTATTGTGTAAAAGGTAAATCGTGCGCTTTTCTCTTTCAATTCGGAACCAATAGATACACATGATGTTTTGAAAGTTCTCACATCGGACTTGCTTTAATTTTGAGAAATTTATTTTATTAACTTTGCCAGTCAAGCTGGCAAAGCGCCACAACAGCTTGCGCCAATTACTTACAACACTGATACACAATAGAAGACAGACCCCAACACCGGGAACTACGTGCCCTACTCTTAGCGACAAGTGTGTGGGTTCTTTTACGTCCCACAGGATTATTAACATTGAAGGGTTGTGAGACGGGACCTCCGGCTTATCGTCCTTATCCGAGAAGACTTGAAAGTCTAACTTTCAATTCATTACTTCTTCCTATGTAATTTCGAACTGTTCTCGGGATCGGCCGTATTATTTCTGGCAATTCAAAAAGAGAATCTGTGGAAACTACATTACGAGGAAAAGGTCAAGGCATGTTAAATATTGCGGAGCAGTAATAATAATAATAATAATAATAATAATAATAATAATAATAACACCTCATTAAAGACCACTGAAAAAACTCTCCAAATGTAAAGACCTAGAGATTGAAACAACCAGAATGCGGGGAATGAAGACAGAAACAGCACCAGTTGTTATAAGTGCTCTAGGGCTCATCAAGAAGGGACTGGAAAACACACAAAAAAATCTCTGCATGGGAAATCAACATCAATGAACTACAAAAAATAACTTTATTAGGAACAACCCACATACTTAAAGAAGGTTTTGCAAAATTTATCAGCTCTGTTGTGCCCTAGGACCATGGTTTGGACCCGGCCCTTCAGGAGTATACAGCACACTAAACAGGAAGAAGTCTCATCATCATCATCATCATCATCATCATCATAGCAACTTTATTCAACTTATTTGACTGAGAATCAGTGCAGTATCGTGCAGTAATGACAACTTGCAATTGAGAGTGGTGGTTTATAATGCTTTAACTTTATTTTTAGGACTGTAACTTTCTTTCCTATTAATCGTGTTGTATGGTGGTTTCCTTTCAATAGACAGTTTCTGTTTCAGCACAAATTTCATTTTTAAAAAAAGAATAAATAGATAGTTAACATTAGGCAAAAAACGGTTTTTAATTGAGCATCTAAATCGTAATTTTCCAATTGCCTTTGGATCACTACGCGAAATAATTGGCCCAAATCTAGCGCCACTGATATGAGCTAAGGAGTTTTCCCGCTCTTAGCATGGCTGCGTTATTGGCTCATTTGATTGGTTGCGTCTTTTGACAATTGAAAACCGCTCCTTTTTAATGTTGGGACATAAATATTGGTGTCATTAATACATACTGAATATAATACATACTGAAATATACAATTCCTTCAAGATAACATTCTTTTGAAATATTTCCTTAATATAAGGAATTCTTGGTATATACATACATCAAAAGGAACTTGGACATATCCTGACAATAGCATGATGTAATATCGGTGGTCTACATTATTCAGCTCTGCCCACGGATTCAAATCAGGTTCGCTTTTCATTTTTAGTAGTTCTTGTGATAGCTCTTTCATTTCATCATCAAAAAGTAAAAAAATAATAACAGAAAAATCATAAATGGTGAATGACTATGATCCTACTTCACTTAGTTATAAAAATAACAGTGCACAAAAAATGCATGTCAATGAAAAGGAGGCTTTCACGTTATGTCATCGCCGCCATGTTGGTGGACAAAAACAAAAGATCTCTCATTAGCTTCAGCTTTTGTTCGTCTACCAGCAATTGCATATTGCGGCATTGTTATATGTGTCTTTAGAGATTGGTTGCAAATTAACTACCTATAAGGCCGAGTGGCATGCTATGCGCGTGTGTTTAATATAATTTTTTTTTTCATTTCTTTGGCTTGAGGACCGCAAGCAAGGGCGACTTCGACGGCTACCATACCGCCGCAAAACATGCGATTAATTAATGATCAAAACCAATGGTTCTTCACGACCGTTCAGAAAGTGGGTTTTAGATCGCTTCCGTATGCTGCTGGACATGGAAATTAGGGAGTTTAAGAAACCACAACGGCTACGGGAACGAAAACGTCACTTCAAAATATCACTTCAGTAATCTATTCTAAGCATTTCATGATCATTCCATCTTGTTTAGATTATACAATAATACGGCCGAAGTGTCCTAAAACTGGATTGGTACGGACGCATGTGAAGTAAAGAGTGAGACTGAAAGATTCACTGTAGTTTGTCCACGTTGTCGTCAAAACTTCAAAATTTGGTCATTTCACGCCAGTAGTTTTGACGAGTACGGGAGAGAAATTGTTCAAAAAATCGTGCCGCACGTTCTTTTAACCAATAATATTACAGCTTTTTGGCGTTGTCGTTGCCGTAGCCGTTGTCGTTTCTTAAACTCCCTATTGAAGCAAAGACGACGGCTCAGTACGGCTACGGGGACGCCACGAAGCAAGAATATTATTGCTTAAGGACGGTGCCTACTATTGTTATTGCGCATACGTTCTGCACATCTCCAGATACTCGGATTTCCTATCGCCGATGCTTACTAAAGCAGGGATATTTATGCGCAGTTTAAAACTATGCAAAGAAAATTGGGGGTAACCCTGCATTCTTTAGAGATAATTGCGCTTCAATTTGAGAAAGAACGCCATACATTGTTCGTGAATTATGTTTGAAAAATGCGTGGTTACCCCCAATTTTCTTTTTGGATTTCAATAACACTTGTTAAGATCTATCTTTCCTGCATAATCATAAATCGGGGAAAAAATACCTTTGAATTAGTAGGCACCGTCCTTAACAAAGGAAAAATACTTGTGCTGCATGTGCAGCATTTCTTTGCCGTACTCCACAAAACGTGAAATCCCCAAATTGTAGGTTTTGACGACAACGTGAGCATATAACATTGAACCATTCATTTTCTGTTTTGACTTGAAAACCGTTGGCGTAACCATGCAGTTACAGGATAGTTCGCCCGTATTGTACAAGGTAGACAAGACGGTCGGGAATAATTGCGAAATATTTGCGTTAGCGCTAAGTTATAATTTGGAATGACGTTTTCGTTGCCGTAGCCGTCGTCTTTGCTTTAAACTCCATAATACATAAGTTGGCCGGATTTGAGGTTAGGTAAAGGAGGCGAGAGCCCGACGATAGATTCCCAATTATCTCAAGTGTTCATACCAATTTTATTCCTGGAACTTTTGGTTCATCTTTTCCTACCATGCCGAAAGACTTGAAAGAATCGCGATGTAATTAAGACAACGAGAAGTTATATTTGCAAACGACATCATCTCGCAGCAGTCCTTCTCGTCTTTGCTTTTGCTCCCTTTATTTCTTCGAAACAACATCAAAAAAAGACCACATTTTACGATTTTGTGGTAGATATGAGTATAGACCCTTTTAGTTAAGCCCCGCCGTCAATAGCGGCACAAAAACAAGTAACACAGGTACGCAAGTTCAGTGGATCACTTGACTTTTGTGAGGACAGAAGACACTACCGTCAAGTTAATGTGTCAACGTTACTTAGGTACTTACTTACTTACTTACTTACTTACTTACTTATTTACCTACCGTTCCTTACTTTCAGTAGTTATGAATTAGCTATAGTACATTATAATTTGTATATCGCTTGTACTTACTACACTTGCGTAGATAGTGAAGACTAGGCTTTATAGGTCTATGCACTTTACGCTGATGACGTCAATTTTCTGGCTTTGAAATTCTATTGAAAAGATAGGGTGTCCCAAGACAAACCATGGTACCACACGATGTCTTGGATGTCCATGAAATGACTCAGTAAAGCAGGTATTTTAACATGTCGGCTAGACTAAAAAGAGCATATTTGCATACTTGCATGTTTTGAAGCCGTGAAACTCCTTCTTAAAGGTAGATAGAGATTTCAGGCGCAAGCAGTTCACCCAAAAAGTTGGCGCAGGGACATTTTAGAAACGATTCCTTGGAAGTTGACGGATTTAGAACTGATCGGCAGGGCGATCAGTCGGGACAGGGCGCTTATACATAGGGCGGTGAAGTGATGCGGAGAAGGACTGGCACGAGCGCTCCTTCCGCGCTTCCGGTGCAATTAATGGCTGCCAAAAATATCCTCTCGACGAACCGGAAATCAAGTTTTCTTTCTTTATTTTTGGGCCACCAGTTGTGTATTATTTAAAGGCCTTTTTGATATTTTTGACCCAAAACTCAATACTATTTTGTCTGTTGGAATATAACTCAAGTATTTTCGCCGGAAGCTGCTTAAATTTGAGTGAAGTAAGACTGTGTCAGATGTAGGTATGTCCCGCTTATCGTGACCAAGCCGTGTTCCGTTGCTTCTTTTAGGAGTACTCCACATTACTCCACTCTAAATTTTACATATGTTTAAGATCGATAGCTTTTACAAAACATAGTAAAAAATCAGCTGGATATATTTGGATATAGCAGCGTTTGAGAACTTCAAACTTGCTCACTTAAAATCGCTCGCGACGAATCGCTCGCCGCAGTCAATTTTACCGAACTAAAAAAATATTTTCAAGATTTTGCCCCGCTTAGGAAAATCAACAAACAACAAATACGGTTTAATCAAGGAGCCTGTAAGTTCATCTTCATAATTAAATAAAATACGAGTAAAGCTTGCTGTTAATACTCTGTCCGAAAAAGTTTGCAAAGACATGGCTTTGCATGAAAACAACACCACAGAAAAGACACAAGAATTTATGAAAATGTAAAATGCTTTGGATGTCTTCAAAGATAACAGTCCATTGCAGTCAATAACAGATCAACGTGTTACCAACTTAAACCAAGTTCACAATTACTTCAAAGTCTGGAAACAAGAGCTTCAAAAACATTCCACAGAAGGACAGATGCGTCAGAACACTTCATAACATGGCAAACAATGTTTGATCTCGAGGTAACATATAGACCAGACTTAAAATGGATCACAGCAAAACAATGCAAAACTGATAAGTTATTGTAAATACCATGTCCTTGCCCCTTTAGGTATGACTATGCAAAAAAGCCATACTATTCCATGACAACTCCTTCATATTTTGTACCAACTGAGGACAAAGCAATGATTCCAGTTCCTTGTAGAATATCCTCCCCTGAGGGAAAGCAATTTGTAGACTCCCCATCCTCTCCCAAAACCCATATT
The DNA here is from genome assembly GCF_036669925.1 of Montipora capricornis. Classification (NCBI taxonomy): domain Eukaryota; kingdom Metazoa; phylum Cnidaria; class Anthozoa; order Scleractinia; family Acroporidae; genus Montipora; species Montipora capricornis. Next base: position 63,747,790 of record NC_090885.1, read on the forward strand.
GTTTTCTTTGCCTTTGTGCAGTTTGGACAGAAACAAATAAGCTAACCTGTGGCTGATCAATATGATACCTTACAAAATAACAATGACTGTATAATTTTGTTAGGCTTGACTAGCAACACCACACAGAGAACTTAAAAAATGTAGCATAACTATTTCACACTCAAGGATCACAGGCATCTATTTTTGGGGGTCTGAGGGCTTATCTAAAGAAAAGAAAAAAAGATGTGTGGCTGATCTAGCCCTTTTACTCAATCAATTAGTACAGATCAATACAGTAACTCTCTGTTTCATATTGTTTTCAAGGTGTCAGTAAAAGGCTTTAAAGGACTTCTACATCTACATCTAATGAGTACATATTCCAGTACTCGGCAAGGTCCCTTCTTGACTTGTGGCTGTTTCTGCTTAGGTGGCCTCATACACCACAAGCCTTTTTGGAGACATCACCGCCAAGCCGGCCACTTCTGCTGAATAATTTTCATGGTCAAATATTTGTTAATCCCTCCTACGTGATTCAGTTTTTCATACATGTACTATCTGGCTGTTTCTGTGATTAAAGTTTTTAATTTCACACAGAGTTTGTTTCATTTGTTAACTTTATTTTAGGGCTGAGAGTTTGCTTTGTAAATTTCTCCCCCTCATTCTACAGACTAACCCTAAATTTTGTCTATGATTTTTCCGAAACTCACTATTCACACACACAATATTGCCCTCAAACTATGGGTAATGACAATCTGCGAGCCAGCGAGCCATGCGAGTCATGCAAATTTCGCATTTAAGTCTAAGCACCCATTTCAAATAGCGCTGATAAACAGTTATTAAGTCTAAGCACCCATTTTAAAACGGTTAGCTTTCGATAACTGTGTGACTCGCAGTCATGGCTCGCATGGCTCGCCGCCATGACTCGCATGGCTCGCTTCTTGGTTCGCATGGCTCGCAGCCATGGCTCGCACGGCTCGCATGGCTCGCACGTTTGGCTCGCTGGCTCGCTGGCTCGCACATTGGCAAAACTCTCAAGCTATCTGCTAATTAGTGAATGTTTTAGTTAGTGGAGAGAAAACCCTTCTTGTAAGGAGGATTCTTCTATCAACACCAATTAAGAAAGCTACAAAGGTTTTTTTAGATTATGCAAATCAGAAGATTTGCAATGTCACACTGTGTACATAATGTGGAAGGCAGGACTTTTATTTTCAGATAATTAATGGTAATAGGTAACAATGTTTAGCTCTATTTTCTATTTTGTGTTGAAACTAGCATGTTACCATTTCTGCTTGTGAGAGCTAACCAAAAATAGGCTTACCAAATTCTCTTGACACTGTACAACTCTTCATACTAACTAGTAAGTTACGATGGTATGTCATTTAGCCTGAGGTGCATCCTGTGTGCAGTAAGCTCTCAATAATGACAATAAAAACACTTTCCCCAAATCCTGTGCCAATAATATCTCTGAACATGACTGATTTCTAAAGACATGATTAAACTTTGCACAACTATTGTACTCATAGTAAGGCACATAATTAGCTCAATTATCATTCAACTACAGAAAATATTGTGGTAATCAGTGGCGGATCTAGACCTTGAGCTAAGGGTCGGGGGTTGCTTGCCCTGCCAGCTTTTCCTCCTGCGGTAAGGTAGTTTTGAGGTAAATGCAAGCATTGTGATAATTTGGTTCTTTCTTGGTCAGGATTTTGCTATGCCGACCATTTCTTTGGAAGCGGTCATAAGCCGGGTAATTTTTGTTTTTGAAAAGCCACAAATTCAAGAAACAACCATGGCCCGAGTACCATATGATAAACTACTTTCTAACTAAGCTTGCCCAAGCCATACTGAGGAATATTGCACCTTGGTCATTTTTGTATGGACCTCGCTGCGCTCCATCTTTAGTTCCACAATGTTCAACCAATATTCCCCAGTATGGCCCTCCAGCTCGGTTAGTAAGAGCTTAATATTTGGGTCCTTCAACACACAGCACGAGTCGTGAAAATACTCACCAGAATATAAACAAAATGTAAAAAAAAAAAAAACCATGGCTGAATAACCTTTTCTATGGAAATGGCTTGTATGGCAAAGTCCTGAACAAGAAAGCACCAATCAAAACACTTGGATTTACCTAAAGACCATAGGTTATAGGAGAGATCAGAACCAATCAAGAACAGAGGGAAAATGTTTGTTACATTAACATCAGCTATGTGTCTGGAACATCTGGAGAATTTTTTTTCTCGTTCAAATGAAAAAAGTCGTCTGTGATGTCCTGTAAAAACAATTCTTCCAATTCTTCGAGTGAGTTGCCGATCTCAACACTTGCCGCCATTTTGAAAAGGCTTTTTAGTAGACCCCAGTCTACTGCATCACACCTTTTTGCTCGGACCCGCTCGTTTCACCGCCCGGTCTCTTTCCGCCCTGGTCGCGAGGCACGACTTTGCTAGATCTGGAACAACAAGCGCATTTCCTGACGATAACGATCGCAGCCGCTACAACCGAGATGATTACGATGAGTGTTATCTGGCCTGGCGGTTCATTGATTGGCTTTGGAGCTGGGGAGAAAAAACATTTTTTAAAACATTTTTCTTGAAAATGTATTAAGCGAATTTAAAAGCATATGATATTTCCATTAGTTTAAAGTGAAGGATCCCTTTGAAATGAATTGCCAATACGGTGGGTTATTTACCAGTGGAATTGAAAACAAAAATCCTGATTGTCTTCACCGACACAGATCCTATGCTTGTCTTTATGGCCGGGTCATTCAAGAACGCCTTACTTCGTATCGTTGTTCCGTTATCCGCTTTTGTGATCCCAGAGAGGATCAAGGAACCCCTCGTAATCTTCAATCTGTTCCAATAAGGTGGCATCAGACTTCTGTCGTCTGTTACGTTGAGAGAAGCACCATTCCGAGTGTGCATGTAAGCAAAGTATGTTCCGTTCTCGTCCAAAAGCTGTATTTCTTTGAGTTGCTCCAGTGGGTATTGGCCAAGGAAGACTTGAGAAAGATTAAGATTACCTTGTAACCGAGTCCATACACCTTAGGGAAAAGAGACGAGATGGAAACATCGGGTAAGTCAGAAGAGACGATTAATTTAAGCACAATGCGTCAAAGGGGATTCTGTTCTCAATACGTTAGTTTTCTGGACCGTACGCAAGCACCTCCTTCCCAGGGGTTTTGGGACACAAAGGAATACGGCTAATTTAGACTGGTGAACAGGGGAACAATGACAAAATATCATAAACAATTTTAGGGATAAAAAAGCTGGTAACAAGTTTGAAAGTAATTTCGGGGAAAGGGGAACCGAATCAATTTTTAGGGGGAACAGGAGAACAAGGACACCCCCCCCCCCCCCTTGAAATAAACAGACGTTAACCATAGACTCGACCCCCCATTTAGACCCACGCTCATCCCAAAAGACGCCGCCCAAAAGATGCATGAAACAAAAAGTTCGAAGTCAGGTTTCGAAAAGAGAAGTAAACGAAGTTAATTAAATGGCTGATATGATTTCAATTGATAATACTTACAGACAACAGTGAAGTTCACTTCAAAACTATGACGAAGGACAGAATTATTCTGAAAGTAAATTTCCAATAAAAACTGGATACGGTCCTTGGTGTTATTCTGAGCTGTGCGCTGCACGATTAAGCTTTCATGAGCCCCAATAGACACCTTTGTGCCGTCTGGTAACTCATTGCCGTCTGGTAAACTCATTGTTACACAGTGTAGGTTCCCATTACAGTACCGTATGTCGGTCCAGTCTTCGTTATGGTATCGGAATTTCCACCATTGATCCCTGATTTGGAATCTGCTCGGGTCGTTTCCCGATAAAGTTATGGAACCATTAACACAAGCAGCCAGGCTGGTTATTCTTGTGTCTATCCTTGCTCCCATTGTCATTAAGAGTCCTGAAAATAACAAAGAAACTTGTGTGACTATAAATTTCCTTCTACTAGCAGAAATTGATTTTATCAAACGAGTTGATAAAGGTCGAATAACCACCATGAAAGATTCGGAAAGCTGACGTTTCGAGCGTTATTCGCTCCGACGAAGGGTTAACGCTCGAAACGTCAGCTTTCCGAATCTTTCACGGTGGTTATTCGACCTATATCAACTCGTTCGATAAAATCAATTTCTGTTTCAATCTCCCACCGACGCAGTACCACAGTTTCTTTGTTTGTTTGTTTGTTTGTTTTAGCAGGTTGAAGTATTGGCAGCTATTCAGCTGATGTGGACCTGCTATACCCACCCACCCATTTACTCACAGAGGACAGCCAAAACACCGGGAACTTCATCCCCTACTCTTCTCGAATAGTGTGTGGGTTCTTTAACGTCCCACAGGGAACTAATGAACATGGAATTTTTGAGACGGGGCCTACGGTTTCTAGTCCTTATCCGAGAAGACTTAAACGTCTAACCATTTGCGGATGTAATTACAAGGCAGCACTTTCTCCTCAGTTATTTAAAGACCCTGAGTGTTGGTCAAGCCGGAGTCGAACTCACGACCTCCCGCATGGCAGCCCGATGCTCAACCAATTTTGTTTTCCTTCTAATAGCGATCGGAGAGCAGCCAGTTATAATGAGTAGAATCGTTGGGTGTAACTTTTGTAAACAATGCCCTTACTTGGGCTAGCCGGTACTCTAACGAATTGCCACGCAATCAATAACTTTGATCGAGTCTTCTGGATTCACTTAATTGCAAATGATTTATCTACTGCAACATTTATATTTTGATCAATCAGTTGTAATTGCTATTACACTTTTACAATCTCGCCTCGCTCACGGTTTCTGAAGCCGAGATCTTGATTAGCGGGATCAAAAACATACAACGCATATTCGTTCCAGTCCTTCGCGTCGTTCTTGTCCAATAGGCCATTTTCGATATATTAAATATTCAGCTTGAAAGTGAGGCAGTGAGGACAAAGACAATAGAAACACGTGGGAATTAATGTGGAAAATATTTACATATCATTCACTTTCCTTTGTCTTTGTCCTCACTGACTCGCTATCAAGCTGAATTTTAATACGTCGTTCAAAACAAGAGAGAAGTCTAAAGCTACAGTCCGGTAAACGGGCATCATAGAAGAGGGTCGAAGTATCGACCTGATCCGCAAAAGTAGACCTTGACAACAAAGTACTAACTGCGACAACGTTGCATCTCGATTTGATGCCCACGCGGTATTTCCGGGCCATAAGGTCTCATGCAAGCCATACCGTCTCCGGTATGACTACTCCCCTTGTCTTTTCATGTTATGTCGTCAGGACTATTTTCCCCGCGAAGGTAGAACCACTCTAAGGAATGAAAATAAGGGGGTATTTACACTGAAGACCAAGACGAACTGAGACCGGCATGAGTTCGTATCGGCCTCTACATCCATTTCTTCCTATGCATTTACATGCGACCGGCCTAGCAATGAACACTCAGACCGGTCAAATCTGGACTTAAATGAAGCCTAGCGACTCGCTCATTCCACAACCTGGTGCGAACAAATGGTGCTCAACAAATTTCACTAATGTTTAAATTACTAATGTTTACAATAGAATTTGTTTAGTTCTTTTTCTTTCTTGAAATAAGACGTTTTTGCCCGAAATAAATGAATTTTAGAATCGCTTATTATTGATGTCCAATTTCGCGGAAAGCGCCATCTTGATCAATCGTCATTTGTGACATTGCTTTCAGACAATAGCGATATCGTTACACGTCAAAATTTGATAATGCTGGCCCCCGGAAACATTTAAAAGTGCGGGAAAATAGGCGATTTTACTTTGTAGTTTTTTATACAAACATTTTTCTTGAAAATGTGTTAAGCGAATTTAAAAGCATATGATATTTCCTTTAGTTTAAAGTGAAGGATCCCTTTGAAATGAATTGCCAATACGGTGGGTTATTTACCAGTGGAATTGAAAACAAAAATCCTGATTGTCTTCACCGACACAGATCCTATGCTTGTCTTTATGGCCGGGTCATTCAAGAACGCCTTACTTCGTATCGTTGTTCCGTTATCCGCTTTTGTGATCCCAGAGAGGATCAAGGAACCCCTCGTAATCTTCAATCTGTTCCAATAAGGTGGCATCAGACTTCTGTCGTCTGTTACGTTGAGAGAAGCACCATTCCGAGTGTGCATGTAAGCAAAGTATGTTCCGTTCTCGTCCAAAAGCTGTATTTCTTTGAGTTGCTCCAGTGGGTATTGGCCAAGGAAGACTTGAGAAAGATTAAGATTACCTTGTAACCGAGTCCACACACCTTAGGGAAAAGAGACGAGATGGAAACATCGGGTAAGTCAGAAGAGACGATTAATTTAAGCACAATGCGTCAAAGGGGATTCTGTTCTCAATACGTTAGTTTTCTGGACCGTACGCAAGCACCTCCTTCCCAGGGGTTTTGGGACACAAAGGAACACGGTTAATTTAGACTGGGGAACAGGGGACAATGACAAAATATCATAAACAATTTTAGGGATAAAAAAGCTGGTAACAAGTTTGAAAGTAATTTCGGGGACAGGGGAACCGAATCAATTTTTAGGGGGAACAGGAGAACAAGGACCCCTCCCCCCCTGAAATAAACAAACGTTAACCATAGACTCGACCCCCCATTTAGACCCACGCTCATCCCAAAAGACGCCGCCCAAAAGATGCATGAAACAAAAAGTTCGAAGTCAGGTTTCGAAAAAAGAAGTAAATGAAGTTAATTAAATGGCTGATATGATTTCACTTGATAATACTTACAGACAACAGTGAAGTTCACTTCAAAAATATGACGAAGGACAGAACTATCGTGAAAGTAAACTTCCAATAAAAACTGGATACGGTCCTTGGTGTTATTCTGAGCTGTGCGCTGCACGATTAAGCTTTCATGAGCCCCAATAGACACATTTGTGCCGTCTGGTAACTCGGATTTCATTGTTACACAGTTTAGGTTCCCATTACAGTACCGTATGTCGGTCCAGTCGTCGTTATGGTATCGGAATTTCCACCATTGATCCCTGATTTGGACTCTGCTCGGGTCGTTTCCCAATAAAGTTATGGAACCATTAACACAAGCAGCCAGGCTGGTTATTCTTGTGTCTATCCTTGCTCCCATTGTCATTAAGAGTCCTGAAAATAACAAAGAAACTTGTGTGACTATAAATTTCCTTCTACTAGCAGAAATTGATTTTATCAAACGAGTTGATAAAGGTCGAATAACCACCATGAAAGATTCGGAAAGCTGACGTTTCGAGCGTTATTCGCTCCGACGAAGGGTTGACGCTCGAAACGTCAGCTTTCCGAATCTTTCACGGTGGTTATTCGACCTATATCAACTCGTTTGATAAAATCAATTTCTGTTTCAATCTCCCACCAACGCAGTACCACAGTTTCTTTGTTTGTTTGTTTTAGCAGGTTGAAGTATTGGCAGCTATTCAGCTGATGTGGACCTGCTATACCCACCCACCCATATACTCACAGAGGACAGCCACAACACCGGGAACTTCATCCCCTACTCTTCTAGAATAGTGTGTGGGTTCTTTAACGTCCCACAGGGAACTAATGAACATGGAATTTGTGAGACGGGGCCTACGGTTTCTAGTCCTTATCCGAGAAGACTTAAACGTCTAACCATTTCCGGATGTAATTGGCAAGGCAGCACTCTCTCCTCAGTTATTTAAAGACCCTGAGTGTTGGTCAAGCCGGAGTCGAACACACGACCTCCCGCATGGCAGCCCGATGCTCAACCAATTTTGTTTTCCTTCAAATAGCGATCGGAGAGTAGCCAATTATAATGAGTAGAATCGTTGGGTGTAACTTTTGTAAACCATGCCCTTACTTGGGCTAGCCGGTACTCTAACGAATTGTCACGCAATCAATAACTTTGATCGAGTCTTCTGGATTCACTTAATTGCAAATGATTTATATACTGCAACATTTACATTTTGATCAATCAGTTGCAATTGCTTTTACACTTTTACAATCTCGCCTCGCTCACGGTTTCTGAAGCCGAGATCTTGATTAGCGGGATCAAAATCATACAACGCATATTCGTTCCAGTCCTTCGCGTCGTTCTTGTCCAATTGTCGTTAAGTCTTCAAAACAAGAGAGAAGTCTAAAGCTACAGTCCGGTAAACGGGCATCATAGAAGACGGTCGAAGTATCGACCTGAGCCGCAAAAGTAGACCTTGACAACAAAAAACTAACTGCGACAACGTTGCATCTCGATTTGATGCCCACGCGGTATTTCCGGGCCATAAGGTCTCATGCAAGCCATACAGTCTCCGGTATGACTATTCCCCTTGTCTTTTCATGTCATGTCGTCAGGACTATTTTCCCGCGCGAAGGTAGAACCACTCTAAGGAATGAAAAATTAGGGGGTATTTACACTGACGACCGGGACGAACTCCGATCGGCATGAGTTCGTATCGGCCTCCACATACATTTCTTCCTATGCATTTACATGAGACCGGTCTAGCAATGAATTAGGACCGGCCTGACTTCATCTCGGTTGGCGACGGTTGCTGGACCGAGAGGAGAGATTCTCGTACCGGTCTGGGTTCGTGCCGTTCTGATATAACTAACAGGGACTTTAAGATCTGCGACGCGACGGTAACGAAAACGTCATTTAAAATTGCAAGTTCAGGTTTATTAATCTTTTTCGTCGTTATGTCGGCTTGTCTAACTTCTAAAAACTAGTGTAACTCCCCAGGAACTGAATTAGGAGGTGCGGTATTGAATCTACGACAGGAAATTCAAATTCGCTGCCTTTTGTTCACGTTCTCCGTAAAACTTGATAATTCGTCATTTCACGTCGCAGATATGCCGAAAACGTGAAAGAAATGTACAAAAATGAAAAATGCACGTGCACAGCGTGCAAAGCTATTGTTTTTGCTCATTAAATATGCAAAATTTGTGACGTTTTCGTTGCCGTCGCGTCATAGATCTTAAACTCCACCTGGGGCCCGTTTCTCAAAAGTCCCGAAACTTTACGGGCCATTTTCGGGTGTAACAATTCCCTTTGTATCTCAAAAACGAAGACGATTTAAGTCATCAAACTTCACGGTAATTTTTCTTTTTGTTACCTTTAAAACATGTTAAAAGACCAGCTTTCCAAAACAAGCGGTTGGCAGTTTCACAAATGGCTTTTCGGGCCCGAAAAGTTATCGGGACTTTCGAGAAACGGGCCCCTGGCCCGGGTTGCTCGAAGCATGGTTAGCGCTAACCAGCGTTAACTACCATGGAGACCTATAGGTTTTGATACCTCTTAACCAACGGTTAGCGCTGACCAGGCTTCGAGCAACCGGCCCCTGGTCGATAAGGTTCAAGCTTGTTTGTTTTTAGGTCAGGCATATATTTATTAGACAAAACATATCATTTCGTCCCGAATTCAGGCACCAAGCATTTCGTCCCGGCTTCATGTAAACGGCTGCAAAGATTTCATACCGGTACAAGTTCATAATGGTCTGAATTCGTCCCGGTCTCATGTAAATAGCCCCTTAAGAAAGGTTTTATCCAATCCGCCTCAATCCTCAGGGGGCACCGCCTTTGAGTAAGTAGCGGGTTTCACGGGCTGCATAGCAACAAATGATCACATGCTGGAGGGCAAGCTCATTATTATTCCCCCAGTGGGACATTAAAACAAAGAGACCTGAACCAGTCAAGCTTGACTTGCCTTTGTATCTTTCACCTCTTCAGAGCTCTGATTTGACAAAAACCTCCTTATAAACGGGAGTGAAAACAAAAAACTGTACGGAAGAATTTCCCTCGTTACTTGAGCCAAGGGAGTTCGGATGACAAAATGCTCCCTGCTTCGCAAGCTGTAAATGCTTCAATGAACCGTAATTAAATCCCAATTAAATGAGTTAATTTTGATGGTAGTTATGGTAGCATGACAACTGTCACGAGATCGAAGTAAAGTAGCTGTGCTTGTATAGGAATTTTCGGCTTCTTACACAATTTAACTCATTTGAATGATCGGTTACAAGGATCGGTTTAAAGGTCGGTTGCAAGGAATTTATCTAGCAGAAAGTAGCATATTGAAAAAAAAAAAAGCCTTATGATGTCACCGACATTAATTATACTTGCAGCCAAGTGATTGAACCACGACAATGCGATTAAATTAATGCTGTTTGTTGACAATATTCAAAGATAAACACAGCTCGTCTATATCAACACAAGTGGTCATTGAACCATTATTCCACTAATTTAAAATGAACTTGTATTTTAGCCAGCTGAAATAAACCAATAAAAAGTATGAAATTGAGCAATTGCGCATTTCAACACTTACAAATAAGCTTTATGGAACTTCCCTTTCATCTCCGAGTTACAATATTTGAAAACTCAAATGGGAAGATTTTGTAATTTCTGGCCATTCGCTTGATGGTGTATTTTCACACAGGAGGCCCACACAATCGGATGTGTAGCCGATTGTTATTTTATAGTAAATGTACTAGATTTACCGTTTGCTTCACCTATAGGGATATATCGTCAACTATGTATGTAAATCAATGATAAATAAACGTTGAATTACCTTACCTGTGGTTTATAGTCGTCCTTTTACCTCAAAAGCGGTTTTTTTGAGCGATCTTGAATGAATTTGAGTTCGCCGTTGACTGTTCCATATATATCTTATAAAAAACGGCGAACTCAAATTCATTCAAGATCGCTCAAAAAACCGCTTTCAGTGAGGTAAAAGGACGATTAAACTGAGTCTGGCCCAAAACATAAACTCTATTGATCTCAATTATCTCACCCACGCGCTGTGGGTTTTTAAAACAGTAACTGTATTAAACTGAACAAACATATAGTATATATCATCTACTCACGTACCGTATCCGGTTAATAAGAATGCGAACGTTAACATCTTCAAGTTCATCATCTTGTGTTACCAAGTTGAGCTTTGCAGTACAGTTAGTCTGGCGGATATGTGAAAAATGCTGCACTTTGTGAAGAAAGCATCAAATTTTGCTCAGAGGTTGTTTATGGCAACCTAAAGAGATTTTGATATGGAGCCATTGACAGAAATTAGGTCTAGGCCATTTAAGGAGCCATTATGCATGAAAGCGAGGCTAGACTTACAAGATAGCCATTCTGGCCTATTATATTAATTCAAAATGTTCCAAATTACATTGGTATTAGTTATATTTGTCGTCATGATATCATCACCTAACAATTCAACACAGGAAACTATAAGCTTTTATTTTTTACGCACGACAAGGCAATTTTCGTTATGACCTTGGTCTTCACAACTAAACTGCTGTTCTTCTGACTAGGTTTGCTTCACATGTAACACCTGTCAATGATTATAAGACAACGAAACTAGTTAGGAAGTGTTTTCTTTAGTGTGAGCAGTTAAAACACTTTCAGAGAAAATACGAGTTTTTGTAAGAAAGTCTCAGTATTTAAAAGAAGATCACGTGACCTCGAAACGAGGGCGCCATCTGCAGTTAACCAGCGTCTTCTCTCGTTGCTATATTAAATACCTCACACCTCAGCAACATTGTTGCCAAATAAATTTTTAAAAGGTGCGTGGTACATTAGGGATTGAGGGGAGGGGTGTATGAATGACTTGTGATAGTAACTGCAGGCTGCAACAATAGCGGCCATCTTGAATTTTTCAGTACAATGAAGCTGTGGCACGACTTTTGGGAGCATTATATCAAGTTTTGGTTAATCAGTTATTCTGCCTACCTTGAGTAGCGTAATCAATCTATTACACAGTCTTCACCACAACCGCAAAGTGCAGTGCACCTAAGAGCCACTCTGATGCATGAGCAGTTAGACCTGCAACCTTTCTTGCAGCAACATTTAATAAGTGCATCACAAGATGATGATCCGGCTGGTAATGTCGTCCAGAGGGGCTTCCAGCCAGCATCAGTCGTCATCCATCTCCATTGACTTGGACATGGCAAGTTCATCACTGGAACAGTTGCTTGACCCCAGCAATGTCCACCCTGGTATGTTGCTCTTCTAGTATGCTGGATAAGAGCAGCTTGAGTTGGGGGTATAGATTCAATAGACTTTTTCCCTTCTGTGCAAACAGCTGCTTGCTTGCCTCATCATTCTGGCACTAGAGCGGTCATACAGAAGAACAACGAATCGTTCTAGCTTTCTCAAGCATTCTTCACTCACATCATCTGGGTTGTTAGACAATTCCAGGAAAGCAGAGGTTGCTTCTTCACAGGCCATCCACGTGATCCATGCAGTCTTCTTCCCTTTCCCAGAGAAACAAGAAACAGTATCACAACCAGTAAAGGCGTGAAATACGGGTAACGACCTTGGCTTTTCAGGACCAACAAGAGATGCAATGGCATGAACAGCTATATATCTCAAACTGGTACCAGTGCCAAAGGCAATCCACAACTCATTGATGTTAAGCTTCTGGGTTATGCCAATATGCAGATGATAACGACATCATTGTCAACAGTACGGATGAGGATGTTCTCGTATCCTGCTTTCGACGCATCTGCTGCATGAACCATAATTCTTGTGTCTGCTTCCTCGTGGTTACATGGAGTAAGTCCGCAGTGGACTACAAAGAACCTGTTTTCCTTTCATAGTAATGACGTGCTTGCCATCGCTGAAATCTACATGGGAAGCTGCTCTACTACAAACCCTATACTTCCTTCTTGTTTGCATCTACATGCACGAATTCCTTCCAGTTTTTTGGCACAGTTGTCAAAGACTGAATACGCCCACGAATACCACACCCCCTTTCCTCTGGTCGTTGTTTTTTAACTGTTTGATACATACTCGTCCCATACAGGAACCGATGACCCGGAGCCTACAACTCCATTGCGTTCGTGTCACGGCGTTTTCACAGACCGATATATTTTTACATTGAATTTCCCGCAAATGAGACTCCCGCAGGAGCCCGATGACCAATTACAAGAAACTAACCTGACGTCATAGGGTCACCGAACCGGAACTGCCTTTGTTTTTTTCGGCAAAGGTAGTCTAAAAATAGATCGGTCTGTAAAAATGCCGTGACATTGGCCCAGTATGGGAGTTGAAGGCTCCTGGTCATGGGTTCCTGTCCCATATGATGTCTGCACTCTTGAAATGTTTTTACTGTATTTGTTGCTTTCAGCATGTTAATAGCTGTTGCACCATCAATTATAGCTGCATTTATTGGTGTCGGGGCACTGGATCGAGGCTGCGACAGTGATTGAATGCAGTCTGTCAGGTCGGATTTCTTTCCTGGAAGACGAAGCTGTCCACTTTGTGATGGTGGACAACCTTGGTTTTCATGTTCAAAAAAATCGTCCAAGTCTTTTTCTCTAGTTTGACCCGAGAAAAACAGCCGTGACAAAAGTGCACAGTCACTCTTTAAAGATGAGATTTGCTGCTTGTCTTTGGATGGTTCTTTCTGCCGAGGACTTCTGAACAATGGAAGCTTATTCTTCTTAGTAGAATCATGCATGTTCTTTGTTTTTTTTTCACTTAATCTCTCCTTGACAAATGTTTCGAAGTGTTTCGACCTCTTCTACCCTTTAAACTACAGAAGCATCGGCTAGATCTTTTGCGTCAAGAACGAGAAGATCTCCACTTTCATCAGTGAACGGGTTTCCCATGACATCAATGACCGAGATTAAGGACATCCTTAGCGAAAGATATCTGGGTGCTTTTTTCCTCTTCGTGATGTTTTGTTGACCCAGGTTTCATTTCCTCGTCTGTATCTGAGGAAGCTTCAAATTCTGCTATCAACCCTGCAACGTCTGGACCAGAAATCATCCAGCGTCGTAGAGCGGCAGGATTTTCTGTCAGCCAAACAGCTCCCCCGTCACCCTTCACCATAGCATTATTTTGTTCATGTGCTTGGTCAATGGCGATGGAAGAAAACACTTTAGCAGTCTTCTGTACTGTAAATTCACCATTGAGAAGTTGCACATACGTCTATATATACTAAGACTACAGTTCTCCAAATCACCTATTATTAATTCAGCATCTCTTTACGAGTCTCAACTTCGCCATTAATTTCCATTTTTAAGTTACGTGAAGTACTTCACCAAAAGTAATGGGAAAGAACTTTTTTGTATTTACTGTACAAGCACATGTAAAACTCTAACGGAGACTGAAGGTAATTCAGAATTTACAAGATCATAGGTGATCACAGGTAAAAGGAACATGGAGATGGGTTAGCAAGTGAAGTTATAATACCAAAAAGCAAGAAATACTAGTGTATCCAAAGTATTAATATTTACATCGCAGGCGAAATAGATATTTTATGATTTTAGCCTCGTTTCCATGCGAAACAACCCCTAAAATGGCCTTCACATGATTTTTAGCGGTGGCTCCATATCAGAGGGTTTTCAGTGTATCCTAAGCTACCTATGTGCAAAATTTGGTGATTTCTTCACAAAGTGCACGATTTCCCTCAAATATGCACATATCCGCCGGACTTTTTTGCTGACCAAACACTTTCGGTTTTAGTCGGGGAATTCGGCCGGGAATAATCACTTCAATTTGGGGTTTTTATGCGATACAATACCCAATTAACCAATAAGGGTGATTTTTATTATGTCCCTTACTGACGAGATGTACACAAGCTAAACAAGTTTTAAACATATCAAGCAATTTTTAAGCATATCAATCTTTCCCGTTTGTCTTTAAGCCTGCCTCGCTGATAGCAACAATTATCGAACAACTTCAAAACGCGGGCGCTTCGACTTTTCACATCGTTTAAACTTTTGAGTCTTCTTCAAATAAAGCGAGCAGCTCAAGCCCGCCGCACACTAGAGCTACAGTCTGTGACAAAATGCCTTGGAACAGTACGCGACTATACAGATCAAAAGCATTCACGCCTTACTCTCCGCTCACAATGTTGTTTGAACGCGAGTTTTTGAGCCCATTTGCCAAAACAACATTGTGGGAGGGCAAGGTATTGTAACGTGTTTCAACAATTTTGTCCGAGACTGTAGCAGCTTAGCAAAGTTTCACTCGTGCCTGTTTGCGTACGCAAGCACGTTCACCAAAGTGTGTCGACCGTAATAGGTACACGGAAGGAGAGAAAACGTTGGATAGGATAAATGACATGAAACCGCATTTGCTGCCAGACACGGATCGTGCGTGAGGCGATGATGTAGCGATCCGATTT
>NC_090885.1:63765330-63785330 GCF_036669925.1 Montipora capricornis
GTCCTTTTCCCTGAATTCTTTATTTTGTCTCTTTCGCCTGATAGATTCTCACATAAGCTCTTTTTGCCTCTGCTTTGGAGAAATTATTTCTGACACACATCATTTCTGGCTGTGGTTAATTCATTGATTATTTCCTCTGGTTAATCGTTGGCATTGGTAACACTGTTTATTTCATAACCTGAAATTCTGTCATTTCAATAATCTAACGGAATTGCTGAAACATAGTGTCTTTCATCTAGATGTACAATGTAAATGACAGTAGTTACCTGTTGTCCGCTTATAGGACTGATAACACTCATTCTTTCTGGTGCCCACAGCACCCCTCAGTGGATTCAGTTATACGTATTACTTTAAGCATCTGAAATTGCTTGCACTATAAGTGCATTACACCATGTATGCTGCCGTGACAACACACCCACAATTGCTCTGTATCATCGGGATCATTATATAACTGTTGCCGGGGCACCAGAAGAAAAGAAGCATGAACCATATGAGGAACATTCTAGTGCCTTCACTGAATCCATGCTAAGCTAATCGAGCCTGCAACAGTGCCATGCAATTTTAGCAATTGCGTAGAAAAACATAAAATATTCAGGACTTCAACCGGGTTTGAACCCGTGACCTCGCTCTGAAACCAGTCAGTGGTTTGTCGTTGGCCGCAATTTTTTAGGACCGTGTTAAGGAAGTCTTCGAAGACAGTAATTTTTGGACAGGCATTACCTAAAAATAAACCTACTTATTAAAACGCCGTGGAAGACATGATGATGCGCCGATCAACTCGAATCTTCAACATCCCCCCCCCCCCCCCCCCGCCCCGGGCACCAAGCCCGGGCATTTGAACTTATGAAGATTGGATCGTTCAAATTCCCGCCGCATCGGGCCAAAATGGAGTTCAAATGCCGTACTAAAGAAAAATCGTCGTCGGCTCCTCCTGTCTTTAATAAAGACCTTCTGAAGACCTTTTTTGTGAGCCAATCGCTCACAAATGCTACATCTCTTCCTTTAAACTCTTCCGTCTCGTCCAAACACGTGTTTTATAGCTATTAGCGACTTCGGCGCACGAAAAAAAATCATTTGAAACCTGGCACTTCCTGTTCAATTTTCCCCACCCCACGCAGGCAAAGTTCCAATTCCCCACTCCCCGGGCACAGAAGATAGTCAAATGCCCGGGGTTTGTCCGGGGGGAGGGGGGATGTTGAAGTTTCGATTTGATCGGCGCATAAGTTTATAGTTTTTGCATGTTCCTGGTTACTGGGTTATGTGGGTTACCAGGGGCTAGAGCGTGACCTGGCGTTATTGACTTACTGACAGGACAACTTCCAGTTTGTTGCAGTTCTGTACTGTTTACAGCGCATAGCTTAATATATTTTGATATTCTTCCTTCTAAAAGTGGGCAATAAATTATGTTTCGAAATATTTCAAGTAATCCGTCTATAAAAAAAAAAATTGGTTATTTGACATAAAAGGTGAATGAAGGAGATTAAGAGTGTCGTTTCCTCGTTACTTCAAGTCATCCATTGTGTATTTTTTAAATCTTTTTTTTTTTTAATTTCTCGTTAATTTTAGAGGGGATCAGTAGGGGGTCAGTGAGGCCCGGCAGTGAGGGCGTCAGTAGAGCTGACCGGCGGCGGTGTTTTGTACGAGCTCGGTTATCAGGGCAATCGGGGCTCATTGCTTTTTAAAAAATACATGCATATGCGACATAAAAAGTAGGCTACGAGTAGAAGTCCTACATTGGTCGCGCTGTCATTTCTGCCGGATTTTCCTCCCGTGCGTGTGGGAATGGAAGAGAGTTTTGGCAAACATGAGGAACCTCTCCTGTCCCTCAAGACCGCTGGTCGAAATTTGCCGTCTTGTTGAGGTGATGAGCATCGACTCGAGCGTGACTCTCGTTGAGCATTTCGTTGAGCATAGGAATTTTCGAGTTGTTGTGACGAAAGCCCTCTTAAAGAAGGTAAGAAAATTTCTTTACTGCATTTTAAGGGAGAAATTATTCTCTTGGAAGGGGCTATATTGTAACAACTTTGTGGGCTTGTGTCCTTCTTCTCGGAATTTGATTATAGCCATGGCTGCTCGTGCACGTCACGCAAGTGAAAACATAAATCGCTTACCATTTAAGAAATTGAGTCAAGAAATGGAAATGTTATAGAAGAGGAATAAAGAAACAACGGGTCCAAGCCTCAGAGCTGTGCGGTATTCCGTTCTTGAGTTATTCGGCGAAACTTATTACTCAAATTTGTTTAGTATGGAGGCGCCATGTTGATGTACTGCTGAAGTACACCAACATGACGGCTGGAAACCTGTAGAAACATCTGGAATTTAGTTTGGCTGTCTTTAACACTTTCTTCTGTATAGTGAGCTAACAAAAATTCGTAAAGATACGTCTCCAAGTATATTGGCTGTTAAGGCCACAAAAACGTGAGGGAAATACTGATGCTTTTATGCAACTGGCATGTTTTTCGAAAGCCGTCAACATGTCACGCACTGTGAAAACTCTGAAATTCAAACTACTCTATTTTCGAAACGAAGCACGGTACCAAGCTGAAAACAAGCAAGCAGATATATATTTTAAAGCCTCTTGTAGCTGATCAAGATAAAAACTCATAAGGCTCTTTAGTTTTGTATTTTATTTTTTTGTGACATCACGTGCAACCCAAGAATGTATCTATCAATGTTAAGCCCGAGGGGGAACCCCGGGGAAATGTGGGGTACCGGTATTTGACTTTTCAGAAGAATTTTTGGTCAAAATCTCCACCGTGGGGCTCCAAAATGTGGTCAAATCAGATCAAATATCCCTGTTCTACAGGCGCTTGTAATCTTTAAGAGAGGCATTCTCCTAGTCAATGGATAGAAAATATTTAATAGAATTTCAATGCTTGGTTCTCTGATGAAAAGCGAGTCAATGTTATTAACAATCCACACAATCCCCACAAAGTAAGGTGTTCCATCAATTTATATTGAAAATGAGTAGTGAGTAGCGCATAGATGAGCACATGGGACGCGTTGACTTAGTCCCATTCCTCCACGCAAAAAAATCAAACGTCCCCACCCCCTGGGCTTAACATTGATAGATGCATTATGGCTATGTCCGGCAGCCAGACAGGATTTTGAAAATTTGCCCCTGTGCAATAGACCGTTAATTGCACAATTTCGAGTTGATCTTCACAAAATATTCGCAAAATATTCGATTTATTCAATTGGCTTTAAAATTTTCAGCGTGTTTAACTGAGATAGGTACCGTGTTTGGCAATCATTTAGCTCTTATTAACCGAGCAAGAGGTCTGTATGGGAGAATCTTGACCGAGGTCATGAGTACAGACCGAACGCAGTGAGGTCTCTACACACGACCGAGGTCAAGATTCTCCCATACAGACTGACTAAGCTCGGTTAATAAGATGTTTATTATATGGGAAACATAAACAATTTAATTCGTTTAATGTAACTGGTTTGTACTAACTGACATTTTGCTTACGAACGGCGATGAGTGGCGATGAGCTGAACTTAGTTCTGTCAAAGTTTGCTCGTCATCCTCTCTTTTGTCATCATGCTGTTTGGCACTTCCATAAATAAATATTGGTAGAAGAAAATACTCAATATTTTTGCATTTTACTTTGCATCTTTTCACCGCAAAACACCACCAGCCTAAATGCCGGTCTAGATGGGAAAATCTAGACCAAGGTCAATATCGATTTCAGCCAATCAACTTCGTGAACTTGATAGTTCCCAGTCCTCGTGAGACAGAGCCATATAATAATGAATGATATAAACCGCTTAAAAATGAGTGGTCGGACTTGAATGCTGTTTAGCAGCCCTATCCCTCGCTTAATGCACCCATCAATGTAAATGGAGATTCCCAAAAAACTGTCTTTGTGTTTGTGTCCCCAAATTTGTGTTGTAAACACTAACCAGCAGCATTAAACCAGCTGTGTGCAGTAAAAGGTAACAATATAACAAGGACAATTTATGCAAAGATGTTGAAATAATTTATAAAGAAGTCAAAACTGTCTACCTGCTGTACAAGCTTGTAACTTAAGAGTAACATTTAAAAGAAACAAAAATCAAAGAACATAAAATACCTGCCTTTGTTCAATATTGTTCCCACAGTTTGATTTGAGGTTCACTTGATACATGTATGTGACATATTTTAAAAGAAACATGGCACCGACTGGTTGATCGCCGAACATGTTTGTTTCCCATGGATAAATGTTTCATTTGCTTTCTTGCATGACAAAACCTTTTCTTTGCAAACTATTAAGCATTCTTCATTTTCTCTCAATTCAACTGCTCTTGAGCTTTTTTAAGGAACTTTGAATCCAGGCCTTCACGTGGGTGTAAGTGAAATTCGAACGACGCTGTCTCAAGTTTGTTATTTTTGTTCTGTCGATTGATTAGACAACAACTTTTTGCCTTTCATGTCGAATTCCATGTGTATTGCATAAAACCCCTTCAGTGTAACGCTTGATGGTCGTCTTTCGTCTGGGCACAAAAGCAGATGACAAGGCGTACACTGTCACTCCTCCCTTAAAGCACATTTGGAAAAGCTCCCAGATTTTGGGAGCCACGTGACAAGCCGCAACCAGGGTCTCTTTCCTAAACAACAAGGGAGACCCTGGGAACGAGGCTGCAATCAGCATGGTTTTCCATGTATTTTGGGATGGCATGCAAAAAGTAAGAATAAAACAGATTAACAAGCAACAAGTTTAACTCACATTTTCTTTCCATCGTTTAAGTCGCTGTCTGGATTGGTGCCAGTCTTGGCGTGACACAGTTCTACAATCATGGACAAACATCTTGGGACACTTGAGCTCAAATGGTTTAAAATAAAGACCATCTATCGTACAGCCCCCCTCCCTCCTTTCAACGTTGATTGGAATCCGGGAATTATTCAGAAATGCTGTAGTTTGCTTCAACATTGCTTGGGGGGGGGGGGGAGGGAGTGGGGAATAATGAGGGGAATTATTATAAAATATCAGGTAAACCTTTAATTGAAGGGATTTTGCAATTATTGTTAAGTGTCCCAAGACATTTTGTCCAGGATTGTAGACTCCATTCCTGCAGGACAAATTCCGTCGTCCGGATACTGGAACAGTTTTAAATGTCGCACATTGGGTTTTATCTCACTAATGTACCCGCTTTTCCCAGGTTGGGGTGGGGGAATTTACAATGACTTGTGCATAATCGTATTGCTGAATACGCAGTCACTTCTTTTCATAACAATAACATTTGTAAATTGTTGTATTCTGACTTGTTCTTAAAAGTATGCCACCAAAATAATGCGAACAAATGTGTTAGGGTATTCAGCAGGCACTCCCTACATGTATTTTCAATGGGTACTTTTGAAATATAATCTAGTGATTTGAAAACCTTGACTG
This sequence comes from Montipora capricornis, assembly GCF_036669925.1. Taxonomy (NCBI): domain Eukaryota; kingdom Metazoa; phylum Cnidaria; class Anthozoa; order Scleractinia; family Acroporidae; genus Montipora; species Montipora capricornis. The sequence goes on from NC_090885.1 coordinate 63,770,703, forward strand.
GCTGCTGGTTATTTTAGAATTGAAACTTCCTTTACATTAATTTTTGATGTCTTACTTATTTTTATCAATTTATTCATCAAATAAGCAAATAAGTAAACACATCAGTAGAGCCAAGGCCAGATACTTAAATGGCTAGTGCTGAAAATCTGAAATTAATTTTACCTCGGAAAAGTAGACACTTCTAGCAGAAACACAAGTATTACAAAAAGACAAAAACCAATATCAACTTGAAGGTAACTAATAGAAAAGTGAAAGTTAGTAAAGCAAGGATAAGTTCAAAGGTAACACTGCAATTAAGTTTAGATCATATTCAAAGTATCTGCTCACAACTATTGATCACAAGCTGTCCTGAGCGTACGAAAAATAATTATCTGTAGCTTGTTCTCCAAGAATGTTGCTGTCATGATACGAATGAGAGTTTGATGGCAACAAATTCTGCAAACAATATTTAAGAGAGTAATCCCAAGTATTGTGATACATAGGGCTCCTACTCCCCTTCCCTAATGGAAGACATTGAGTGCATTCACCTTAAGGCTACTAAACAGTCAACAAGCGGTTAAGATATGCAAGCTGTGATGAGATGATCAAGCAGGGAGTTTCTCGCTCTTTCTCCTGGGCCCCTCCCCCCTTGTATTCTCTTTTGATTTTGATCCAGGTTTTCACAGGGCCATATCCAAAACAATGTGGAAAGAAGCATCTAAAATTGCCCAAACCGCCTAAGAAAGAATGGAGTCTGATATTCTCCTTTTATGTAGCGATTACCCTTTACATCACCTGCTGTCATGAATGCGCCAACCAGAGATCTGTTCTGTGGTTGACGAAATTTAAATATCAAAACAATTATTGTTTATAAACAGTGAATATTGCTCACAACAACAACAACAACAACAAAATTTATTTGTACTGTAAAGTAAACTACATGTAGCGAGCTAAATATATGAATTTAAAATGCGAACAGTAGCTGGTCTCCCAAACAACTAAAAGCTAAACTAGTTGGGAGACCACAACAGAGAGTTGGAGTTTGGTAGTCCCTTTTTCACCTTGTTCTAACAATTTACTTGAGTGAGGACCTAGAAAGATAGCTGAAACGTTCTCTGCAGATTATATACATTTGTATCCCGAGCTATCTGATTTGCTCAAGCCCTGAAGATGTGCGGTCTTTCTCAACTATCTGATGTAAGATATTTGATACAATGTGCGCTAATCAATTTTATAGTGTCCACAGTCTACTTCCAAGTAATTGTGACCTTAAAATTAAGTCTCTATCTGAAGGAACAGAAAACTTTTATTTGCCCAGTGTGTAAACTTGAAAGGTATAAGAATAGTTTTCCTTTAAGTCATTTTCAGTTTGACACCTAACAACTACTGTAACATTTAGGGTATTTTAGTACTGGTACATGTCAGTATAGTAGTTCACATGAATATTTGTTTCCTTCCTTTCCATGAGCAAGGGAATATAGAAATATAGAGAGGAAAGAGGTAACATTGCCACTCTATTAAATCTTCGACCTCAGATATTGCGTTTCTAGCTTTCATTGTTTCACTCAGTTTTGGCTATCAGCTCATATAGATCGTTTCCACGTGACGTCACAGCGGCCATGTTGGTGTACAACCAATTTAATTACAATGTAATAAAACATTATTATTCCATTCAGGTTTGTTGAATATGACCTATGTTATAGGCAACTCAGCGCCACCCTATTTTCCATTTAGGAGCAGTCATAGCTCAGTTGGTTAGTGCACAGCTTTTGGAGCAAGAGGTCCCCAGTTCGATCTTTGGTGTCTTAAACGTCTGTTTCGACTTTCCTCTGATCTGTGTAGCGATAGCTTTAAATACCCATAAAATGTCCAGAGCACTGAAAGAGGAGGGGGGTCATGAGCGCACTGTCGGCTTCCATTGATACCAACCTCATAGCTGAAGGCACTACTAACATTCAATGCGCACTCTTGGAATAATTGTTAAATACTCGTTAATGGGCTGTTGAAATTGGTTGTTTGGTTGTTTGCATGCCTTGCAGTCACCACAGTTACTTAAATACGGTAGATGAATGCTTTGTTTTTTTTGTTGGTTTGTTTTGTTTTGTTTTGGTACTTTGAGATTTGTGGCACTGCTGTTTACTTGAATCCATGATTTCAACTGACCGCACAAAACACAAACTCACCAAGATTAGAACATCTAGTCACCAAATGTAACAATAGTTATGTTAACAACACAAGTGAATTTGCTTTTGTTCATGAGGCCATGGCGGATAAGAAGAATAAGGACTAAAGAATTTCATGGTATGAATTGGAGTGAGAGGTCAAGACTTAAGTACATGTATTATTATTTTGTTTAATTTCTTTCCATCTACTGTATATGTAGTGGTGTCCCACAAGTGTCTGTTCTTGGAGTTATGCTATTTTCTTATGTTTAATAATTTACAATATGTTCCAAATGTGCTTAACTTCTCATTTGTTTAACCTCATGACCCTAACATCTGCAGTTGTTAAAAAAATCTTAATGATTTATTCAAACTCAATAATCATAAATTAAAGTTGAATCATGAGCCTACAGTATAGCAGTCAAAGATAAATGAAATCCAGCATCCTAAAGTTGATACATGTACCCTAAATTTTCGATAATATTTTGCGTTTATCTTTTTGATTAATATAGTTTCAAAGTCTAAGTTTATTAATATTTAAAAGAACTTAGAATGATTTGTTATTGTTATTAATGCAGTAAATATTGAGCAAGTACATTGTGCTACATCCACATGGCTATCTTAAACTTTTTTCGTCTTTCTCACTTTTGCTTTCTTGTATAGGGGCTAACACACCTGTATCATTCCCGCTGAAGTACTTTTCTTTGTGTCACTGGTCTCCTAAGATGACTCCCTGTCGTGAGTGAAATCGGCCAGGGAGCGCACTTGTTCACCACGTTTAAGAGTGTACCCTCCCTAATTGAACTCCTAAGAAAATCTATTAACTTGGTAAACTTAGCAAAAGACAACCGCCTGGGAAGGTAAAATATCCTTAATGCCCTGTTCCTCCCGAATAAACTTAAGATACTCTTTAACACGAGGGTGTGCCACAGAATCGCGCAAACGGCCAATATTGTTGAAAATGGCCCTGAGTTTCCCTAGTAATGAGTCCACGGAGCCGGTGGCCAAACGCGAGGGGCAATTACAACCAACACGTGGACACGACTTAGTATGAACCACAGTTCTGATTGACTTTTCTTTGCTTATCAAGAACTTAATAATATCGTCCGAAGTACAGGAGGACACACACTTCGGAGGAGACAGGAAATTTTCTCAGCGGGTGAAACAAAAGCCGAAAAATGCGTCTGCTCTGCGCAGGCTAGGAAGATGAAGGCACCTTTCCGACACCCTTCAAAATCGTGTTTGCGTCTATGGCCATCTTAGCTCGTACGGGATCCCCCTAACAACCCCAGGGAAAGATATTGAAGCTGTTGGTCATCCACAAAAGCTGACCTGGTCTTAATCTGATCCAAAGCGGCAGTGTACTCGTCCGCTTTCTGGTGGTTCTCGTTTCTCGCCAGACGCAACAATGATTGTAAGAGCTCAACTGCCTCATACTTGTCAAACATCGCTGCTGGTCAACTTATATAGCGACGAAGCGCGGCCAAGGCTGACTCGGAACTCTCTAGAGCTCTAAGGCGTTCCAAGGAAGTAATCTTTTCCTCTAATGCGATCGACGGCCTAACATGAAAAAAAAAAAAAAAAAAAAAACTTGAGGCCATTGCCGGCGCCGCAAATTTCCCTTTCGTAAACGGTCGTTGCCATTTCTCAGAACGGTCGTTGCCATTTGAAACGGTCGATGCCATTTATAACGGTCGACTACACACTTCACTTCAAAGAAAATTTAAAGAAACAAAGTAAGAAAAAATATTAACAAAAATTAAGACAAAAAAAGGAAAAAAAAACATTTATAAAAGAAAAACTGGAGGAAAAAAAGAGTCCGAAAATTTCAAGACTCGAACTCGGGTTCTTAGCCCTCACCCTAAACAGAACCCTAACCCGAACCCTGAGTTCTTAGACCTAATGAGTGTAATTCAGAGCTAAAAAATGGCATCGACCGTTTCAAATGGCAACGACCGTTTACGAAAGGGAAATAAGCGCCGGCGCCAGTGATATCCCCCAAAGCTCTCCAAAATTAAACATCCTATACGTCAAAATGTTTCCTTTACTTGCGTTAAGTAAGGCGTAACACTTGAAAAACTTAACCATGTACGATCTACCTCTTCCGCGGAGCCAGGCGCCGGGGCAGGCTCCGCTATCGGTTCCAACTCCAGTGGAGGATTTTGCGCTAGTTCTGCGTTCTGTATCAGGAAAAACGTTGAGTTGATTGCCCATAGAAATAGCGGGCTGGTAACGTGGCGGTTGAATAAGGCTTGAAAATAATAATAATAATAATAATAATAATAATAATAATAATAATAATAATAATAATAATAATAATAATAATGGAACTTGTATACCGCTTGTATAGCGCTCATATCAAAAATTCATGGCACTTCACGATAAAAGAAAATAAATATCAAACTTATATAAAAGCAGTAATAAAAGATCGCAAAAGAGGACTCCAAGACCACGTTTCAAGCAGAAAGACCAATTTTATACTCCAAATGGCGCAAAGCATTACCGATGCTATCAGCACGGTCGAAAATGGGGAATGTGATGCAATAACAGCATGTTTGCAATGAGCTAGTTAATCATGCAGTGAGAATATTTATTTACTTTTGCATCTATATTTGTTTTGCGTAAAGCAGGCTAACAAAATCTGTACCTTGCTAAGTTCGCATTTTTGAGCGTTAAAATAGAATTTTCGGTCCTTTGTTTCTTACAGCAAGTTGTATATTTTGAAGTCTCCCATCCAGATACTAACCCGGACAGGGATTAACTTCAGTGAACTTTTGTCTTTGAAAGCTCTCAGACGCTTAGAGAACACGCTTAAACTTTTGGTGAAAAGAAGTTATAAGAAGAAAAAGAAGTTGAAAATGAACAACATGTCAGCCTCGAAGCCAATGTTTTGCGATTCCCTTGTATTTTCCTCAGTCTTTCTGGGTTTGGTATTTTTCTAGTAACCAAGTGTCTTCTCAGGGGACTATATACCTAAGACAATGACCATGGCACTATGAATAATAAACGGTACCAAAACAATATCGTGTACTATTAGAACCATTGCAAGCCTCCATTGCAAGCTAGTTCCAGTCCAATACTGAGAATACGAATATGGTCTAACGCTAAGGCAGCTTGAATACACCTTATTCCAAAATGGCCGCCATTTTAGTATTCTTTTGTTTCCATGCAAATTGGCCCTTATGACCTCGCTTTCAAACGTAAAATTCAAAAGAATATTTAACCTTGTCCATAAGGGCCAATTTGCATGGAAACAAAAGAATACTGAAATGGCGGCCATTTTGGAATAAGGTGTATCTCCTGGAAAACAAAACTTAGCTCAGTTGACAGTTATGGAATAAAGCGCTGTGTTACTGCACTAAACTTACGTACGCAATGCGTGCCTATTTTTTTAACTGTAAACATGCCTGAAGACAAGACTTTCCTGAAAAAATAGGCACGCAATGCGTACGTGTGGTAGTGCAGTAACACAGCGCGGTATCGTGTCAACTGACCTGCGTTTTGTTTTATCTTCCAGGAGATTCAAGTTAACTTTGGGTAATATGTAGCTCTAATAAGACGTAGCACGATATCGTTTTGATGCCGTATATCATTATAGTGCCATGGTAGATGTCTTTGGTAAATAGCCCCCTGAGAAGACCTGTGGTTACTAGCAAAATACTTAATCCCAGAAAGATTGTAGAAAATAAAAGAGAATCGAGAAACATTGGCTTCGAGGCTGACTTTTTGATCATTTTCAAGTTCCCTTACAACTTCTTTTTCACGAAAACTTTGAGCGTGCACTCTGAACCTCTGACAGCTTTGTAAGACAAAAGTTCCCCGAACTTAAGCGCTTTTGTGCGGGGTTAGTATTTGGATGGGTGACATCAAAATATAGGACTTGCCGTCAGAAACATTGGCCCGGAATTTCTATTTAACGCTCAAAAATGCGAACTAAGCAAAGTACAGATTTTGTTAGCCTGCTCTAAGCCAAACAAATATTGACGTAAAAGTAAATAAATATTGATACACAGTTTTTAGGAAGAGATGCAAATGTTTTCAGGAAGTTTCGATCAAGAATAAAATATTTTGAACCGAGAATATAAAAGGTTACCATCAGCGAAAAACATTTTGGGAGGGTTTTGCTACGTTCAATTTTGCTATTGTACTTTTGGCTGCAAAATCGAATTCAAAGTGACGTCGAATTCAGCGGGCGCCGTGATCAAGTTACCTCGCATGTTTACTCGCGAAATAAAGGATACATCTGTGTCAAAATGATGGCAAGACACCGGGTTTTTGTTTTTGTTGGTTTTTTTTTTCTTTCAAGTGTTTTAAAGATTGACAAGAAATGTGCGAATTCAACACAAAGATCACAATAGCCCAGCCCCTGAGGTTGTTGACCATTGTTTTTGCAAAGTCAAAAATTCACTCTCCTAGACGGGGTTATTTATCACCAGGTAATAGGCCGCTTTGAAAAATACCATAATACTCTTTGTTTGTCCCCCCCCCCTTGGGACTTACAATGGTCCCAAGAGAAATCTATCACATCATTGCATTTACGCGACTTTGTGGCCGAGTGGTGTAATTCGCTCCTTTCGTGCACTCAGTACTGCAGAGACCTCGGGTTCGACTCACGGAATATCACGGAATTTAATGACTACGAATTTTCGATTGTTCCCCCAGATCCCCGCTTTTCGGGTCTTAATTCAGTTTCAGTGCGGTACGGACATTTGTGACTACGAAGAAGAAAAATACGTCAAAAAAAAGGGCAACTGGTTTCTAGACGTGGTCGGTCAGTGGCATCCCACATAAAAAGTATGACGTTCATTTTAGACTGAACGCATACAATTGTCGTGGCTGGTAATAAATTTTTATATGCACATTGAATCTATTGGTCCCTTCGGGCATTTTAAGGGGGCATGTTGTCACTTCAGCAGCAGCATGCAATCGACCATATCAAGATTGAGAACCACTTCTTTATTTATTTTTTTTTTTTCAGGTTTAATGTGCAACTAAGAAATATTTTTGGTCCAATAAATCGTTTTTTCTGAATTAACGAAAACATGACCAATGACTTGACCATGACTTAGCTGTAGGTTGGGCGTTGGTGGTGGAAATGACTTTTTTCTTTTGTATTGCAGTGCTAAGTGAGATCACAATCTGTTAATGATGTCGAGGTCAGTCAAGCACAGGAACTGCCGTACTGTCAACAGGGGCTCTTGGTTTATCCAGAGAAGAAGCTGTCTCAAAAGAGAACGAAGTCTTGTGAGATGTAAAGAAGTCCATACTGGAGAGAAGCCTTATGAATGCAAACAGTGTGGCAAGTGTTTTGGCCAAACAGGAACATTGAAGACACACGAAAGAGTCCACACTGGAGAGAAGCCTTATAAATGCCAACATTGTGGCAAGTGTTTTAGTCAAGCAGGAACATTGAAGGCACATGAAAGAGTCCATACTGGAGAGAAGCCTTATGAGTGCAAACAATGCGGTAAGTGCTTTAGCTTGGCACATCATTTAAGGACACATGAAAGAGTCCACACTGGAGAGAAGCCTTATGAATGTAAAGAATGTGGCAAGTGCTTTAGCGTGGCAGGTCATTTAAAGACACATGAAAGAGTCCATACTGGAGAAAAGCCTTATAAATGCAAACAATGTGGCAAGTGTTTTCGCGAAGGAGGAAAATTAAAGACACATGAAAGGGTCCATACTGGAGAGAAGCCTTATGAATGCAGACAATGTGGAAAGTGTTTTAGTGTAATAGGAAGTTTACAGAAACATGAAAGAATCCATTCTGGAGAGAAGCCTTATGAATGCCAACAATGTGGCAAGTGTTTTACCCAAGCAGGAAACTTGCGGACACATAAAAGAGTCCATACTGGAGAAAAGTCTTTTGAATGCAAACAATGTGGCAAGTGTTTCAGGCTAGCAGGACATTTGAGGATACATGAAAGAGTCCATACTGGAGAGAAACCTTATATATGCAAACAATGTGGAAAGTGTTTTAGTGTAAAAGAAGTTTAAAGATACATGAAAGAACCCATTCCAGAGAAAAGCCTTATGAATGCAAACAATGTGGCAAGTGTTTTACCCAAGCAGGAAACTTGCGGACACATAAAAGAGTCCATACTGGAGAAAAGCCTTTTGAATGCAAACAATGTGGCAAGTGTTTTAGCGTCCCAGGAAATTTAAAGAAACATGAAAGAGTCCATACTGGAGAGAAGCCGTATGAATGCAAACAATGTGGAAAGTGTTATACCCAAGCAGGAGATTTGAGGAGACACGAAAGAGTCCATACTGGAGAGAAACCTCATGAATGCAAACAATGTGGCAAGTGTTTTAGCGAAGCAGGAAGCTTAAAGATACATGAAAGAGTCCATACTGGAGTGAAACCTTATGAATGCAAACAATGTGGAAAGTGCTTTAGCTTAGCAGGTCATTTGAAAAGACATAAAAGAATCCATACTGGAGAAAAACCCTATGAATGCAAAGAATGTGGCAAGTGCTTTAGCGTGGCAGGTCATTTAAGGTCACATGAAAGAGTCCATACTGGAGACACGCCTTATCAATGCAAACAATGTGGCAAGTGTTTCAGCCAAGCAGGAAATTTAAAGAAACACGAAATAGTAGTCCATAATGGACAGAAGCGTTATAAACGTAAGCAAATAGAAAAGTCTTTTCGCAACAGTAAAAGTGTCAGGAAACATGAAAAAGCACGAAAAGGTTCTTCGAGTGCAAATGGACATAAAGTAGAGAATCGTCGCCCCTGCACTCGGCAAAACCATAGTTCACACCAGGGTGTAAAATACAGCTGTTGGCTTTGCCAGGAAGAGTTGAGCAGTGAGGAGCTTCTTCTTGCACACTACCAAAATCATATGGTATTTGAGGAGCCGTCAACCTGAACTAGAAGATTTTGGGTTAAATTGGTTATACAGCTGTAACTCATTGGCGATAATATCTTTGCTCGTTTATAACTTCATGAAATCGTCTTGACGCACAATGTTAGCTTCTGTTGGACGTTGCTTCCACTGTCATATGCGATCAGGTATTTTAGGCTACCTTGAAAATTGCACTATATGCATCTAAACACAGTGTATTTTGAGTCGCACAATGTCAAACTATGGGAATTGCCCTTTTATTTCTACTCAAAATAATCTTTAAGCGATTTTTTTAAACACTTTTTTTAAGCGATGCGCGTCTTCAATCGCAGGTTTCCCAAAATTAATTGTTATGATGATGATGATGACGTTGACGATGACGATGACGATGATGATGATGATGATGATATATACACGACTAAAAGTTATGGAAAAAGAGCCTTGACAAAACCGAACGTTTTCGGCGCATGGTTTTATACTTATAACTCATTCCCGAAGGAAACAACCGCACGACAAAGCATTTAATTTGTTTGTTCAAAGTTGGACTCTTTGGTCGGATAATTAGTCCCCGTCAGTGGTGACCTTTCTCTTGAAGTATGATCTTGATTCGAACAGAGCACTTTAAACTGGAATCTGTGACTTGCCATGGGTTTCCAGAAGGTGGCGCGATGGTTTTAATTTACGGCAGGCATTCGAATGTTCAATTATTCGCACTTCATTGTATCACTTTGCAAAATAGTTGAATGCGGACAGTAGATTTTCGCTTTCTTTGCTTGTGCTTGCTGATGTATGTAAACGTAAGACCCACACGATTGAGTGATTGATACTGTAGGTACAAAACTCAGCTTAGGGCATCCCAACTCATTCCTGCCGCTGGACTGATAGGAAAACTTCTATCATGTTCGGTAGCTTTACTCCTTTGGATAGCATTTTTTTCCCGTTTCGATTGCATGCCACACCGAAAGTAAAGAAAAGTAATTTACTTGAACACTTAAAGAAAATATTTGCTTGCGAATAGGATTTTTATGTTTTTCCCCGCGGTTGCTATTAATCCTATTATGTTACTTTAGCCACAAGCAAGTTTTTAGTCACCGCGCACAGTTTGTTACGCCGCGACGATGGTTATGTAATCAAGCAAGTCACGTAGTGGGGTTAGCGTTGGAGGTGTTATATTTTCATTACGCCGACCCCCCTCTTTCTACTGTATCACGAGTTAGCTCGGCTCCGCCACGAGGTATTCATTCATTCTGCAGATCATCGCTCGTGATATTGCGTCTTTTCAACCTCACCTCCTCCCCTTGTCCCGTCTGCGTGCCTTACAGGCGGCCTACCTCTTTTTCAGGCGTTTTTGTGCCCTCACCTTTACAGGGCGGAATCGTTTTTGTCCAATTCCTTAGATTGTGCATGTTACTTAATTCGAGATTTGACATTAAACCGGCCTCAGCCATTTTACTCCAGACCACCGGTTGTTTTGTGATTAGTAGCGCGGGAAATGCAGCCCAAAGATATAATCTCTCTTGAGAGGACATAGGGGGGAAAATACATAAAAGCTTCTTTATTTACAAAAAGAATACCGCTGAAAAACGAGCGAAAACTGTAAGGAAAGATTTTGAGATGTCAAACTATTGTTCAAAAAAGAATTACTGCAGCCCTCCTTCGTTTTCATTGTCCAAAAGCGGGGCTAAAGCTAAAAAGCTACAAAATTGCAATGTAAACGATCATGGCTTTAGAGAATATTTCACCGGGCTGTCCAACTTTATACAAGTGAACTAAAAAAGTTGCGTAGTTCAGTTGAAAAGATAGCCGGGTTCTATAAAGCCATGATATGACAATGGCATTCGACTCCCTGTTCTTTCTATGAATTTTCTCTGCGAGGTTTCGCAGAAACATTTTACACTCGGGCCCCATTCCACCATTTGTGCCCCGTTTGAGTAAAGTACCCCATCTCTATATCGGAAACGTGCTGTTGGTATTTTGTCTTCTTCTCAACCTCTTGGTCTTTAAAATAACTGACTTAAGCTTGTTCTGTTTGCTCTTGGAGTTTACATGCGTTACTCGTATGTCAAAAAATGCTGTACTCCGAAAGAAATTCAATATTTTCTGGATACTAGTGTTATGTTTTCGAGTGTTTTCAAGCAACTTGCCTCTCGAACATAGATATAATCTGTCAACAATAACGGCCATATATCTTATTTGCCACCTTAGTAAAATTAAGTCCCCCAAAGAAATTCGATATGTTGTTAATCGTGAAAACAGCAATAGTCTTGTAAGGCGTAGAAATTCCAGTCTGGTATCTTTTTTTTCTTATTTGTAGTCGCATATCCACAAGTTTTTTGTTTTTTAAGTTTCCCGTATCCCGCGGGACCACGTGGTCTGTGTTTCGCGTGGAAGTCGGGGAAGTTGAATACACCTTATTCCAAAATGGCCGCCATTTAGATATTTTTTTGTTTTTATTAAAATTAGACCTTGATGCCTCGTTTAAGGCAAAAATATTCTTTTCAATTTTCAGCTCAAGAACGAGGCATCAAGGGCTAATTTGAATAAAAACAAAAGAATATTTAAATGACGGCCATTTTGGAATAAGGTCTATCATGTCGAGCCAAAGAACAGCCATCTATTCGCTTCAAAAGCTTCCATTGCCCCGAGATTTCACAATTCTCTACAATTGCGCTAACCATTGCTTTCCTTTATCGCCGGCTGAGTAGGAATTTAAGCTCGGAATTTTCACAGCTATTTTTTCGATAAAGCGTCCATTGAGAGGGATTAATGCATGATGCATGTACGTCGTATCGCAGAGATATGTTTCATCGTGACCCGTAGGAGGAAAACAGCCATAATTTTTTAAGTTATCAAACGAAGAGTTCAACCGGTCAGCAAACACTTTGTCTAAACACCAAATTTGAAGGAACTTCACAGGTACGATAGTCACTATATTCATAAATCAAGCCATGGCGCAGAATGGCCGGACATCATTAATATTCACACCTCATTAAGCATGAATTAGCATACGAGTGACGCGATGAAGCGCGAAATTTGAAAGCGGACAATCAACATTTTAAAGGAAATGGCGTCAAAATGGGCGAACAGCTAACTTTCATCTTCGTTTTAAATTGCTCTAGGTTGAAGAAGTCCCAACTTGTAGGCTGCAAAATGCAGACGAAAGTACACTTATTTAATCGAGACGTTCAGGAGATAGAAACGACTTGTAAAAACTATTGGAAATTTGAGTCAAAATGTGAATGATTTTAGAGCCATTTTATATGAGAAATGAAAAATGCTTGTTTTCTATCTTAAATTTCTAGTTTCTGGTCCAACTTTTTTTGAACTTGTAACCTGCAAAAGTTTCTTTTTAAAGTAAATTCAGATATCAAGCTGAAATGTCAAGAATAGCGGAAAGGGATCTACTTGGAATTTGTGTTTCTTGTATTTCGTATCACATAATGAGCCAGTTTACTCATTAATATGTATGTACATCGCTTTTCTGAGTTCATGAATCTTGCCTAAGCAACACTTTCACTGCTCCCTTGGGTATTCAGTAATGGCTGAAAGTGTACTTTTCAGTCTGTCCGATTTTGCCGCGATCTCTGACGAACATTTACGATTGCGGCCGACTATGAGAGTGAGGAAATACATTTGGAGTGACTCAGAGTGCGGCGTTGTCATTGTGAGATAGACATTTGAAGTTATAACTAACTTTTCCCGTGTTCTGAGTAATCTTTCAAATTTTGCTCAGAAGGAAGAGCAAGATAAGTACCGGGGAAATTTTCCTCGAGACGGCTACTAAAAGCCTTGTGAAGTACTGATATATTTTTGAGTTTCAGTGAACTCGTTTATCGTTGCCGGATTTAACCTTTTGCACACCGATTTGAATGAAACACTTTGCTCATCTGTCGAACGGAAAATAAATAGAAATCAGCCTGCAAGACCGTACACACCACGAAAAGAACGGCGAAAGCGATGGTTCAGGTCACGCTGACAGATCAGTTTTGATCATTTAGTTGCACTGTTAGTGCCGCTACATGGCCAAAACCATTTCAGTTATCTTCCTACTATAGCGGTTTTACAGCAGCACAATCCTGAGAAAGCAATCGATCATCAAAAATCTAAATAAAGTCTTTCATTCATTCATTAACTCAACGCAAGAACAAAAGAAACATTCAATTGTTCCATTTGTTTGCCATTCGCGCGGTAAAGCGTACGACAATTTGAAACTCTCTTGGGGTGATTCCAGTTCTATCGTCTGGAAAAGTCCTTTTTAGCAGTTCCTCTGTTAACAGTTATGTTAAGGACTACATCTCCGTTTTAAAGAGATGTCTCTCCGTGAAAACGACGATCTTCCGACAATCAACCCATTCCATGTCCACGTCCGTGAACCTTGCTTTTTGGGATGCGATCCTAATTTTAAACTCCAGGTGTGCAACGAAGTTCTGTGGACTTTGAGGAAACGTTCTACAAAGGAAATAGCGACATGTTTCTTCAACTGCCTCTGGGAACTTGGCTTTAGACTCACGGATGACGGCGAAAAGCGTGTATTAAAAATTATCGTCCCAAAAGTCACGAAGTTCCAAAAAACCTACTCTGGCGTTCAAGGGAAAAGAGCTCGACAAGAAAGAAGAAGCCAGTGGTTTACAATACTTGTTAGCCCTAACGAATTCAGTAGCCTCCCATGGAATGAACTACGTTCACTACGAGAAGAAAGTAAGCGCCTAGCGGAAGAGAATGAACAGCTTCGCTTGGATATCGAGGAAAGTGCGAGGGAGTTGTACGGTCAGATGGAGGAATGCCAAACGCTGCAACAGCAACTCACTGAGTTAAAAAGTAATGGCAAAGAGCAACAACAAGCACATCGCGGTCGTGACTACAGTGATGTCTCATCAAGGCAACAGCAAAGACAGCGACTTCAGATCAAGTAAGTCCCTACAACTGACGTATTCATTGTTAGCCTTACTACTTCACGTTGGGTTAGTCCTCACTCAGATAAAAGTGTTGCACTCTTTCAAAGATGTTGCGGTTCATTATACCTTGAGTACTTTTTATCGATCATCGCTATGTAAGTGTTATGTTTATTGTTTGTAATATTGTACGCTACATAATCAGGATAATTAAAAACTATCAATAATAAAGGATTAGTGAGGTGCGTTCGAGTTCTGCTTTGTCATCGACGAGGCTTTTGAAAGTAGTTGTATATTGTGGGGAGAATCATTTTATACCGCTATCTACTAATTGTTCAGTAATTAAGGTATCGCACTATATGAATTTATGCAATATCAGCGTTATGGGATATCTGTAGACCCGAGCGAGCGCGACTTCCACAGTGTCAGCGAAGGTATCACTGGCCAGTTTCCCTTCCAGGTACTAACCCCACCCGAAAGGGCTTATCTTCAGTGGACCAACGAGAATGGGCTCCCTTACTCTACCTGGGCAATGACAGTAAATGTTCCTTAATTAGGAAATAGACCAATTTCGATGTAATTCAACTTAAGGACTAAGGACGGTGCCTACTAATTCAAAGGTATTTTTGCGCGGTTGTATGGATATGCGGGAAAAGCAGATCTCAGCAAGTGTTATTAAAATCCGAAAAGAAAATTGGGGGTAACCACGCATTTTTCAAAGATAATTAATCAACAATATTA
>NC_090885.1:63792830-63802830 GCF_036669925.1 Montipora capricornis
TCCATTTTTTGATTTTCAAACCCATTACACCAGAAGAAGTTAAAACAGGAAATTTTATCTCAACCCAATAATAAATCCTGTGCCTTATACTCCTTCTCTACAAAACTGCTTAAATATTCGTGCAATATCATAACTCCAGTCCTTTCTCATATTTTTTGTTTATCAGTTACACCTGGTGCCTATCCTTCAAAACTTAAGATTTCCAAAAGAATGCCAATATGTAGAAGTGAGACGAAACGAACCCCTTGTAATTATCGACCAATATCTCTTTTCTCTAATTTTAAAAGGATTTTTAAAAAACTATCATAATATCAGATAAAGGAATTTATTGACAAAAACAATCTAATGTACTCCTCACAGTGTGGCTTCAGCAAGTCCCATTCCAGTTAGGCCACCCTGTAGACCCTGTCCATGGACCCCTTCATGGTCTTGGCCCATGGACTACCCCAGTGGACCACCCGTCCCGTTTGTTTACAAGAAAAAATCTTAAGACGAAAGAGAGAAGTGACCCTCACTTATCTAGACAATTTAGTGATAGACACCTAAAATTTTAGGTGCTTCCAACGGGATTCGAACCCATGGCCTCTGTGAAGCCATTGCAATGCTCTACAAACTGAGCAACCAAGTCTCTCCCTCAATAGGCCTTATAGTCACGATAGCCGCCATGTTGGTTTTCAAATTGTCATGCAAATTAGCCATGTGTTATGCTGGGGGGCAAACATTGGAATAAAGCAAAATAGCGGAAAATCGGCTCGTCGAAATGTTGAATTAACATTGCTTAAAGTACATTTTAGAATTTAGAATTAAGTACATTTTATAATAATTTTATATCTTTTGATTGCCTCCAACATTTTGACTTTCTACTTTGTTATCTGCTCATTTTTCACTAAAAAACATCGAAGTAACTTGTGTAAGCATTTTATTTTACTACTTAGGTGATAAACATGTAATGAACGTGAAACAAATCATCTGTGTGGCTAAGATGTTCGTGATAATCTCTCGAACTTGTGTTGTTTGCCCCCTCAGAAATGTGTAGCTAATTTGCATTATAAAGGCAAGTCCAACATGGCGGCTATCGTGAATAAGGTCTATTCAAGGATTATTATTAATTGTCAATTTCTTCCACGTGAAGAATATCGTTCATTTTGGACACTGAAAGCTTGAGAGGGATCATGGGAAATGAATATATATCTATTAAAAGCCGAACCCCAATGTCTGGACTCCCAGGACTCGAACCTGGGAACATGTGACTAAGAACCCCTTCACTTAACCACTAGACTACCATATCACTAACTGCGAGGTTGTCATTTTTCTTAATGTCAATATTTTTTTTCCTAAAGTGCCGCTGTAAGCGTGTATTAACACCCGCTAAGAAGCAATCTTACACAGTGAATGATGTCGGTTACCCAACTTCAAGATAAAGCTAACCATTTTAAAATCAAATGAATGAAGGGGTAGTTTCTAAAGAAACTGTGGTGCTGCGTCGGTGGGGAAGTAGTATACAAAAATTTGGTTTTATCAACGGAGTTGATAATGTAAATTGGCCACCGTACAGAGATTCTAAAAGCTGACGTTTCGAGCGTTAGCCCTTCGTCAGAGCGAATCAAGGGATTATGGGTTACGTGTAGTTTTTATAGTAGAGTAGGGGCTACGCTATTGGTGGTAACATGGCAACGTGAAAAATAGGAATATATTAGTTAAATGAAAAGCGTTCGTTAATACCGTGAGGATTAAGGGTGCCGATTTGAAACATGAATTTTTGTTCCAGATTCTTGCGGCTTTCCGTCGTACCTAGATGTAGGGAAAGGCCGCAGATAGCCATGTGTTTTTTGGAGTGGTTAGGCAGATTAAAATGGCGAGCGACTGGCTTAGATGCATCCTTGTCATTTTTCTCAACATCGCGAATGTGTTCGCGGAATCGGTCACCTAGTCGTCTACCTGTCTCACCAATGTATAATTTATTGCATAACGTACAGGTTATGCAATAAATGACATTTGCGGAGGTACATGTGAAACGATCGGTGATCTTAACAGATCGCTTAGGTCCCGGTATTTTGCTAGTGTTAACAATGAAAAGACAAGTTTTGCATCGTGAGCGCGCGCATTTGAAAGTGCCGGGTTGCTCGTTAGTTTTGAGCGCGCTTCTGACTAAAAAGTTGCCTACGTTTTTGTCGCGTTTGAATGAAATAAGTGGAGGTTGCGAAAAGATTCTACCAGTCTCGGGATCATTTTGGAGTAATTTAAAATTACTAAGAATGATGCTTTTGACTGCGTGATTATGAGGATGGAAAGTGAGGGTAAATGGAACTCTGTCATTCTTATCTTTTTGTGACGTTTGTAGTGATGACTGTCGATCAAATTGTTGAGCGCGATGATGGCCCGCTTTGACCACAGAGACAGGATAGCCACGTTTTTCGAAGAACTGGCACATCTCCTCTGATTTGCTGGAAAAATCGGAGTCATCACTACATAGACGTCGAAGTCTAAGAAATTGAGAATAAGGAATGGAGTTCTTGACATGTGATGGATGTGACGATGAATACAGCAAATAACTGTTTGTAATGCACACTAGTACATAGCACGTTGCCTTTAATAGAAACTTCGATATCTAGGAAAGCCAATGAAGTTTCCGAAATTTCCCAGGTATATTTAAGAGCCGGATGAAAAGAGTTGACGGAGGTTATAAATTGATCGAGTTCTTCTCTGCTGGATGAAATAGCGCCGATGCAGTCGTCGATGTAGCGGCCGTAGAGTTCAGGTTTGGGGCCGTTGTACTGATTAAAAAATTGGTGTTCAACATATCCTACAAAAAGATTGGCATAGCTAGGTCCCATTCTTGTGCCCATCGCTACACCATTAATTTGTTTGTAATAGTTGCCGGCGAATGAAAAACAGTTAAGCGTTAAAACTAGTTCGGCAAGGCGGAGGAGTGTTTCCGAGCTAGGTTCTTTGACAGTGCGTTGATCGAAAAAGTGTTTAAGTGCTTGAAGACCTTCGCTATTAGGAATGACTGTGTATAGAGATGTAATGTCCATGGTGAAAATAAGTTTGTCTTGGCCGGAGAAATTGAAATCGCGGAAAATTTGTAGTGCGTGTGTACTGTCTTTAATGTATGATGGCAAAGATTTGACGATAGGCGTCATAATCCTGTCTAAGTAGCTAGAAATGAGTTCGGTGGGGCAACTACAGGCAGAAACGATAGGGCGACCTGGGTTGTTGGGTTTGTGAATTTTAGGCAAGAAGTAAATGCACGAAGTTCTATAGGGGTGTTGATGATGAGATTAGTGGCAGTGTCCGGTAACTCTTGATTAACTATAAGATTTTGAATGGTGTCTTTGACAAGTTTTTGATTTTTGGAAGTGAGATCTTTAGGGATTTTGGCATAAAACGAGGTATCCGAAAGTTGTCGCAAAGCTTCTTTTTGGTAAAGGTCGGACCGCCAAACAACTACCGCGCCGCCTTTGTCGGCCGATTTGACAACTATGTCGTTGCGTTTACTAAGATTTTTGAGCGCCGCCCACTCTTCCGAGGAAAGGTTGGAAAATTTAGTGTTGCGATTGAATTTAAGTTTGTGAATGTCGTGACGGCATTTTTTGGTGAAAAAATCTAAGGAGGCAAATTGTCCCTCAGGTGGAGTCCATTTGGATTTGCGAACTAGAAGTGTTTCAAAAATATCTTTATTAGAAGTGTCCGAATCATCCTCTTTGTCGTGAAAAAAGGCTTTTAACTGAACACGGCGAAGGAATTTTTCGACATCTTGCTTAATAGAAAATTCGTTGGTGCGTTTGGTGATAGGAACAAAATTTAGGCCCTTACTGAGAACAGATTTCTCTGAGTCAGTAAGCGGAAGATTTTCTGGAATTGTAACTACGGTATTATGGCTGTGCAATGTAGTGTCGTCGGTAATTTGCGGACCTATTAATTGTTGAAGTTTTAGAGTCTTGGTTTGGTGTAAATGGTCAAACAGTCCAGAATTAAGTTGTCGGATTTTAGCCGGAATCGATTGTACTAAAATTGCTGGACAGATTTTGGAAAGTTCGGAGCGGCAATGGAGAATTTGTTTGTCAAGTGCGATTCGTTTTTGGCACATAGCTCTAATTGTGATCCTCATAATATTACGTGAAAAAGAATTTTGCGCACATCGAATTTGGTGAAGATACTGATTTGAGTGAGAGAATGTAGACGCATGAAAGTTCGAGCGAAAACCTTTAGGAATGACTTTAGAATTGAGGCAACGGCCGATGAAGTTAATGTGTCTACAAAACCTAGTTTGGGCGAAAATGAGAGTGGCTAAACGGAAAGCTAAGTTACTGCTAAGTGTGGGAGAAGGAAAAAGATAACTTACGATTTCCTGGCGTAGCTCCTTGGTGAGTTTCTTCAAGCTTGGCATCGTCGTCTTGGGTCTCCTGTTAGAAATCTGTGGATTAAAAAATACTAGAACACAAGGTTAGTGGTCGCAGCGGTTGAATAAGCTCAGACTTTAAAGTGGTACTATGATCAAAAAATCATTTCCTTTTTTTCTTCAGATTTTGAAAGCGTGTTTGCTTTACACCTAACTTGCAAAATTTTGAGATTTGAGTTTTATCCAAAGGCTGTTTATTTTGAGTGTAAGTTTTGGATTTCACGGTCCGCCATTACTCACGTTCAAAACTGGCCGATTGGACCTCAGAGGGTTGGATTCTAGAGAAAATGACGTCATTTACTCACTAGCTTAAAATTTCAGCGTGTAAACACAATTTATTACATATGCAAAACACGGGTTTAAAAGTCTGAAAGCCCGAAACTCCCGTGCTGCATATTAATTCGGCCGCGTACACACGCATTGCATTCTTAAACTAGTGAGTCTTTGACGTCATTTTCTCCTCGACCCAGCTCTCCAAAGATTTTAAAGTTAGTAATGGCGGACCAATAAATAAGAAAATTCCACTTAAAATAAACAGGTGTCTTTTTAAAATCAGAACTTAAAACTTGGGTCAGTTAGTGTTTAGTTAACATAGTTTTGAAATCCAAAGAAAAAAAAGAATTGTTTTTTTGTCGTAGTACCACTTTAAAACGTAGGCCCCATTCTACTGTATGTTCATAAGTTCCCTGTGGGACGTTAAAGAACCCACACACTATTCGAGAAGAGTAGTGTTAAGGCTGTCCTGTTCTCTCCGGCAGAAGTGACCGGCTTGGTAGTGATGTCCAGTTGATCTCCAGTGGTTAAGTGGACGAAAACAGTTCCTGCAAAGTGGGTGCTCCAGGTTCAAATGCTGTCCAGGGACTGCTTTTATTTATTTATTTTTTCTTTTTATTTGCTACCACAAGTCCTGGGACAGAGTAATCTAAATGGAGGATTATACTTCATTTAGAGCAAACTGACAATGAAGGATAACCCTTCATTTGAGGAAGAGATCGTTTTGAACTGGCCTGTGAAGCCATTTGTTGCGGTGAAGGAATGAAATGAATGTATATTTGAAGTGCGAGTTATAGAGTGGTTTTCAATTGAGTGTCGAAAGTAATTAGCGAATTACTTTGGTTTATGATTACTTCACTTAGTGATTGGTTCAAAGTTCTCGCGCCACTTTTTCAACCAATCAAAAGTGAAACCAAAACCAATCGTGGCTCGCGCGTTCACATTTTCCCGCGCTTTGTGTCAGCTACGTGTAATTACTTCAAGTTTTGATTGGTTTGCCGGATTGTCTCCGTCCTTTTTGATTGGCCAAAGTAATTACTTTGGTTTTGGTTTTACGACACTCATTTGAAAACCGCTCTAACGCCACTAAACAGATAGTATATTGGTGTCTACAAGAGACCATTTTTTTAAACCAGTAAGCCACAACTAGGAGCCAACAACAACCCTATATTCTTTGATTACACTCATGCGGTAAGATGGCCACTTGGGAGCCAAAACAATAGAAAAATATAGCTCAAGTCTTGCATAATAACGGAGTCAAATTCCCAAATTCTTCACACAACGTAATTTATTTTTGGAATTGAATTTCCTGCGACCAATCACAAGAAACAAACTTGATTTTCATAGCGGGCCTTCAAAAGTGAAGTGGTGTATGGTTAATTTAGCGCTAAAGAAAAGAAGAGAGAGAAGTCTGCCCCTTTTATATCGGACTTAAATTGCGCTTCTCATGACGTTCGATGTTCGACGTTCGGGTTATCTTAATTATAGGTATGACTACTGCACCATAGACAAAACAACAAATGGTTTATTCGTTCATTTGCACTTTTTTACATGAATAAATATTATAAAAAAAAGAAAAGCTAAAAAGGTGTATAATTGTGCAGGAATTAGAGCTTGGAGACTAAAGTAAACGAGAGGTTTTCCAGTTAGTCTCCAGGTTTTTTAATGTTTGAGAGATATGCAAGAAATCAAAACTTAAAAAGAGAGGAGTATTACAGTACTATAGAGAAATAAATGTTTAAGTGGTATAATTTCTCCTAAACAGACAGTAACTAAAGTTTTAATCTTTAACCTACGGTGAGGATATTTTCCCTAAAAAGAGTAGCGGTAAACGCTATTGTTTCTTTTCCAGAATTGTTTCGAATGTATGGCTAAATTAGGTTTTTTTTCGCCGCATATCTAGTGTTATAATTATGGACATTACTAGCATATTAAAAACATTCTTGGAACGAAGTTGGTAGGAGGCCTTTATGCCACAGGTGTGTGAACTTTAGAGCATAAAAACGATAAACATTAGTTACTGTCAAAACATGGAGTATATTTAGTAGAGGAAGAGCGCTACCAGCCTGTTTTGTCTCCAAACGTTATGGCAAAGAATACGGTTTACCGATAAGCCTTATAGCATAATTTTGTTGGGTTTGCACTCTTTAAATATGTGTTTGATACGCACTTCCCCTGGCTAAAATAGCATAAGAAATGCAAGGGAAAACTGTAGTATAGTGTACTTGTTTTAATTGAGAAACTGTTAGGTAATGCCTAAGCTTAGCTCTCCATTATTGCAAGAAATTCTTGTACAAATCTGTGAGATGTGATGTTTAAATAAAATTGTTTCTTCGAGCAAAACCCCGAGGTATTTGATGCGGTCTTTTTGCTCTAGGGCATGGCAACTCCCATCTTTGTTCTCAATCTTTAATATTATTTCCCGATTCTTTTTCCAAGGTGACTTTGTAACCATGAAATGTGTTTTAGTGAAATTGATGGATAGCTTGTGACATCAAACTTTTACTTTTTTCGGTTCACTCCAGAGTTTATTAGAGTTTCAAGAGTGTTGATGTTGCGAGCATTTGCAAATACATTCGTGTCATCCGCAAAAATTCTGAACATCAGAAATAAAATTGGACCCAGCGAACTCAAGTTCCCTGAGGAATAGCGCAGGTTATTTTTTGTCTCGAGGAAACAATACAAACATTACATATAGTGCTGCCTATCTGTTAAATAGCTCGTAAAGAACTTTAGAGGCACTCCTCTTATCCCATATGCTTCCATTTTCCTAAGCAAAATTTTGTAATTAACCGTATCGAAGGCCTTATAGAAATGTCAAAGAAGACTGCACATGAATATAGGCTATTGTCTCGCGATTTCCGTAAGTTATCTGCAATCTCTGCTATCACCTGTGCAGTGGAGTGACCTTTTCTAAAGCCAAACTGAAATTCTTATAAGATACTGTGCTTCTGTCGATAATTTAAGAGCTGTTTACAAATAAGTTTCTCAAATATTTGAGTAAGCACCGAAAGTGTCGAAATTGGACGATACTTTGTACGGTCAATTTCCTCTCCCCCAGTTGTGAACCGGAGTCCCGCCTGATAGTTCAAACATATCTGGAAAAAGTCTTTGCTGTAGTGATTGGTTGAAAACTACAGTAGCAACAAGGCTTCACAGATATGGTTTGATGAGAGTTTGATACATTTCCTTGGGATACCTATCGTGGATTTGTTCACTTTCAGATTCACTATTTCATCTTAAACTTCATGAGTATGAATACTACGGAACGTGAAACTATTTACAAAACTCTTCTTAATATACTTTGCAGGATACGAGTCGATAGATTGTAGTATCTCTGAAAGATAATTGCCAACATTGACAAAATAATTATTAAGCTGATTGGAAATGCTTTGCTTGTCGGTGTACAATCTATTGTTATAGAGTAATTTTTTAATCACACTTTGAGAGTTAGACGTTTTCCCTTTATTATTGTGCAAATGAGCTTCCAAGTGTGTTTTATATTCTCCTTGCTTAGTTCAATTTGTTTAGCAAGGTAATTCTTGCGCTGCTAGTTTCATTCTGTTTAGCTTATTACTGTAAACTTTATACTCTTTAATCTTACGCGGATTTTTACTAAAGTAATTCTTTTTGAATAACTTCTGCTTAAGTTATATTGACGTTAGGCTAGCCTTTTAAAACCACGGTTTGCCAAGCTGTCTTCTCTTTTATTTTGAAGCTTTTCTCGCAGGAGTATGAGTGTCTGTAATCAAACGTAATTCGTTAAAAAAATTTCCTCATGCTAACTTTCACATCATTCGTATCAAGGTTGTTGAAGTCGATATTTGAGAAGTCTTGTAGAATTGCATTTTTGTTAAAGTGTAAAAAATCGCGGAAATACGTTGGCTCTTTAGACGTTGGTGGGGTGCTGACTATTGTACAAAATACTGGAAGGTGATCGGAAATATCAGCAAGGCATATGTATTTTAATTTAAGCAACTACTTTGATTTATTTTAGTTTCAGAAATGGATATGATGTCCGGAGCAGATTTTAATGTTTGTAAAATGTCATGCAATAAGGATTTATTTTCCCCAGACTTCGAGTACTACAGTGAAACACAGAAAGTCCGTTTTGCTTAGCTGCATCATAAAACAGTTTTTTTGTACAATGGGTAGATTCAATGTAGTCTTCCTGCAAACATTTCAGTGGATCGTCTCTGTCTGGGGATTCGATTATATCTTGATACAGATCTATTTTTTTCTGAAAGCCGATCAGCAGACTAATAAACCCAGGAGCCTGTAATTTTTGAGAAAATCATTTGTGTCCAAGTCTTGAAAGGGCAGAAATGAAAGCAAGCTACTTGAATTATCAGGCATTAAGAAATTATAAAAATGTGCGTACAAAATAACGTTACAACTAGACTAAGAATCACAGTAGCAAACATCAGGAGCCTACTTATCTTTAGCTTCCCATGTAATGATAAGAATTTTCAAACAAGACTATCTGCGGAGAGTACTAGCGGCGAGTTTGCTCAGTGAAATTCTGCCAAGTCTTCGTGCGAGTAGAAAGATAGAGGCCTGGATTTTTCAGCTTCCTTCAAGAAAATACGTCTGTTTTGCGTCCAAATATGTTTCCACTTCAGACGCTTCTTGACTTTATTCACCTTCCCAAAGAGCTTTTTCTTGTAAGGCATCAAAGATTCAATGATGTAGATATTATTCTCTTCTTCCAATTCGAGATCCCGTAGCTCTTGTGTCTTTATGTAAAGCAGCTTCCTACGGTTTACGTAGAATTCGCTCCGTGCATCACGCCAAGTAAATTTCAGTATAATCTTCGGTGGTGCTTCTGGGTTAAAGTATGGCAGGGGGTGAGCCATGGAAATATCCTCTGGCTTGCATTCGACACCAATCGCTCTCCCAACGGACATAACCTCTTCGTTACTTGTGTAAGATTCGCTAAATGGTATCCCCGAGATTTCTAGACAGTCTCTTCGGAAATATTGGGCAAGATTTTCGACTGCGTTATTTGCAGCTCGACAGTTCTTTCTAACGTCTCCAAGCTCCGTTTGAATTCGCGAATTTTCGTGGACTGGCTTACGGCTTAGTCATATTGAGTGTAAGTTTGTTGGCGATCAGCCATTTGCTTATATTTAGTAAGTCTTCGTTCAAGCAGGACTGAATGATATTCACATCTTTATCAGCATAGGTAAAATGCGTATCATCGGCATACATTCTAGGAGAAGAGTTAGTTAAGCAATTTGGTAAGTCATTTATGTATAGCAAAAACAACAGAGGACCCAATATAGTCCCTTGAGGGATACCACATTGGAGTGTTGACGAGGGGTA
>NC_090885.1:63807830-63815330 GCF_036669925.1 Montipora capricornis
TTGAGGGCACTCTTCTTCTTTAATTAATCCTTCACAAAAAGCTCGTTCTTCTGCTGTCAAAGTTTTTTTTTCCGGATTGGGTGGAAAGGGAAAAGCCTCAATAGGGCCGTTTATACGAGAGAAAATAAGCCGCGGCTTACTCTGGCCACGGCGTACATAATACGGGAAAGGAACTATTTATACGAGTATAAACTCCCCGGCCAGGATAAGCCGCGGCTTGGGAAAGCCGTGAACGCAGATTTTGTACCATTTACACGGGGTGTTCGCGTCTTGTGCAAGCCGCGGCCAGAATAAGCCGCGGCTTATTTTCTCTCGTATAAACGGCCCTAATGTCCTCTTCGCCAACTTTCGAAGTATAAAGATCTTTATAAAAAGTTTTGCATTCGCTTAAGGTCTCTTTATCTGTGAATATATATTTTAAGTCATTTGTTCTCAGTTGACTAATAGTAGCTTGTTTACAATGTCTCTTTTCTAAATTAAGAAAATATTTGGTATTTTTCTCACCCTCATTATACCACCGAGATTTTGATCGCAGGATCGCACCTTTAGTTTGATATTCAACTATTCTTTCTAATTCTAGTTTATTTGTTTCAAGTTGTGTCCATAGGCTTTGCTTTTGAGGGCCATCCCCTGAGACGCTAGATAACCGCTTTTCTAAAGTTGTAATCAGCTGTTCAATTTCATTTTGTTTCTTAGCCATTCGCCTTTTTTTTTGTTGCGCCAAACTTAACTGATCTTTCCCGAACTTTAAGTTTCAGCATTTCCCACATCAGGTTATGGTTAACATAATCATCATTCGCGTACTCGTTTTGTGTTTCCTGTATTGTTGATTGGATCAGACTTATATATTCAGGATCATTTAAGAAAGAGGTGTTGAGCTTCCAGAAACCTTTGCCTCTATCGTTAGAATGTACAGAAAAATGTAGAGTGATCATAGAATGGTCTGTTTTATACCCTGTTAAAATATCGGCTTTGTTCGTATTACAAAGGATACTCTGATTAACAAGGAAAAAATCAAGTCTACAATGGACCTCAGGTCTTTTTTGCCGCCACGTGAATCTCGCAGAATCAGGATTTAACACTCTTGGCCACTCTCCTCCATGAACACGATTATTCCGAGTGTAGAATACATAAAGCAATTGCGAAACATAAAACAAAGTAAATAGAGTTACAGAACAATACCCCAAAAACTGTTTAAAAACAAAAGTAAGGCTTTGTAAGGCGGCGATGTAACTGGCATTCCTTATTCCAAGTCGGTAGAAAGACATTAAACGTGTACAATAATGTCAACAACCAAAGAACAAACAGAGAGAAAAAAAAAAACAGTCATGTCCAATATACACAAACTGATACGGTTCGAAACTACAAATTTACGATCCGTACCGTTTGGCAGATCGTAAAAGACAGTTTCGGTCCGTAAACAATCGGAAATTTTTACCTCATTAGTGGTACATTAATATAAATCACGTGTTATTCACGCAAAGGGGTCACAGCGGTTTGTCGATCCGTACGGTTTGTACGGATCGTAAACGCAGTTTTCGGTCCGTATACGATCGGAAAATTGCATCACATTAGGGGGTCATCAATATATATCACGTGTTATTTCAGCGAGAGGTCACAACGGTTTGTCCATCCGTACGGTTTGTACGGATCGTGAACGCAGTTTACGGTCCGTATACGCTCCGTCAAGTGCATCTCATCAAGCGTTTGAAGCGGGAGAAAATATCAATCAAGGCATGCTGCCACAACAAGCAAACCAGACATGCATGTGTACCTCGTTCTTTAAGCGTGAGCGATATGACCCGTTTAGAGCGAAAAAAATTATCTGAATCGACGGATACTGCCACAACAAACAAGCCACATATGCATGTATACTTCGTTCTTTAAAAGCCCCTACAGCTAATACAAAAAGAGAGATCAAATTTAAAATTTAAAGCAATAATTAAGTCTCGGAAATTGCTAATACTAGGTAGTGACAAAGGATATTTGAAGATTAAGCAAAGGATATGACGTATATTGAACTCCGTCTATGAATAACTTGTATGGTTCCGATCTGCTAAAAGCAGCTCGCTTCCCCTGCCCTCTAGCTTCCAACATTTTCGGGATGAGCCTCTTGCGAATTTCAACCACTTGCCTTGGCAGGGCAACACCAATTCCTAAACGCAATAGAAGAGCGATGGGCGAAAACATTTTCACGATCTTGATATCTAAGAAAACGTGCAATTATTACTCTGGGTTCTGAACCTTGTTTCCGTTTCCCAACTCTATGCACTCGTTGAAACTCTATATCACGGGCGTTGCGCATTCCCAAGTTAGTTTCTAAAAATTATACAGGATCGCCGTAGTATCTTCATCTGGAGTCTCTTCGTGGATTCCGTAGAACCGTAAATTTTCGCTTCTTTGGTACACATCATACCCTGAAATTTGTAATCGAAGTGTGTTCAATTGATCCTCGGTTTTTCCTCCAGGCCTTTTACTTTTGCTTTTTCCTCTTCAACGTCTTTGTTTAAGCTAGCCACGCTGTCCTTTAATGTGTTTATCTCGCTTGTCGAGTTTTTAAATCCACTTTAATTTGGGCCACTTCTGTCTGCAAAGCACTTACGGTTATATTCATTTTGTTGACGGACTGTCGAAGAAAGTGAATCAGTTTGCGAAGTTATTGCATCAAGTTTCGATGACTTCCCTAGGATTTCATCGGCTTTGAAAGCGAGACCTTCGGCCATGCTCAGTGCTGTTAAAACTACGTCTCTGTTCTCGGCGTTAATCTCAGTAATCTCTTCCTCTTCTAATTCCTTTTCCCCTTTTCTTCGCTTAAAATCAGGAGAATCACTGCTACTGTCACTGTTGCTCTTTCTACTTTTTCTTTTGATCAAAGAAAGCAATTCCATATGATAAAATGACAAGAAATTTGAAAGATTAAGAAGGGAGCTCACACTTTCATGACTTCACAGATTCATGCTCGGCCCGGTCTCCCCCACGAACGCACTTGATGTACCTATGATTATTAATAATACCGTGACACCGTTGCAATTCCTTCATCCCGTGTGATTTTAACACTTGCTGTTTCTTACTAATCATTTTGTCATTTTGAAGGACATCTAAATCAAGCATTGATATTAAACCGTGAAACATCAGTGCTATTCACGTTACTCACGACTGAAAAACTTCATCCCTTGCAGTATATTACATTTTTTAAAAACAATGGCCATATTGCGTAAAAAGATTAAAAAGACTTCGTCCCTTGCAATAGTGACATTTTTTAAAGAATGATGGCCACATTGCGTTTAAATTGACCTTGCGTTTCCTTAGTTTCTGTTTCGACTGGTACAACATCGTGACCGCCATTATCAAATTGTGTACTCACAACGCCCTTTTCATATTCAGTACTGATTTAATCTCCCCTCTTCAACATCAATTTCTCCGTTTGTAAACGGCCACTCCTCTACCTGGACCCTGGACACATTGAATTCTACGTACAACTATACTTAACAGCAGGGGCAGCTGTAATGTTAACTATTACTAGTAATACATACACTGACATTGTAACCTTGACTTGGCTTAGATGTCGGTTAGATGTTGTTGATGGAAATGAATTCTTTTTTTGTGTTTATTTTAGTGCAAAGTTAGGTCACAATCCGCCACTGGTGTCAATATCAGTCAAGTGCCGGAATTCACGTACTGTCGGCAGCACTTCTTGATATAAACACACAAGCAGCTCTCTCAACGAAGAACGGAGTCTTATGAGACAAAAACCCCAAAGCAGAGAGAAGCCTTACAAATGCAAACAATGTGGCAAGTGTTTTAGCGTAGCGGGAAGTTTAAGGATACATGAAAGAGTCCATACTGGAGAAAAGCCTTATGAATGCAAACAATGTGGCAAGCGTTTTAGCGAAGCAGGAAATTTAAGGAGACATGTAAGAGTCCATACTGGAGAAAAGCCTTATAAATGCAAACAATGTGGCAAGTGTTTTAGCCAAGGAGGACACTTGTGGATACATGAAAGAGTCCATACTGGAGAAAAGCCTTATGAATGCAAACAATGTGGCAAGTCT
Organism: Montipora capricornis; assembly: GCF_036669925.1. NCBI lineage: Eukaryota > Metazoa > Cnidaria > Anthozoa > Scleractinia > Acroporidae > Montipora > Montipora capricornis. The sequence continues at coordinate 63,811,883 of NC_090885.1, forward strand.
TTTAGCGTATCAGGAAGTTTAAGGAACCATGAAAGAGTCCATACTGGAGAGAAGCCTTATGAATGCAAACAATGTGGCAAGTGTTTTAGCCAAGCAGATACCTTAAGGAGACATGAAAGAGTTCATACTGGAGAGAAGCCTTATGAATGCAAACAATGTGGCAAGTGTTTTCGCGTAGCAAATCACTTAAGGAGACATGAAAGAGCCCATACTGGAGAGAAGCCTTATGAATGCAAACAATGTGGAAGGTGTTTTAGTGTAGTAGGACATTTAAAGAAACATGAAAGAGTCCATAGTGGAGAAATGCCTTATGAATGCAAACAATGTGGCAAGTGTTTTAGCCAAGCAGGGAATTTAAGGACACATGAAAGAGTCCATACTGGAGAGAAGTCCTATCAGTGCAAACAATATGGCAAGTGTTTTAGCGTAGCAGGAAGTTTAAGGAAACATGAAAGAATCCATAATGGAGAAAAGCCTTATGAATGCAAACAATGTGGCAAGTGTTTTAACGAAGCAGGAGGTTTAAGGAGACATGAGAGAGTCCATACTGGAGAAAAGCCTTATGAATGCAAACAATGTGGCAAGCGTTTTAGCGAAGCAGGAAGTTTAAGGAGACATGTAAGAGTCCATACTGGAGAAAAGCCTTATAAATGCAAACAATGTGGCAAGTGTTTTAGCGAAGCAGGAAGTTTAAGGGTGCATGAAAGAGTCCATACTGGAGAAAAGCCTTATAAGTGCAAACAATGTGGCAAGTGTTTTAGCCAAGCAGGAAACTTGCGGACACATAAAAGAGTCCATACTGGAGAAAAGTCTTTTCAATGCAAACAATGTGGGAAGTGTTTTAGCAACGCAGGAAATTTAAAGAGACATGAAAGAGTCCATACTGGAAAGAAGCGTTATAAACGTAGTAAGCGGACCGGAAAGTCTTTTCGCAACAGAAGAAGTGTCAGAAAACATGATAAAGCACGAGAAAGTTCAAATGAACCCGAAGTACAGATTCATTGCACCCGCGCTTGTCAAGGACATAGTTCAAACCAGGTTTTAAAACAGATTTGTTGGATTTGCCAGGAAGAGTTGAGCAGCGAGGAGCTTCTTCTTGCACACTACCAAAATCATATGACGTTTGAGGAGGAGCCGTCACCCTGAACCATAGAAGGTTTTTTGCCTAATTTTTGTCATGGTTATCACTCATTAGCGATAATCTTTCCTCACTTACGACTTTATAAATATTAATCTTCTATACGCACATTTTTCGCCTTCGTTGGACGTTGCTTCCCTGTCAAATACGATCAGCATTTTTAGGCTACAGTTTTAAAATTGCACTATTGTGTGCATCTAAATACAGTGTATTTTGCGGTGCATAGGGTCATTTGATGGGAAGTGCCCTTTTGTTTCTAGTCAAAGTAATCTTTGAGCGATGTTTAGGCCTCATTCACGATAGCCGCCATGTTGGTTTTCAAATTGTCATGCAAATTAGCCATGTGTTATGCTGGGGGGCAAACATTGGTAAAAAGGCAAATTGCAGAAAAGCGGCTAGTCGAAATATTGAAATAACATTGCTAAAAGTCCATTTTAGTATTTAGAGTTAAGTAGCTTTTATAATAATTTTATATCTTTGGATTGCCTTTGACAGTTTTACTTTCTACGTCGTTATCTGCTTATTTTTCACTAAAAAACGTCGAAATAACTTGTGTAATCATTCTATTTTATTACTTAGGTGATAAACATTCAATGAACGTGAAACAAATCATCTGTGTGGCTAAGATGTTCGTTATAACCTCTCAAACTTGTGTTGTTTGCCCCCTCAGAAGTGTGTAGCTAATTTGCATGATAATAGCAAATCCAACATGGCGGCCATCGTGAATAAAGTCTATTGAGGAGCGGGCGTCTTGAACCACAGGGTCCCCAAACGTAATGGAATGTGATGATGATGAATATATATACAAGGCTAAAAAGCCGTGAAAACAAAAGTCATGGCAAAACCGAACGTTTTTTACTTTGAGAATGTGCATGGTTTGATACTTATAACTTATTTCCGAAGGAAACAACAACGCGATGAAGCAGTTAATTTGTTTGTTCAAAGTTTACATGTAACTCTTGGCTTGGCTTTCTCCTGAAAGCAGGGTTTGCTGGGGGAAACGATAAAGTGGGACACGACTTGACATCGTTTAGGAAATTCGAAAGCCCAAATAACGAGGTCTTGCTTTCACTGAACTAAGTAAGATACACTTAATGAAAAAAGTCATAAGGTATGGAGAAGGACGTTGAGTGTCTCGACAAAGTTGGAAAGACACATGCCGCTCGGATAATGAATTTGAATCTTAAATGGTTCTCTGTGTGATTGGGGCAGTTGGGTCTGTATATTTCATCTTTACATGATACAGGTTGTATCAGGCGACTGGAATGACTTCAGCCGACCGAAGCTGAGTTTTGTAGCGATCTCGTGCCAGACTTTTTATTGGGAGACCGATTTTTTTTTTGGATTTTTTTTTTTAATTCTTCTTCTTCTTCTTCTTCTTTTTCTTCTTCTTCTTCTTTTTCTTCTTCTTCTTCTTCTTCTTCTTCTTCTTCTTCTTCTTCTTCTTCTTCTTCTTCTTCTTCTTATTATTATTATTATTATTATTATTATCATTATTATTATTATTATCACCTTACATGTTTACATGTTTAGTTTTAAAAGCACAAACACTCCTCCCCCCACAAACACACTTACACCCACACACACACCCACAAACACGGGATATGTTTACATAATAGAGAAAAAAATAAAATAAAAAATTAAATAATTAAATAAAATAAAACAAATAAAAAAAAGGAGGAGGAGCTCTTGTTTTGAGAGGAGCGACCAATTATACTCTACAAGATCGGAATACCTGTACAGTTGGAGAACAAGGTGCTAGATTCTGTATTTATTTATTCTTAAGGCAATAGCGGTTCCCATTTCTTTCGCGTTATATCTTCCTTCTCTACTTTATGAATATATTGTAGATGCCGTTAGTATTCTTCGAAGATTGGCTTTCGTTCTTTAAATTTACACAGCCAGATGAAATGTTTGCTTGTCAAAAAACAAAAATTAATTTGCAAATTGTATTTAGAGGTATCTGGCCTCAGTCCCAAGCAAGTATCTACTTGAAAAGCATATTCTTTACTAACAATTTTACAGGCCTGCATCCATGAAAAAACATGATTCCAAAAACAACGGCGTTTGCTACATTCCCAAAATAAATGAAAGAGGCTTTCTTTACCATATTGACAGAAGGTGCATTTCTCGTTATCTATACGTCCTATTTTCTTAAGAAAACTATTAGTTGAAAGTCGTCGATGTAGGAATTTAAAATTAAAAACTATGAGTTTTGAACTCTTGGTACATGTAAAGGCCAAGACATAGGCTGCTTTCCAGTTGACTTTGTGACCGGGTTCCAGATTAATTTCTTTGTGCCATTTTTCT
>NC_090885.1:63825330-63835330 GCF_036669925.1 Montipora capricornis
GGACATCCATCTTTTGATTAATTGACACCTGTCAGAACAAGGTATCCGCTGACCAGTATCACATGACCCTATCGCGGGCGCAAGCTTAAGCTCACCTAGATCAGCTGTTTTTTTTTAAGTTGACCGCTCACCAGGTATTGGTTTTCGATGGGATTGCAGGCTCAACCTAGGTGAACTCACCTGAACATAAGCGAGGCTTCATTTTTCGCGCGCTTTCTGTGGCTCGACGCGGCTACACGGCCATACTATATATCATAGCCTCTCCTATATCAACGAAAGCTCTTACACAGTCAAACACTTTTCGTGTTCAGGTGGAAAATGGTTTGGAATATGTTGGTTGTTTACCATTTACAAGCAGAGACCGGTTGGTACTAGGTTTGTTAAAATGGTAAGCAAAAACTCCCGAATGGGAAATTTAGTTGGGATCGGCGTGTACCATTTACAAAATCCGTTCAAGGTTACCGACAGAGTCTGGAGGGAGGCAAAATCATGGAGGAATGCAAATGGTAAACGCATTTTCCATTTGGAAATTCCGTTTGGGAATTTTGGACTACCTTTCAAGAAATCCCGTTTTCTTCAGGAATTTTCCGTCTGGGAAGACCAAAATAGGCTTACCATTTATGTTCCAACCGAAATTTCCGGATTTTTTCGGTAAATGGTAAACAACCGTTTTCTTTCTGCATCTTTCGCTGGTTTTCACATATCATGATATCTGTGGTCGACACCGCGGCAAAATGAGTGCGCAGGCTTGAGCCACGCGCGAATCGTTTCCACGCGCGAGGGACTGGTACCAATTAAATTGCAATGGAAACAACAGCGCGGCAAAATGGCGGCAATTTAAATTCTCTCTGTTTGTTTTCATTTGGCGATGATAAGGACAACACTACTTTGATAAGGTTTAAATTTTGAAGAGAGCTTCCTGAAAGACTAATCTTCCGTGTGTCTTTTCAAACCAAAAAACTATAGTTCAAACCAGGAGAATTTTACCTTGCATTCGAGCGCTAGAGCAAAAGGACGAAGTTCGTAATGTTATTAGTCGCGATGGTCTCTGCGTTGGTAAACCTCTGGGGGGGAAAACTGTGCACTGAGAAGGAAAACGACGGGTAAACATCTTTGCAAGGGCAGAATGATAATTCCTTCTGCGAAGATGGCTTATGTTGCTCCTGTTGAATGAGGAAATCGTCTGTTTGTTTCATTGGAATCATTTGAAAGTGTGAGAAATAAGCTTAAGTTCTTTTCATGCCCGCATCCCACTCATTCGGCAACTTGGATAAGTCACTTACCTGCCCTCCATTCTCATATTTTACAACACTAGTTACTTTTACAAGAGCGAGGCAATAAAATAAAGAAAAAAAGTCTTAATTTTAAGAGAGGATCGCAAAAAAGTTTTGAAACTAAGTATAAATTTGACTCTAATGCTACTTGATGTTTCCCTTTTACTTGGAGTTTGGTAGTGGTCCATCGTTGAAAATATTTTTCCAGTATTTTTCCTGCAGCTGGCTGGTAACTGTAATTTTTTTCTCCAGCTTTGTCGATCACCTTGTAGAGCCTTGCTGGAATGAGGGTGGGGAGACATGACAATCATGATAATGAAATAAGAAACCATTCACCTGCATGTGTTTGGAAAATACTGATTTCACTTTTGCATGCATTGCACCAGCAAAAATCCAGCCTAAATTTTGCACTGTGTGTAAAGATACTGAGAGAGGAATGTAATCATACATCCAGCAAGACTAGAGGCATTCTGCTTCATACTCTAACATTTTATTATGCACAACTGATCCAGTTTCACTACCCAATGATAGACCCACAATGGCTCTATCTGGACCCACAATGACTCTATCTGATTCCTTTTCAACAACAACAATCACAACAACTACTATGGTATGTGTTACCACAAAACACAATATACAGTAACTCAAATATCTCTAATTTTATTGTTGTAAGTACCATATATTCATTATTAAGACTATTACAAGTAGGAGCATTCTCAGAAGTTAATATCCAAACCCATGCTCAGCAAGAGAAAGACTAGAATAACATACAGCTGTATTAATGAAAGTAAGACAGTTTACTTGAATTAAAAAACCAAATTATATTTGCTTGTTCAAACATTGACTTAGAAGGTGTGGCAAGTAAATAATTATCGTCCCTTTTCTATACAATTTTGAAGAGCTGTTTGGAAACCATCTTGTATTAATCACTGACATGCTCACATCTGTGATGTTTAATTTGCAGTAATACTGTTGTCATCATGCAGGACCTCATGCAGGAAAAAATGAGAGATGAATAACAACCCTGGCTTTTTTCATCACAAAACCAATAAAATATTCAATGCTGAAATCCTCATCACAATCTCTGAAAACAACTTAGAATGTTGCTTGCCATGCATGGTTTGACCAGATCAGCACACACACACCAGGAAGAGTTTTAGACTGAAGCACTGGAATAAGAATAAAAGACATGTTTAAGGAACCAACAGGAAACTGATCAAAGTAAAACAATAATATTATTATCACTTGGTCATTTTCATGCACAGATGTCACTTAGGATACTTGAAAAAAACATGGAAATCTGTGCCCTATTTGTAAAGGTCCCTTTATAAAAAAAACTAAACAACTTAACTGACTCCCTTAATAAGAGGTTTTGTCTAACAATGCAGATAAAAACAGTTGCTCACATCTTGAAAGTAATGACAGTCAAAATGACAGCCAGCCAGATATCAACACTTTCCACAAGATTTCTTCAGGTCAGATGACTGGGACAATGAAATCAACAGAAATCTAGAGATCAATTAAATTTAATCATACCACAACCTGGTGTGTCCTGCAAAGCAACACAGAGCTGGAAAAGAAAGAGCATCACCATCTACCATACAAACCATTGCTCTTGCTGTGGAGAACCAGGTCACAGAAAAATCCATGGCTCTCGTATCACATGTCAGAGGTTAAAACTTCTGTTTTGTCAAAACCCTCCGCGTTTTTAGAGGAATTGCTCTTAGGCGAAAAACAGTAAACGAAAAATGTTATCAGTTTAAAATTTACAACTTTTAGGTCTTCAACGGTGTGACCGAAACACGAGCAAACATGGTTTGGCAAAGATAACTTCCATGGAAACGACATAAACAAATAAATATTTCATGCCTAAAATAAGCTTACCTCTTTTGACTTTCTCGTTGGAAACAACTCGGAACTACTGTTTAATTTTTCTGTCGAGTCCATGTTGAGCGGGAGATCTTGATCATCAAAAGGTCCAATAGAACTTTTCCTTCACCGCCGAATAAACTCAAAAACAAAGAGCTCAAAAGCTCGAAGAATCAAATGTGTTCGAAGCGGAGCATGCGCACTCATTTTGCCGCGGTGTCTCTGTGGTCCACACTGGTGGCTACGCAGTTATTCAACTCAAGCATCGGCGGGATGTAAACTTAAAGCTGAGTGTTTATTTTTAATTTGCTTAGAGCCTCTTTTTTCTCTGTATTACAATTTTTGGCATATCTTTAGAAGCTGCGATAAGGTTACATGATGCCTGGAGGACCTATGTCTAGAACAGAAACGAAAGGACTGAGCGAAAGAGAACGACAACGACAAAACAGAATACCAGTAGTAGCCCATACTTAGCAAACAAATTCTTTCTTTGGGCACTAAACCGTTTGTTATTTTGACGGATGCGTTATTTAAAGTGGATGCGTATTTTTAAAAGGTGGTTTAATCGGTTCTTCCTTTTTTCAGGAATGAAAATCGAATTTTTATCGTCAACTGGAATTAAATAACAATTATCTGTACTCTTTTGGACATAAAGAAAAAGTTTATTTGGTTGTTTGTTTGGTTTCCTCTAAAATGCGAGCGAACAAGTGCTTTTTTAATCCGTTTGCCCAACTGGTTTTCGTTGTGCCTCGACAGTGACAAGAAAATTTTGCCCTTATGTTATAAACACGTATTCGCAATGAGTTCTCGTAAAATCAGGGGGAAATCTCAGTAGCTTGTGTTTTCAGAAGTTTGTTTAAAGCACCCAAATGTTATTTAAGTGTTGGCGCAGATCGTGTTTGAAGTTCGTCCTTTCTTGATTGCATTGCCGTAGTTTGCCGATTCTTATACCAACCCAACCTGGCGTGTTTCAATGAAATACATCAAAATGTGAATGATCTTGTTTTCAGTGATAAAATGGAATAAAGTACATCAGTAAAACTCTTCTTTGACCTTGATTTTATGGCTTCTAATTTTAGCATGATTCCTATTCGCTGGCTATTGACAGTTGACTCTAAAATGGCTTTTTTTACTTTTCAGTTCGCTCGCTGAGGTTATGCTTAATGCTTCTTTTCTTTTAAAACTCATTCGGTTCAAGAAAAAAGTATTGCCAAACTGTTGAATTGCAGGGTAAATTTAACTGGAAAAACCGATGTCGCACTCATCGCTTCGTGATTCATGCGACATTGGTTTTTAGCGTAAAATTTACCGTGGAAGTCATTAGTTAGGCAATGAATTTTTCTATAGAAGAAAGCAAAGAAAATGATTTAATTATTAAAGCAGAAACCGGAAACCTTTTCTCAAACCGTACAGGCAGTAAGAATAAATGACCAGGGAGCTCCGCTTTTAGGCTTGGCTAAATCCGCTTAGTGACAATAACAATTAGCCAATTTTTGCAGTCATTGTAAAATTGTTTAAAATTTGCAAACATGAACAACCTCTCCGTTCTCTCAAGACCGCTGGCCAGAATGGGCCCTCTGTGATGATTCAAGAGGACTTCAAAGAGATTTTAGAGAAGTGGCTTCGAGTTTGAGAAGATTCGAGCTGTTTTGAGGGAGCAGAAGGTTAGAATGTTTGTTTATTGCAATTCAAGTAAGAGTTCAGTCTCTTAGAAGGTGTTGCATCGTTAATACTTTGTGTGCATGCCTCCTCGGTAGTGATCAATGATGGCCGCCCTTTCTTAATTATAAGTTAGAATTTTTCTAATCAAATCACTGAATGTCCGGCATTAAGTTAGAATTTGTCTAATCAAATCACTGAATGTCCGGCATAAAAAAAACATCATTTCAGTCCAAGCACTCATTTTAAAACGGTTAGCATTCCATTTTTTGCGACAAGTACTTATATCAGTTAAACACATTGAAAAGTTAAAGCCAATAGCTTGAGTCGTGGTCGAGTATTTTAAATTATTGGAGAGAGTGAAGATGGCGAGATTTGCATAGAGTAGCGAGCTGTCACAGAAATGGATTAAACATATTGACGGCTGTAATCGGCAACATGTGAGCCGTCTAAACTAAGATTGCAGTACATAAATTGAATATTAATTTCGCGAACAGGAGCACGAAATTCAGAAATTATCGGGCTGCCGGACATGTGTACAGCGGTAGTTTCGATATCCTGCCCAGCAAATAAAGTTACGCACCAGACAGTACAGCCAAAGCCAGGTACTCATTAATAAATGGCTTAACACGTAATTTTTTGACAGGAGATTTTCTGAAGTACAGAAAAAGCAATCTAACAAACGTTTCTTTGCTACTAAATTTGCTGGCAAATATTAGTTTTGCATATTATTTACACATTCCTGAATCAAAACTACTTATAATCTTATAATTTTTACCAAGTTACTGGTAAATCCACGGTTATTTCAATGTCCAAGGCTGGACCAAAACTATTTACAATCTTGTAATTTTGCAAGTCGGTGGCAAATCCATGGAAATTCCCATGTTCAAGTCTGGATCAAAACTACTTATAATCTTATAATGTTGTCATGCCACTGGTAAATCCATGGAAATTTCCATGTAAACAACTAGATCAAAACTATTTGCTGTGAGCCATCAGGCAAACAGCACATTAATCTTGACTGTTTCCCTGTGTGCTATATGCCAGGGAAAATCTTAGTTTCTCAATTGTGTGTTTGTCTGACTCAATGATTTTGACATCATTCTGTGATCCTCCTGTGAGACAACAGTGCAGGGCTTGAAATTAACAAAAAAATCCAGTCGCATTTTGCGATAAGAGACGAAAATTTAGTCGCAATTTTGCAAATTTTAGTCGCAAAATGGCTGCGCTGCATTGTGTTGTCAGCGGTTTAGAAAAAAGTATGAACCCGCAATACTTGTGTGTAAAGAAACCGCTGAAAATGGCGAATGATCCAGCTGTGCACGTAACATCACAGCTAAATTACTGTAAAATTACGCTATGTTCAGAGAAAATTCACAGCGAGAAACAAAATAATTTTGTCATTTATTTATTTATTTTAGCCAAAGTAGCAGCAAAGTGGCAACTGCTAACCCTTTTGTTTCGAAAGAGCGAAGGTGACAACAAGTCGTAAATTTGCAACTTCTCCAGATATTTTAGTCACAAATGCGACTGTATTGGTCACAATTTCGAGCCCTGAAGTGGCATCAACAGCAGAGGAAGAAAAAAAGGAATTGTAGTCGAAATCACATAAAAATTACATTGAGAGCTTTTTTAGAGCCTAGTGAAGGCATCTGGATGGTTTTTATGGCAAAACATAGCAATCATAAACAATATTCATCTGAAAAATTATAAAGGTGAGCTTCTGAATTTAAAGCTTTGACCTGGGCTCGGGATCTTTTTGTTCTTGAGCGCCTGTTAGGTTGTGCCATGTATCAGTGAGATAGCTGGCATTCTTCGATGCTTGAGTTTGTTACGCATCTGTGATCACTTTTGCCTGCGTTCCTTTCATGAATCACATCTGTAAAAAGCAATCTTAAGATATTTGTGTAAGGGCGATTTCTCTAAAATTTAAAAGGGTGATTGCTAAACAGTGGAGAATGGATCTTTGCAGTGGATAAAAATCCCTGTGTTTTGCAAGAGAATAATGCGGTTTTTGTTTCCTGATTGATGTGATGTTGATCTTTTCTCCTTGTTATGCAAATTTTGACAGGGAATATTAAATTACATGTACAAAACATTTGTACTAAAATAACGTGAAACCTTTATTTTGAGCATTTTACTTTGACCTAAAGATGCAACACTTAGCCGGAAATAATTTTTTTAAGTGAATATGTGGAACATTTTTAACCAAAGGGTTCATAATTTAGTTGAAAGACATCTTTTATGCAGTTGAGTCAATAAAAAAATTGTTGTCTCACATGTAAATCATTCAATTGTTTCAATGTATTAAATACAACTGCCAGCTTTAAAAGTTGTGCAAATATTACTCAGTACTAACTTCCACATCTCACTCGCAGCACTTCACTTGCAAATGCAACAACTAGTTTTGTAATTTCTCCATGCCACTTGTAATCCATGGAAATTTCCATGTACAAGGCTGGATCAAAACTACTCATAATCTTATAATCTTGCCATGTCACTGGTAAATCCATGGAAATTTCCATGTACATGTAAACAACTATATCAAAACTATTTATAATCTTGTAAATTTTCCTTGCCACTTTTAAATCCATGAAAATTTCTTTGTACAAGACGGGATCAAAACTACTTATTATCTCTGGAATGTTACCCAGTCACAGGCAAATCCATGGAATTTCCATGTAGAAGGCTGGACCAAAGCTATTTATTAGTTAGTCCTGTAATTTTACCATGCCAATAATCCATGGAAATTTCCATGAACATGTAAGTGGCTGGATCAAAGCTATTGACAGTGTATGCTCTTGTAATTTTACCATGCCAATTGTAAATCCATGGATCAAAACCATTAATTTCATAATTATTATAAACCACGTACTGGTAGCTTAGTTGGATGAGCATTGGGCTGTCATGTGGGAGGTCGCGGGTTTGAACCCTGGCCGGATCAACACTCAGGGTCTTAATATAACTGAGGAGAAAGTGCTGCCTTAGTCTTCTTGGCTAAGGATTATAAACCGTAGGCCCCGTGTCACCAATTTCTTCCATGTTGATAAGTTCCCAGTGGGACATTAAAGAACCCACACTCTATTCCAGAGTACTTTTGAGGCTGTCCTTTTCTCTCCAGCAGAAGTTGCCGGGTTGGTAGTGATGTCCCTAAAAAGGCTTATGGCGTGTGAGGCCACCTAAGCAGAAACAGCCATAAGTCAAAAAGGGATTTTGCCGAGTGCTGGAAAATGTAGATGTAGATGTAAATCCATGGAAATTTCCATGTATATAAAGCTGGACCAAGACCATTTATATTCTTGTATTTTACCGTACCAATTATTGTAAATCCATGGAATTTTCCATGTATAAGGCTGGACCAAAACCATTTAGATCCCTGTAATTTTACCAAGTCAATGGTTACCGGTAATCCATGAAAACTTCTATGTACAAGGCTGGACCAAAACTATTTATATTCTTGTAATTTTACCATACCACTTGTAAATCCATGGAAATTTCTATGTACAAGGCTGGGTCAAACCTACTTATAATCTTACTACAGGTATAACACCAGTAGATGTGTGGAAATTTCCATGTACATCCAGTTTTAGGAACCTTTTGTGTACTTTCTTCTTTTAGTCATTGGTTTTACAGTATTAACCCGTATGCTCAGTACACCACCCTTAATAATAGCGTGTATTACTAATAGTGAATAGACCCCTGGGCTATATTGGTATGTGCCGCTGTAAAGGGTATGGTTTTCACGCAGTTTACTCCAGGATAGGGTGTATAAATCAGACGGTTTGGGTTTAGAATAGGGTATCATTTTTCACGAGATTTTATCGAGACTAAGGAAACCAGGGATTGCCACTCAAAAATATAAAGAAATCAAATCGACAAAGTTTAAATTTAGCAACTCAGTCTCAGCAGTGTCGATAGATGGCCATCGTTAAATACAACTGGATATTATTAACTGTCAAGAATCGGGATTCAGACGTGATAATGCGACCGTGCGTGCTTGGCATTGCTCTAGGATAGGGGGGATTTGCGCAGTTACTCTGGTATATATATAAGATGATAGTACTGCCGTTGAGTAGTCAGTGATAAGGGTGTGTATAAATTAAGGGCAAGTTGGGCATGACGCTGTCGCAACACAGCGTAACCTTATGAGACACGTATAACATCACGTGCATCACATAAATTAGGGTTAGGCTAATGAGATGCCAGTCACGTACGTACACGTGATGAGAAGGCGAAGGGGTGTGCATAAATTAGGGGCAAGTTTTGAACACGTAACGCTAGCTTCATAAGAAGTGCAAATTTCGGTTGGGAAAACGGAAAGTTGGTCTGACGTAAGATTAGGGTTTAGGGTTCGTTGCTAGGGTTTAGGGTTAGGGAGCTTCAAGGCTCCACATCTCCCCCGTACGGAGAACCTCTATTCCGTATACTACCTCTAAAGTAATGCGTTTTCCAATAGCTTCTGCTTACGTTTAATTGACGTTAGGATAGTCTTTGAAATCCACGGTTTACCAAGCTGCCTTCTCTTTTATTTTGAAGCTTTTCTCACAGGAGCACGAGTGTCCGCACTCAAACTTAAATCGTGTAAAATTTTCCTCACGTTAACATTTACATCATTCGTAACAAGGTTGTTGAAGTTGATATGTGACAGGTCTTGCAGAAATTCATCTTTGTTAAATTGTGAAACATCGCGAAAATACGTTGGCTCTTTAGAAGTAGGGGGGGTGCTGGCTGTTGCACAAAATCCTGGAGGGGGATCGGAAATATCAGTAATTCATATTGAGTGTTTCCACATGACGTCACGGCGGCCATGTTGGACTTAGTGAAATATTCTTTTCGGAATTGAACTCCATTTTTATCCAAATTCTTCCTTTTGTTTTAGTATGCAAATATTGCTGCTGGTCACATGAGCGAAAACACTCTATACCAGATTTAATAAGTTTTTCGGGCGTATTCGTATGTATATATGATCGATAAGAGAGGAGGTATGATCTGTTATTCCAGTAGCTTTAATAATAACGGGCATAAAACGTAAACTTAATAACATATCCAAATATTCACGTTTGCTTATCATCATTGTACCTGAGAAAATTCTCGTTTATGTCTCCAAGGATCAGAACTTCACGCCCCTTTCTATTCAAACACTCCCAACTGCTTTTTGAGATATTCATGGGAAAATGTACGATCTCCATTTGGATGTC
>NC_090885.1:63840330-63845330 GCF_036669925.1 Montipora capricornis
CTTCGCGAAAGAAGAGGCCATTTCTACGTCTATCCAACGTTGTTTCAAACCTTGGTAGCCAGGTATTTATAGGAGGTGTGCCGTACTTGTTAGTACTATACTTGGTAGTACTTCAAGTTTTGTAGCGGACATTCGACCTTGAAACGATAAGTCGACATGGAAAACGCAAGGAATAATCGAATGAAAGAATGGAGAGATAAAAAGGAAGAAGAAAGGAAGCTTAAAAGGAAAACATATTTAAATATTGAAGGAATCTTGTAAAATGACCACACCCGCAAAAGGATCATGGGTGATCATTAATTATCGATTAATCAGCATTTGTTCATATTTCTTATCATGATGTTGTTAAACACATAAAATTAAGCCAGAAATTAGTAAAAAGCTTAAAAAAATGATAAGTTCTATTTAGTGACCACGCCCTCAAAGGATAATGGGTAATTTTCAATTTTTGTATTATCAGCATTTTTTACTTGATTCCTTCAAAATATGCTTAGACACAATAAACAAAGTACTAAATTACACATTCGTACCCCTGGATTGTGCTTCTGATCTTAGTCAACGAGGCTTGTCGAACTATAAGTTGATAAGTAGATCAGTTAATCGCCTGATACGAATGCGAAGCATTGTTGCTTAACCAAACGTGCAAATATGCTATTTACGTGTTGCAAACACAACCAATGTATTACATCGTGGGTACTTGCCCTTTCTTTCACTAGGGGTTCATGTAGGAATCTAAAAGCCTAGTTCCTTAGTATTTACGTATGAATCGATCTATAAGTAAGGCATTATATACCTCTTTCATAATTACGGCCAAATAAAATATTCTTCTGTTTTAACGCTAATAAACCTTTCTAGCCTCGCTACGACGAGCAAATTTTAAAATAATATTTGTTTCAAAACGAGGGCAGTAGGTCTAATTAACGTAAATACAAAAGAATGTAAACATGGTCGCTATTTATGAAAGTAGTCTATGCTCACGTTCGAATTAGGATGTTTACTATTACAGACACATCATATACTCCCTGACATATTCCAGAACCCAAATTTCACCCCGACGAACGCACTTATGTACCTATCATTAATAATACCGTGACACCGTAGCAATTCCTTCATCCCGCCAGATTTAACACTTCTGTTTCTTACTATTCATTTCGTCATTTAATCCTATAACAGCGATTATATAATCCAGATCAAGGACATCTAAATAAAGTATTGACACTAAACCGTGCAACATCAGTGGTTATTCACGTTACTCAAGACTAAAATACTTCATCGCTTGCAGTGTATTACATTTTGTAAGAACGATGGCCACATTGCGGTTAAATTGACCTTGCGTTTCTTTTAGTTTCTGTTTGGAGTGGTACACCATCGTAACCGCCATGACCAAACTGTGTACTCACAACGCCCTTTTCGTATTCAGTACTGATTTGTTCTTTCCGCTTCAATATCAATTGCTCCGTTTGTAAACGGCCACTCCTCTAATATGGCCGTGGACACATTGAATTCTATATTTAACAGCGAGGGCAGCTGTAGTGAAATTGTAACTTTGACTTGGCTTAGCTGTCGGTTAGATGTTGTTGATGGAAACGATTTCTTTTTTTGTGTTTATTTTAGTGCAAAGTTAGATCACAATCCGCTATTGGTGTGAAGATCAGTCAAGTGCCGGAATTCACCTACTGTCAGCAGCAGTTCTTGATAGAAACACAGAAGGTCAACGAAGAACGAAGTCTTATGAAACAAAAAGAAGTCCGAAGCAAAGAGAAGCCTTGCAAATGCAAGGAGTGTGGGAAGTGTTTCAGTCAAAGAAGCAATTTAATAAGACATAACAGAATACGTAGCGGAGAGAAGCCATATGAATGCAAACAATGTGACAAGTGTTTTAGTAAAGCAGTAAATTTAAGGACACATGAAAAAGTCCATACTGGAGAGAAGCCTTATGAATGCAAACAATGTGGCAAGTGTTTCAACCGAGCAGAAAGTTTAAAGAGACATGAAAGAGTCCATACTGGTGAGAAGCCTTATGAATGCAAACAATGTAGCAAGTGTTTCAGTCAAGCAGTACATTTAAGGACACATGAAAGAATCCATACTGGAGAGAAGCTTTATGAATGCAAACAATGTGGCAAGTGTTTTAGCCGAGCAGAAAGTTTAAAGAGACATGAAAGAGTCCATACTGGAGAGAAGCCTTATGAATGCAAACAATGTGGCAAGTATTTTAGCCGAGCAGAGCATTTAAGAACACATAAAAGAGTCCATACTGGAGAGAAGCCTTATGAATGCAAACAATGTGGCAAGTATTTTAGCCGAGCAGAGCATTTAAGGACACATGAAAGAGTCCACACTGGAGAGAAGCCTTATGAATGCAAACAATGTGGCAAGTATTTTAGCCTAGCAGAAAGTTTAAGGACACATGAAAGAGTCCATACTGGAGAGAAACCTTATGAATGCAAACAATGTGGAAGGTGTTTTAGTGTGATAAGAAATTTAAAGAGACATGAAAAAGTCCATACTGGAGAGAAACCTTATGATTGCAAACAATGTGGTAGCTGTTTTAGCCGAGCAGAAAGTTTAAGGATACATGAAAGACTCCATACTGGAGAGAAGCCTTATAAATGCAAACAATGTGGCAACTGTTTTAGCCGATCAGAAAGTTTAAGGGCACATGAAAGAGTCCATACTGGAGTGAAGCCTTATGAATGCAAACAATGTGGCAAGTGTTTTAATCAAGCAATAGAATTAAGAACACATGAAAGAGTCCATACTGGAGAGAAGCCTTATGAATGCAAACATTGTGGTAAGTGTTTTAGACAAGCGGTACATTTAAGGAAACATGAAAGAGTCCATACTGGAGAGAAGCCTTATGAATGCAAACAATGTGGCAAGTGTTTTAGCGTAGCAGAAAGTTTAAAGGTACATGAAAGAGTCCATACTGGAGAGAAGCCTTTTGAATGCAAACAATGTGGCAAGTGTTTTAGTCAAGCAATAAAATTAAGAACACATGAAAGAGTCCATACTGGAGAGAAGCCTTATGAATGCAAACAATGTGGCAAGTGTTTTAGCCAAGCAATAACGTTAAGGAGACATGAAAAAGTCCATACTGGAGAGAAGCGTTATAAACGTAGTAAGCGGACGGGAAAGTCTTTTCGCAACAGAAGAAGTGTCAGGAATCATGATAAAGCACGAGAAAGTTCAAATGAACCCGAAGTAGAGATTCTTTGCACTCGCACTTGTCAAGAACATAGTTCAAACCAGGGTGTAAAACACATCTGTTGGCTTTGCCAGGAGGAGATGAGCAGCGAGGAGCTTCTTCTTGCACACTACCAAAATCATATGACGTTTGGGGAGCCTTCAACCTGAACCAGAGAAGGTGTCTTGCCTAATTTTTGTTATGGTTATTACTCAGTATTATTATTTCCTCATTTATGACTTCATAAGTATTAATCTTGTATACGCACATTTTTCACCTTCGTTGGACGTTGCTTCCCTGTCAAATACGATCAGCATTTTTAGGCTACAGTTTTAAAATTGCACTATTGTGTGCATCTAAACACAGTGTATTTTGCGTTGCACAGGGTCAATCTTTGAGCGATGGTTTTTTTTTTAATTAAGGAATGGGCGTCTTGAACCACAGGATTCCCAAACGTAATGTTAATGTGATGAAGATGAAGATATATACAAGGTTAAAAAGCTATGAAACAAAAGTCATGACAAAACCGAACGTTTTTTTTTTACTTTGAGACTGTGCATTTTTATAGTATTAACTTATTCCTGAAGGAAACAACGAGATGAAGCTCTTGAAAGCAGGGTTTTCTGGGGAAACGATAAGTGGGAGACGACTTGACATCGTTTAGGAAGTTCAAAAGCCCAGATAACGAAGCCTTGCTTCCTTGAACTAGGTAAGATACACTTAGTGAAAAAAGTCATAAGGTATGGAGAAGGAAGTTAAAAGTGTCTCGACAAAGTGGGAAAGACACATGCCGCTCGGATAATGAATTTGAATCTAAAATGGTGCACTGTGTGATTGGGGTCCCTGGGTCTATTTCATCTTTTCATGATACAGGTTGTATCAGTCGACGGGAATGACTTCAGCCGACCGAAGTTGAGTTTTGTAGCGATCTCATGCAAGGATTTTTATGGGCGACCGATATACACATTAGAAAGCATCTTCAGTCTTGACAATTTTTTTCATGTCTGAATGTAAATATGCCAAAGGTAGATTGCTTCAAGCATCCCGTCCAGGGGAGAGTAGCATCACTCTTAGTCGTTTAATTACTACGTAAACTAGTACACGCTCTGGCCGTGCGTTGTGTGTGAGTAGTGTTAGCCCCCTAGTGACCCCTCTGTGACTGTATCTTCCTTTACTATTGCCAGTTATTGGTCAAGTCCATTTGCAACCACTCGTTCTATGCTGAACAATGTTTTCATTTGTAAAGATCCCGCTATTTTTTGATCATCAAAATTGAGGGGAGGGGTGGTCTTCATTTTCCATTTGAAATGCCCAAGCTTGTGTGAGCTCCACACTTGCGTTACTAGTAGTGTTATAGAACCAATTTGATGAGGTTCAGCCCTTGCAGTTCGCACTTTTTAAGCAGAAGGAAATGTATAGGTCGCGCATATGGTGAAAACTGGGCATAATAATGAATCATAAATAAACAAAGCACTGAAATTGTAGGCCTGGCCTCCGTTTTCGGGTATTTTAACGCCTATGTATTGTGTAGTATTCTTTTGTTTTGAAACTCAAATTCGCATGATACAACAATTGTGCGAGACACAAGCCAAAGGTGCTGGGCGCCCTTGTTAGTTCACGGTCACTGTACGATCTATAAATGCCAGTATGACTCTATTTCAGAGACTTCGTCTGACAATATTTGTTACCTGTTAAAAGCGACTCACAGCTAACAACCCAAATTGTGCGCAGTGTTTACCTGTTGATCTATAGTCAAGCTGACTTAACCATTTTCCCGGACCGACATTCATTTGCTGTTGCTGCTTGTGAAGTT
>NC_090885.1:63855330-63860330 GCF_036669925.1 Montipora capricornis
GTCGAACACACGACCAAACTCTTTCTAAGGTCGAACACACGACCAAACTATTTCTCAGGTCGAACACACGACCAAACTCTTTCTCAGGTCGAACACACGAACAAACTATTTCTGAAGTCGAACACACGACCAAACTATTTCTGAAGTCGAACACACGACCAAACTCTTTCTGAGGTCGAACACACGACCAAACTCTTTCTGAGGTCGAACACACGACCAAACTCTTTCTGAGGTCGAACACACGACCAAACTCTTTCTTGGGTCGAACACACGACCAAACTCTTTCTTGGGTCGAACACACGACCAAACTCTTTCTTGGGTCGAACACACGACCAAACTCTTTCTGAGGTCGAACACACGACCAAACTCTTTCTCAGGTCGAACACACGACGAAACTATTTCTCAGGTCGAACACACGACCATTTCTGAGGTCGAACACACGAAGGGGGAAAAGTGAACGGAATAGCGAAAACGAAACAACTACAGACACAAACGAGCAGGGGGACACCACGGCAGACATGTAAACTAAGGACCCGGGCCATGAGAGTGAAAAACATAACCTCGCCAACCTGAACTTGGGCAGCCGCGGCCCCTGGTGGCGCTTGAGGTTGTTGTGCTTGGGTTTGAAGTTGTTGTTCTTGAGCTTGAACCTATTGGTCCTGTACTAGCGGCTGTCCTTGTCCTGGGTCCTGAACTTGTATACGATTAGCCACAGCTTCAGCATTAGGTTCCGCGGGAACGGCCATAATGAAGTGCTGCGGCTTCGGCGACGCGAGACTCAAAGTTCAAAGCAAAAAATTTCACACAGGACCACAACGACGTAACTTGGCGAAAGAGATCGAAAACCAGAGAAGGTTTGCATAAATAGGCAAATGAGTTCCCTGGGGACTTGAATAGCATTGTCTCCTAAACCCTGAGGTGTTACAAGGATACCGGCGTTGCGCGCAGGCTAAATTCTTGTCTATTTTGACATTGAAAATATGCAAATATCAATATCTATCGCACTAACCATCCATCGTTTTCCCTAAACTGCTACCTGTACGCTTACAAACATATCGAACGCACTCTCCTAGGCTCCGATCATTTTCTTAAAATTTTGAGAAAAACCGTTCTCTGCTATGTCACTGCGTTCCGCCGCAGGGAAAACGTTTAAGTTCTAATCAGCAGAAAGGCAACAATACGTTGAAATAGGAAGGACACGACCAGTTGTGTCGAGTGACTAACGCGAGAGGGGACAAGGCTTAAATACCGAGATGTGACGTAAAATCCCTAGAGGATCAAACTGCGGCCATAAATGCAAATTCCGAACATAAACATATTTTCTTAAAATTTTGAGAACAACCGTTTTCCCCATACAAATCCTTTTATTTCTACTCTATTATAATACCGTGCAGTACACGGATACACATTCACCAAGCTTGGGCTACCTGTGCTTACATGCAAATGTAGCTTATGATCGAGGTTCAACGGCTAGTCTGAAATAGGCCATTTCCGAGGTCATGTCTGCCTCCTCTTCAAAGCAAGTCTAGGTGCGAAGTTTTTCTTATGAAAAGTAGTTTTCATTTATATGTAAAGTAGAACTAATTACCATCACAAAAACTTCCCACTTAGACCCGCTTTGAAGAGGAGGTAGACATGAACTCGAAAATGGCCTATTCAGCCGTCTTCTCCCTAACCCTGGGGGGTATGTCGAAATTCATGATCAATAACAGGACAGACGAATGCACATGAAAAACTGACGTCAATTTGTTTTTTATAATAACAAAAAGGCAGAGGGGTCAAAATTAAGTCAAAAGACGAGAAGAAAGCGAGACAAAAAATGCGAGAAACTTCAACCTGACGCGAGCAATATCGCGTCATTATCGCATAAATTATAAATTTGTGTCTGTCCGCTTATTGACAATAAAAATTAGCCAATGAGCGCACGATAATTTTTGCAGTCATTGTAAAATTCTTTAAAATTTGCAAACATGACCAACCTCTCCCTTCTCTCAAGACCGCTGGCCAGAATGGGCCCTCTGTGATGATTCAAGAGGACTTCAAAGAGATTTTAGAGAAGTGGCTTCGAGTTTGAGAAGATTCGAGCTGTTTTGAGGGAGCAGAAGGTTAGAATGTTTGTTTATTGCAATTCAAGTAAGAGTTCAGTCTCTTGGAAGGTGTTGTATCGTTAATACTTTGTGTGCATGCCTCCTCGGTAGTGATCAATGATGGCTGCCCTTTCTTAATTAGTAAAGTTAGAATTTGTCTAATCAAATCACTGAATTTCTGGCGTAAAAAAAACATCATTTAAGTCTGAACACTCATTTTAAAACGGTTAGCATTCCATTTTTTGCGACAAGTACTTATATCCGGCGGGCCTAAAACACAGGTCACATTCCACAGGTCACTCGTTGCAGGTCATTTTTTTACCTTCTTGAAAGTAACCCAAAACCCTCAATTTGGCTAACCCTAGGCCTAAAAACCAACCTTAGGCCTAGGGTTAGCCAAATTGAGGGTTTTGGTTACTTTCCAAAACATAAAACAATGACCTGCAACGAGTGACCTGTGGAATGTGACCTGTGTTTTAGACCCGCCGACTTATATCAGTTAAACACATTGAAAAGTTAAAGCCAATACCTTGAGTCGTGGTCGAGTATTGTAAATTATTGGAGAGAGTGAAGATGGCGAGATTTGCATAGAGTAGCAAGCTGTCACAGAAATGGATTAAACATATTGACGGCTGTAATCGGCAACATGTGAGCCGTCTAAACTAAGATTGCATTACATAAATTGAATATTTCGTGAAGAGGAGCACGAAATTCAGAGATTATCGGGCTGCCGGACATGTGTACAGTGGTAGTTTCGATATCCCGCTCGGCAAGTAAAGTTAGGCACCAGACAGTACAGCCAAAGCCAGGTACTCATTAATAAGTGGCTTAACACATAATTTTTTGACAGGAGATTTTCTGAAGTACAGCAAAAGCAAACGTTTCTTTGCTACTAAATTTGCCGGCAAATATTAGTTTTGCATATTATTTACACATTCCTGAATCAAAACTACTTATAATCTTATAATTTTTACCAAGTTACTGGTAAATCCACGGTTATTTCGATGTCCAAGGCTGGACCAAAACTATTTACAATCTTGTAATATTGCAAGTCGGTGGCAAAGCCATGGAAATTCCCATGTTCAAGTCTGGATCAAAACTACTTATAATCTTATAATTTTGTCATGCCACTGGTAAATCCATGGAAATTTCCATGAGAACAACTAGATCAAAACTATTAATTGCTGTGAGCCATCAGGCAACCAGCACATTAATCTTGACGGTTTCCCTGTGTGCTATATGCCAGGAAAAACCTTAGTTTCTCAGTTGTGTGTTTGTCTGACCCAATGATTTTGACATCATTCTGTGATCCTCCTGCAAGACAAAAGTGCAGGGCTCGAAATTAGCAAAAAATCCAGTCACATTTTGCAATAAGATGCGAAAATTTAGTCGCAATTTCGCAAATTTTAGTCGCAAAATTGCTGTGCTGCATTGTGTTGTCAGCAGTTTAGAAAAAAATATGAGCCCGCAATACTTGTGTGTAAAGAAACCGCTGAAAATGGCGAATGATCGAAGGAATGGAGCTGTGCACGTAACATCACAGCTAAATTACTCTACAATTACGCTATCTTCAGAGAAAATTCACAGTGAGAAACAAAATAATTTTGTCGTTTATTTATTAATTACTTTATTTTAGCAAAAGTAGCAGCAAAGTGGCAACTGCTAACCCTTTTGTTTCGAAAGAGCGAAGGTGACAACAAGTCGCAAAGGGAAAAATTTAGTTGCAAATGCGACTATATTGGTCGCAATTTTGAGCCCTTAAGTTGCATCTACAGCAGAGGAAGAAAAAAAGGAATTGTAGTCGAAATCACAGAAAAATTACATTGAGAGCTTTTTTAGAGCCTAGTGAAGGCATCTGATGGTTTTTATGGCAAAACATAGCAATCATAAACAATATTCATCTGAAATTATAAAGGTGAGCTTCTGAATTTAAAGCTTTGACCCGGGCCCGGGATCTTTTTGTTCTTGAGCACCTGTTAGGTTGTGCCATGTATCAGTGAGATAGCCGGCATTCTTCGATGCTTGAGTTTATTATGCATACGTTATCACTTTTGTCTGCATTCCTTTCATGAATCACGTATGTAAAAAGCAATCTTAAGATATTTGTGTAAGGCTGATTTCTCTGAAATTTAAAAGGGTGATTGCTAAACAGTGGAGAATGGATCTTTGCAGTGAATAAAAATCCCTGTGTTTTGCACAAGAATAATGCGGTTTTTGTTTCCTGATTGATGTGATGTTGATCTTTTCTCCTTGTTATGCAAATTTTGATAGGGAATATTAAATTACATGTACAAAAAATGTGTACTGAATGAGCGTTAAACCTTTATTTTGAGCATTTTACTTGGACATAAAGAAATGCAACACTTAGCCGGAAATAATATTTTAAGTGAATATGTGGAACATTTTTTCACCAAAGGGTTCATAATTTAGTTGTAAGACATCCTTTATGCAGTTGAGTCAATAAAAAAATTGTCTCACATGTAAATCATTCAATTGTTTCAATGTATTAAATACAACTGCCAGCTTTAAAAGTTGTGCAAATATTACTCAGTACTAACTTCCACATCTCACTCGCAGCACTTCACTTGCAAATGCAACAACTAGTTTTAATTTTGTAATTTCTCCATGCCACTTGTAATCCATGGAAATTTCCATGTACAAGGCTGGATCAAAACTACTCAATCTTATAATTTTGCCATGTCACTAGTAAATCCATGGAAATTTTCATGTACATGTAAACAACTACATCAAAACTATTTATAATCTTGTAAATTTTCCTTGCCACTTTTAAATCCATGAGAATTTCTTTGTAGAAGGCTGGATCAAAACTACTTATTATCTCTGGAATGTTACCCAGTCACAGGCAAATCCATGAACGTTTCCATGTAGAAGGCTGCACCAAAGCTATTTATT
>NC_090885.1:63865330-63877830 GCF_036669925.1 Montipora capricornis
TACAGGGGCAGTTTAAAAAACAAAGGTAAATAGACAAGATTGATAATACGATGTTCTTGGAGTGCACTGTGAAATAAACAATAAAATGCGTCACGTACGCTGTATATAAATAACAGTAACAATTAATGGATGAAAAATTGAAAAACATCAGTTAAATGGCGAAAGAATATTTTCCAAATGCTCTGGATAGCTTAAGTGTCACTAATATTTTTAAAAATACAACCACAAAGGAACATGTTTTGATGTTTCAAACATCATCATCAGCCATAGTGAGTGTAACGTTGAAATTTAGACATACATTTGCTTTCATGCTCAAATATAGCACTCTACTGGGATGAGTCATTGCCGCTAGCAAATGCGCATGCTCCTTAGTTTGAGCACTCTGGCATGCCTTAGATGTACCACATGTGTGGGACATTTGGGATGGCTTTTTTTAGTTTAACCTCCCATGTTGATTGTCAGCACTGCACCGATGAGGCCCGTAAGACCGAAACAGCCCTGTTATCTGATCACAACTTTGTGAATTAGGTTTGCACGTGTAACTCTGTGTATTTGCTTGTTAATGGCCCAATTTATACTAGAGACGGATAATCCGTCTGGACGAATTATCCGTCTGGTCGTTTAATCCGTCCAGTATAAATACGGGACGAACTGTAAAGCACAGTATTAGTTCGTCTTATAGTTCGTCCCGTTTATACTAGACGGATTATGCATCTTTGTTCTGTTGCCTTTGTTCAGGTACTTCGTTTATGAGAACACATTTTGTATCCTACTGCTAAGAGACCGCTGGCTTTCTGTAACGAGGTGTTCGTTCCGGTATCTAAGTTCGTCTGCCAACACGAACTAAACCGATAGTTCGTCTTGACGGATAATCCGTCTGTTGCCCGTATTTATACACGGACGGATTATCAGATGAACTAAAAAATTCTTGCCCAAGTTCGTCCAGACGGATTATCCGTCTCTAGTATAAATTGGACCAATCTCATTTGCTTGTAATTAGTCTCGCCCGTGCAAAATCGTATGTTAAATTTCATCTACTTGTTAACAGTTTCGTGCAACTCTTTCACGCTGTATTGACCGAATGCAAAAATGGCCGCCAACAAATTATTTTTTTGTCTTTGTGTTAATTAGCCTAGCTAGCCTCGTTTTATCATTTTTCACGAGATTTTATCGAGACTAAGGAAACCAGGGATTGCCTCTCAAAAATACAAAGAAATTAAATCGACTAAGTTTAAATTTAGCAAGTCAGTCTCAGCAGTGTCGGACGTTGGGTGGCTTCATAGCTCAGTTGGTTAGAGCGTCGCACCGGAATCGCGAGGTCACGGGTTCAAACCCCGTTGAAAGCCCGAATTTTTCAGGCTTCTCTACGCAATTGCAAAAATTACGCTCATAACTGCGAAGATCATAGCTTCACTTGATTTCATATCCGCAGTTCATATATGATTCATTTCATATTGCTGGTTTTCACTCACGTGATCAACAGCCATGTTTTTCAACGAAAACAAAAGGAAGCGTTTGCATAATAGTAGAGTTAAATTCCCGGAGGATTTGGTAGGGGCACCAACATGGCCGCCGCTTCTTTGTTTAGGGGCACCAACATGGCGGTCGTGACGTCATGTGAAAACCGAGAATACCATTTCATCATTGATTCATTCCTCACGGGACCATTAGAACCCACAGATGACCAGCTCCCAACGTCAGTGGTTTCATAGCTTAGTTGGTTAGAGCGTCGCACCGGAATCGCGAGGTCACGGGTTCAAACCCCGTTGATGTCCTGAATTTTTCAGGCTTCTCTTTAGGCTCGATTTCCAGCCGTTTTGTGAGCCCGCGTTCCTCGCCCCACACCACGGCTGGATCACTGGTCTACACATTGTATTTTTTGACCAATCGCCGCCAAGGCTGCTCAAATCGAGAAGGCTTCCCTGTGATTGGTCAATTCTGTCACTCGTCTATCCAACATGGCGGATATTAGTGCCCCTGCTGTGCCCCGGAGTTTTCTTCTTCTTTATAAGTGTGTGTTAGAGCGATTTCATATCGAGAAATTTAGAGAAACACAACTGGAAGCCATTATTAATTTGTTTCAAGGGAAAGATGTTCTAGTGTTACAGCCTACGAGCTCAGGGAAATCCTTGATTTTTCAGTCTTTTTCGCTCATCGTCGATAAGCTGCGGAAGCCAGTCCATTCTAGTTGTGCTTTGGTCATATCTCCGTTAAACTCACTCATGCAGGACCAAGTACTTGAGTAGCGCTATTGTTTACCATCCAAAGTGATAATCCTTACTTTACACAAGTTTACGATTTATTTGCATACCGTTTCATTCGTTTATCGATCAAGCATAGCATACGCTAACAAACTTTTATGAGAAGACGCCTGAAAGAAGGTCTGTTTGACGATAAGTTTGTTTTGGATATAACGATCTTACACATATCTGTAATTGGTTTCTTGTTTTTAGTCAAGCTGGAGTCAACATTTTCTGTGATGCATGTAAGCAAAGAAACAGAAAGTGCATTTCAAATGCTTTATTGAATGAAACGAAACAATCCTATTACAAGCTGATTGTTTCAACACAAATTATTTAATTACGTACTACTTAACTAATATTCTTGCCGCTATGCCTGCTCTTAGCTGATAAGAAATTGATTGCTATATTTGCAAGAAGTACTTCTCTTTAAACAAAGCTTAATCCAAAAAGGTTGTTTTGAAACGATCTATGTAAAAAGCATTCTCGAACATTGGCTTCCTGAGTAAACAGAAGAGCGAAATGTAAATATTGTTGATATACACACCGAACTCTACTTCCACCTTCAATGTCGTTCGTCTTCGTTTGGCAACCAGTGGTGACATTAATCCAAATCCTGGCCCTTGTATCACATCGTTTACTACTAATCGAAACGGATGTAATATTCATAGACTTCATCATCTCTGTAACCCCCACAACCTTCATTGTGCAGATAAAGAGTGACTCCGGTCTTCATCTTGTGCGGTCGATTAATAATCTGACTATATGCACGCTGAATGCTCGCTGTATAGTGAACAAATCTGCAATTTATGTCGACTACGTTAATGAAAGCAACGCGGATTTATTTGCTATAACTGAAAATTGGCTATCGGCCAATGAGTGTGCAGTATGCAAAGAGTTAACTCCATCTGGCTATAAATTATATCACAGCCCACGGTGTGATCGTAGAAGGGGTGGCACGCCTCTTTTGTTCATGGAAAATATCACGGTCTCCAAAATCGAATCTACCTCAAGGATTTTCCTTGGACTCTCGGAGTATCTTGTCACCGCTGGCTCATTACGTTTCAGACTTGTTATATTATCTATCGTCCACCGTACTCTGCTTATCTCCTCTTAAAGTTCAATATGTTTCGTTTAGAAAACTTCAATAAGTTGTCAATTAGTACTAGCGATCTCTGTACGAGTGATACTGATGATCCCGATCAGCTGTGTGCTTTATTTGATAATATTTTACGCTCTCTACTTGGTCGTCATGCGCCTGTTAAGCGTCGAAGAATTACCGCAAGGTTCCTGTCTAGGTCCCATTCTGTTTACGCTGTATGCGAGTAAGCTTTTTGAGATTGTTAAAACTCACTTGCCTGAAGTTCTCTTTTATGCAGATGATACGCAGGTTTACATATCTTTTAGTCCTAACCCTTCACCCAAACGTGTTTAAAAACTATTTTTTCAAGTTTTCGTGTACCACTTCTTACATGATGGTACTGCCGTTGAGTAGTCTGTGATAAGGGCGTGTATAAATTAAGGGCAAGTTGGCCACGACGCAACGCAGCGTAACCTTATGAGACACGTATAACATCACTTGCATCCCATAAATTAGGGTTAGGCTAATGAGATGCCAGTCACGTACGTACACGTGACGAGAAGGCGAATGGGGTGTGCATAAATTAGGGGCAAGTTTTGAACACGTAACCCTAGCTCCATAAGAAGTGCAAATTTCGGTTGGAAAAACGGAAAGTTGGTCTGACTTAAGATTAGGGTTTAGGGTTCGTTGCTAGGGTTTAGGGTTAGGGAGCTTCAGGGCTCCACAGCTCCACCGGACGTAGAACCACTATTCCGTATACTACTTCTAAAGTAATGCGTTTTCAATAGCTTCTGCTTACGTTTAATTGACGTTGGGATGGTCTTTGAAATCCACGGTTTACCAAGCTGCCTTCTCTTTTATTTTGAAGCTTTTCACAAAGAAGCATGAGTGTCCGTAATCAAACGTAATTCGTTTAAAATTTTCCAAATGCTAACATTAACATCATTCGTAACAAGGTTGGTGAAGTCGATATTTAACTAGACTTGCAGAAATGCATCTTTGTTAAATTGTGAAACATGGCGAAAATACGTTGGCTCTTTAGAAGTAGGTGGGGTGCTGGCTGTTGTACAAGATCCTGGAGGGGGATCGGAAATATCAGTAATTCATATAGGGTGTTTCCACATGACGTCACGGCGGCCATGTTGGACTGAGTGAAACAAAGAAACAGCAGCCATGTTGGAGGAGTGAAATATTCTTTAGGGAATTGAACTCCATTTTTATCCAAATTCTTCCTTTTGTTTTAGTATGAATTGAAACGTTAAATGGTTGCAAAATCCTCGTTATCTCTGTCTTTGTTAATTGGTACTGTAGCCATGCGTGTCAAAATAAATTGAGTTATTGGGTAATTACTCGATTACTTTGTTCAGTGCAGCAAAATTGACAGTTGAATTAGGTAGTAGCCAAAACGCGGGGCCGGGGCCGGGGCCGGGGCCGGGGCTGGGGTCGGGGCCGGGGTCGGGGTCGGGGTGTCTTTTTTTTCCAATTTTTTTTTGTTTCAATTTTTGACGTTATTCTCGTGTAATGTTATATTCGAATGTTTGGCATCTTTCTTTCATTTATACGGAATCTACGAAAGAGACATCTTTGTTTTTCGAAATTAAGAGAATTTGAGACTGAAATTGGAATTTTTGTGGGAAATATACACTAACTCCTTGAGACACTGAAGATCCGCTGAGCTCCTCATTTTAAAAGCACATTTTAATGTTTACTTCGTAAAAACCTCCGCAATACAATTAAAACGAAACAGAACATAGCCCACAGTTCCACGATAGTCGTCACACAACGTTATCATTTGCTTGTTTTCGCAAAATTGTTTTCAATGTTGTTCTGTTTTTTATAGTGATATTGGATTCGATCCCGTGACGTCCGAATAGAATTGACTAGCAAGTTCCCGTGCGACTCTGGCTTTGCTACAAACCGTTTCTAGTAAAGACAGACAACAACATGACAGCAACACGAGCAACGAGGAAATTTAAACTTTGCGTGACTGCAATGCTGTTTTGAAGTGTGGAGATCAGCGAGTCTTCAGTGTTTTTGGCAGTTGGCGTATATTTCATAAACTCCAATTTCAGCATTTCCGGAAATGATCTTAACTTCCAAGGTTAACTAAGGTTATCGCAAAAACCAACAGGAGAATAACGATAAAAATTGAAACCAAAAAAAATGGGAAAAAGAAAAGGCACCCCGACCCCGACCCCGACCCCGGCCCCGGCCCCGGCCCCGGCCCCGGCCCCGGCCCCGGCCCCGCGTTTTGGCTATTACCGTTGAATTACGGGGTGGTGACTTCTTTGCCTAAAAGCAACTCACTTAACGAAACTGTCCTTTTTCAAACAACAAGGATTCAAACAGCTTCAATTCTTACAGAGTTCGATAAAAATCCGGATTTAAAACATGCGGTGGGGCAACCAAAGCGATGGGAGCTGTGTTGGGGTTTCAGTGTGAAAGTACAAACGGCTACTAACACTCTTATAACTCTTTTTTCATTATTATTTTATTAACCTGCAGTCTGCAGTCTGCATTTTACCCTCAGTCTGCATTTTATCCCTGGTCTGCAGTCTGCAGTCTGCGTTTTACACTGACCGGTTATTTGGGTGGTTTTTGGCAACAGAGGTTAATTATTCGTAATGCGATCGCTTCCGTTGTCGTTAGCAATGGGTCGCAAATTTGACACTTTTATCGCATTATCACATTACGCATTGAACCACGTTATCTATTATTCCTAAAAATCTAAAAATATTCATGCCTTATCAGTTTTCGGTCGAATTTATGTCTAAGAAAGCAGATAAATTGCAGAAAATATTAGTTTTGCATCCAAAAATTCGTAATCAACGCTAAAATGACCAAATTTTGCCTAGAAAACATATTTTACTATTATTTTTCTTAAATTTTTTCGTTCGACTTTCGCTTTTATAAAATGTTTCAGTTGTCTGTAAATAAGTTGTATGCTGTTGGAAAGCTTATTTTCTTAGCTTTGAAATGATGTATTTTTCCCCCTAACTTTAAATATTTTTTGAGAAAAAAAAAAAATTTTTTGGCGATGGCTGATTTACCGCGGTTTTCTCGCGGTTGGGAAAGTAGGAAAAAGAGTTAGGCCAGTAGCCAGGTTTTTAACCTCAGAAAAGGATCTGTTTCGTCGTACGAACGTGTGAGGACCTGTGAGCCAAAGGGCCTCTGCTGGTATGACTTCTGGGTGACCCCTTAATAACTTCTTACTAACCGAGCGCGAGGGCCGTACTGCCACCTTTTGCTTTGTTTTTGCAAGCCCGTAATCGGCCCGTGGGCCAGTCACAATTTGCCTGGAACGCTGCACGTACCACAGGCAACCCAGTGTACCCTCACGGAGGGTCTAGTTTGTTTCAAGTTGTGTCCATAGGCTTTGCTTTTGAGGGTCATCCCCTGAGACGCTAGATAACTGCTTTTCTAAAGTTGTAATCAGCTGTTCAATTTCATTTTGTTTCTTAGCCATTCGCCTTTTTTTTGTTGCGCCAAACTTAACTGATCTTTCCCGAACTTTAAGTTTCAGCATTTCCCACATCAGGTTATGGTTAACATAATCATCATTCGCGTACTCGTTTTGTGTTTCCTGTATTGTTGATTGGATCAGACTTGTATATTCAGGATCATTTCAGAAGGAGGTGTTGAGCTTCCAGAAACCTTTGCCTCTATCGTTAGAATGCACAGAAAAATGTAGAGTGATCATAGAATGGTCTGTTTTATACCCTGTTAAAATATCGGCTTTGTTCGAATTACAAAGGATACTCTGATTAACAAGGAAAAAATCAAGTCTACAATGGACCTCAGGTCTTTTTGGCCGCCACGTGAATCTCGCAGAATCAGGATTTAACACTCTTGGCCACTCTCCTCCATGGGCACCTGCGATTATTCCGAGTGTGGAATACATAAAGCAATTGCGAAACATAAAACAAAGAAAATAGAGTTACAGAACAATACCCCAAAAACTGTTTAAAAACAAAAGTAAGGCTTTGTAAGGCGGCCATGTAACTGGCATGCCTTATTCCAAGTCGGTAGAAAGAAATTAAACGTGTACAGTAATGTCAACAACCAAAGAACAAACAGAGAGAAGAAAAAAACAGTCATGTCCAATATACACAAACTGATACGATTCGAAACTACAAATTTACGATCCGTACCGTTTGGCAGATCGTAAAAGACAGTTTCGGTCCGTATACAATCGGAAATTTTTACCTCATTAGTGGGACATTAATATAAATCACGTGTTATTCACGCAAAGGGGTCACAGCGGTTTGTCGATCCGTACGGTTTGTACGGATCGTAAACGCAGTTTTCGGTCCATATACGATCGGAAAATTGCATCTCATTAGGGGGTCATCAATATATATCACGTGTTATTTCAGCGAGAGGTCACAACGGTTTGTCCATCCGTACGGTTTGCACGGATCGTGAACGCAGTTTACGGTCCGTATACGCTCCGTCAAATGCATCTCATCAAGCGTTTGAAGCGGGAGAAAATATCAATCAAGGCATGCTGCCACAACAAGCAAACCAGACATGCATGTGTACCTCGTTCTTTAAGCGTGAGCGATATGACCCGTTTAGAGCGAAAAAAATTATCTGAATCGACGGATACTGCCACAACAAACAAGCCACATATGCATGTATACTTCGTTCGTTAAAAGCCCCTACAGCCAATACAAAAAGAGAGATCAAATTTAAAATTTAAAGCAATAATTAAGTCTCGGAAATTGCTAATACTAGGTAGTGACAAAGGATATTTGAAGATTAAGCAAAGGATATGACGTATATTGAACTCCGTCTATGAATAACGTGTATGGTTCCGATCTGCTAAAAGCAGCTCGCTTCCCCTGCCTAGCTTCCAACATTTTCGGGATGAGCCTCTTGCGAATTTCAACCACTTGCCTTGGCAGGGCAACACCAATTCCTAAACCTTGTGTCAACGCAATAGAAGAGCGATGGGCGAAAACATTTTCACAATCTTGATATCTAAGAAAACGTGCAATTATTACTCTGGGTTCTGAACCTTGTTTCCGTTTCCCAACTCTATGCACTCGTTGAAACTCTATATCACGGGCGTTGCGCATTCCCAAGTTAGTTTCTAAAAATTATACAGGATCGCCGTAGTATCTTCATCTGGAGTCTCTTCGTGGATTCCGTAGAACCGTAAATTTTCGCTTCTTTGGTACACATCGTAGCCTGAAATTTGTAATCGAAGTTTGTTCAATTGATCCTCGGTTTTTTCCTCCAGGCCTTTTACTTTTGCTTTTTCCTCTTCAACGTCTTTGTTTAAGCTAGCCACGCTGTCCTTTAATGTGTTTATCTCGCTTGTCGAGTTTTTAAATCCACTTTAATTTGGGCCACTTCTGTCTGCAAAGCACTTACGGTTATATTCATTTTGTCGACGGACTGTCGAAGAAAGTGAATTTGCAAAGTTGTTGCATCAAGTTTCGATAACTTCGCTAGGACTTCATCGGCTTTGGAAGCGAGACCTTCGGCCATGCTCAGTGCTGTTAAAACTACGTCTCTGTTCTCGGCGTTAATCTCAGTAATCTCTTCCTATTCTAATTCCTTTTCCTCTTTTCTTCGCTTAAAATCAGGAGAATCACCGCTACTGTCACTGTTGCAATTCCATATGATAAAATGACAAGAAATTTGAAAGATTTTGAAGGCAGCTCACACTTTCATGACTTCAGATTCATGCTCGCCCCGGTCTCCCCCACGAAAGCACTTGATGTACCTATGATTATTAATAATACCGTGACACCGTTGCAATTCCTTCATCCGGTGTGATTTTAACACTTGCTGTTTCTTACTAATCATTTTGTCATTTAATCAAGGACATCTAAATCAAGCATTGATATTAAACCGTAAAACATCAGTGCTATTCACGTTACTCACGACTGAAAAACTTCATCCCTTGCAATATATTACATTTTTTTTAAACAATGGCTATATTGCGTAAAAAGATTAAAAAGACATTTTTTAAAGAATGATGGCCACATTGCGTTTAAATTGACCTTGCGTTTCCTTAGTTTGTTTCGACTGGTACAACATCGTGACCGCCTTTATCAAATTGTGTACTCACAACGCCCTTTTCATATTCAGTACTGATTTAATCTCCCCTCTTCAACATCAATTTCTCCGTTTGTAAACGGCCACTCCTCTACCTTGGCCCTGGACACATTGAATTCTACGTACAACTATACTTAACAGCAGGGGCAGCTGTAATGTTAACTATTACTAGTAATACATATACTGAAATTGTCACTTTGACGTGCCTTGGCTGTCGGTTAGATGTTGTTGATGGAAATGGGTTCTTTATTTGTGTTTATTTTAGTGCAAAGTTAGATCACAATCCGCCACTGGTGTCAATATCAGTCAAGTGCCGGAATTCACGTACTGTCAGCAGCACTTCTTGATATAAACACACAAGCAGGTGTCTCAACGAAGAACGCAGTCTTATGAGACAAAAAGAAGTCCAAAGCAGAGAGAAGCCTTACAAATGCAAACAACGTGGCAAGTGTTTTAGCGTAGGGGGAAGTTTAAGGATACATGGAAGAGTCCATACTGGAGAGAAGCCTTATGAATGCAAACAATGTGGCAAGTGTTTTAGCGTAGCGGGAAGTTTAAGGATACATGAAAGAGTCCATACTGGACAAAAGCCTTACGAGTGCAAACAATGTGGCAAGTATTTTAGTCAAAGTCAACATTTAACGATACATGAAAGAGTCCATACTGGAGAAAAGCCTTATGAATGCAAACAATGTGGCAAGTCTTTTAGCGTATCAGGAAGTTTAAGGAACCATGAAAGACTCCATACTGGAGAGAAGCCTTATAAATGCAAACAATGTGGCAAGTGTTTTAGCGAAGCAGGAAGTTTAAGGAACCATGAAAGAGTCCATACTGGAGAGAAGCCTTATAAATGTAAACAATGTGGCAAGTCTTTTAGCGTATCAGGAAGTTTAAGGAACCATGAAAGACTCCATACTGGAGAGAAGCCTTATAAATGCAAACAATGTGGCAAGTGTTTTAGTGTAGTAGGACATTTAAAGAAACATGAAAGAGTCCATACTGGAGAAAAGCCGTATGAATGCAAACAATGTGGCAAGTGTTTTAACCAAGCACATAACTTAAGGAGACATGAAAGAGTCCATGCTGGAGAAAAGCCTTATGAATGCAAACAATGTGGCAAGTGTTTTAGCACAGCAGGAAATTTAAGGAGACATGTAAGAGTTCATACTGGAGAGAAGCCTTATGAATGCAAACAATGTGGCAAGTGTTTCAGCCGAGCAGGAAGTTTAATGAAACATGAAAGAGTCCATACTGGAGAGAAGCCTTATGAATGCAAACAATGTGGCAAGTGTTTTAGCGAAGCAGGAAGTTTAAGGAGACATGTAAGGGTCCATACTGGAGAAAAGCTTTATAAATGCAAGCAATGTGGCAAGTGTTTTAGCGAAGGAGGAAATTTAAGGAGACATGTAAGAGTCCATACTGGAGAAAAGCTTTATAAATGCAAGCAATGTGGCAAGTGTTTTAGCGAAGGAGGAAAATTAAAGACACATGAAAGAGTCCATACTGGAGGGAAGCCTTATGAATGCAGACAATGTGGAAAGTGTTTTAGTGTAATAGGAAGTTTAAAGCAACATGAAAGAGCCCATTCTGGAGAGAAGCCTTATGAATGCAAACAATGTGGCAAGTGTTTTACCCAAGCAGGACACTTGCGGGCACATAAAAGAGTCCATACTGGAGAGAAGCCTTATGAATGCAAACAATGTGGAAAGTGTTTTAGCCAAGCAGGAACTTTGAGGAGACATAAAAGTGTCCATACTGGAGAGAAGCCTTATGAATGCAAACAATGTGGGAAGTGTTTTAGCAACGCAGGAAATTTAAAGAGACATGAAAGAGTCCATACTGGAAAGAAGCGTTATAAACGTAGTAAGCAGACCGGAAAGTCTTTTCGCAACAGAAGAAGTGTCAGAAAACATGATAAAGCACGGGAAAGTTCAAATGAACCCGAAGTACAGATTCATTGCACCCGCGCTTGTCAAGGACATAGTTCAAACCAGGTTTTAAGACAGATCTGTTGGATTTGCCAGGAAGAGTTGAGCAGCGAGGAGCTTCTTCTTGCACACTACCAAAATCATATGACGTTTGAGGAGGAGCGCTCACCCTGAACCAGAGAAGGTTTTTTGCCTAATTTTTGTCATGGTTATCAGTCATTAGCGATAATCTTTCCTCACTTACGACTTTATAAATATTAATCTTCTATACGCACATTTTTCGCCTTCGTTGGACGTTGCTTCCCTGTCAAATACGATCAGCATTTTTAGGCTACAGTTTTAAAATTGCACTATTGTGTGCATCTAAACACAATGTATTTTGCGGTGCACAGGGTCATTTGATGGGAAGTGCCCTTTTGTTTCTAGTCAAAGTAATCTTTGAGGGATGTTTTTTTTTAATAGGCCTTATTCACGATAGCCGCCATGTTGGTTTTCAAATTGTCATGCAAATTAGCCATGTGTTATGCTGGGGGGCAAACATTGGAAAAAAGGCACATTGCGGAAAATCGGCTAGTTGAAATATTGAAATAACATTGCTAAAAGTCCATTTTAGTATTTAGAATTAAGTACCTTTTATAATAATTTTATATCTTTGGATTGCCTTTGACAGTTTTACTTTCTACGTCGTTAACCGAAATAACTTGTGTAATCATTCTATTTTATTACTTAGGTGATAAACATTCCATGAACGTGAAACAAATCATCTATGTGGCTAAGATGTTCGTTATAACCCCTCAAACTTGTGTTGTTTGCCCCCTCAGAAGTGTGTAGCTAATTTGCATGATAATAGCAAATCCAACATGGCGGCCATCGTGAATAAAGTCTATTGAGGAGCGGGCGTCTTGAACCACAGGGTCCCCAAACGTAATGGAATGTGATGATGATGAAGATATATACAAGGCTAAAAAGCCGTGAAAACAAAAGTCATGGCAAAACCGAACGTTTTTTACTTTGAGAAGGTGCATGGTTTGATACTTATAACTTATTTCCGAAGGAAACAACAACGCGATGAAGCAGTTAATTTGTTTGTTCAAAGTTTACATGTACTCTTGGCTTGGCTTTCTCCTAAAAGCAGGGTTTGCTGGGCAAACGATAAAGTGGGACACGACTTGACATCGTTTA
>NC_090885.1:63887830-63897830 GCF_036669925.1 Montipora capricornis
ATGCAAGCGTTGACAGGGAATATTAAATTACATGTACAAAAAATGTGTACTGAAAGAGCATTAAACCTTTATTTTGAGCATTTTACTTGGACATAAAGAGATGCAACACTTAGCCGGAAATAATATTTTAAGTG
Source organism: Montipora capricornis (assembly GCF_036669925.1). Lineage (NCBI taxonomy): Eukaryota > Metazoa > Cnidaria > Anthozoa > Scleractinia > Acroporidae > Montipora > Montipora capricornis. The sequence goes on from NC_090885.1 coordinate 63,887,965, forward strand.
AATATGTGGAACATTTTTTCACCAAAGGGTTCATAATTTAGTTGTAAGACATCTTTTATGGAGTTGAGTCAATAAAAGAATTGTTGTCTCACATGTAAATCATTCAATTGTTTCAATGTATTAAATACAACTGCCAACTTTAAAAGTTGTGCAGATATTACTCAATACTAACTTCCACATCTCACTTGCAGCACTTCACTTGCAAATGCAACAACTAGTTTTAATTTTGTAATTTCTCCATGCCACTTGTAATCCATGGAAATTTCCATGTACAAGGCTGGATCAAAACTACTCATAATCTTATAATTTTGCCATGTCACTGGTAAATCCATGGAAATTTTCATACGTATATGTAAACAACTACATCAAAGCTATTTATAATCTTGTACATTTTCCTTGCCACTTGTAAATCCATGAGAATTTCTTTGTACAAGGCTGGATCAAAACTACTTATTATCTCTGGAATGTTACCCAGTCACAGCAAATCCATGAAAGTTTCCATGTAGAAGGCTGCAACAAAGCTATTTATTAAGTTAGTACTGTAATTTTACCATGCCATTAATCCATGGAAATTTCCATGAACATGTACATGGCCGGATCAAAACTGTTCACAGTGTATGCTCTTGTAATTTTACTATGCCAATTGTAAATCCATGGATCAAAACCATTAATTTCACAATTATTATAAACCATGTACTGGTAGCTTAGTTGGATGAGCATCGGGCTGTCATGTGGGAGGTCGCGGGTTCGAACCCTGGCCGGATCAACACTCAGGATCTTAAAATAACTGAGGAGAAAGTGCTGCCTTTGTCATTTCATTCACAAATGGTTACACTTTCAAGTCTTCTTGGCTAAGGATTATAAACCGTAGGCCCCGTCTCACCAATTTCTTCTATGTTCATAAGTTCCCTGTGGGACATTAATTAACCCTTTCACTCCCAATATCTGATTAGTAATTCTCCTTTGTAGCTGCTATACATTCCCTTTTATATTAGTTAAGAGAATTTGAGTTTGATCAAAATAACACCATCTGGCTGATAAGTTCATTCATTCTCAACACCTGTCTGATGAATAGTGAATTGATATTATAAGGAGAAGTTACATACTAATCATTTCTGGGAGTGAAAGGGTTAAAGAACCCACACACTATTCTGGAAGAGTAGTGTTGTGGCTGTCCTTCGGACTTCGCACTAAAAAGATTGGATTGAGCGACCTATTGTTTTCACACCAGTAGATCTGTGGAAATTACCTTGGACATGACTAGAATAAAATTATTTATGATCTTGTAATTTTTGCCATGCCGCATGGTAAATCCATGGAAATTTCCATGTACATCCAGTTTTAAGAACCTTTTGTACACTTTCTTCTTTTAGTCGTTGGTTTTACGGTATTAACCCGTATGCTCAGTACACTACCCTTAACAATAGCGTGTATTACTGATAGCGAATAGACCCCTGGCCCGGGTTGCTCGAAGCATGGTTAGCGCTAACCAGCGTTAAATACCGTGGAAACCTGTTGGTTTTGATACCTCTTAACCAACGGTTAGTACTAACTAGGCTTCGAGCAACCGGCCCCTGGGCTATATTGGTATGTGCCGCTGTAAAGGGTATGGTTTTCACGCAGTTTACTCTAGGATAGGGTATATAAATCAGAGGGGTTTGTGTCTAGAATAGGGTATCATTTTTCACGAGATTTTATCGAGTCGAAGGAAACCAAGGAATGCCACTCAAAAATATAAAGCAATCAAATCGACAAAGTTTAAATTTAGCAACTCAGTCTCAGCAGTGTCGATAGATGGCCATCATTAAACACAACTGGATATTATTAACTGACAAGAATCGGGATTCAGACGTGATAATGCGACCGTGCGTGCTTGGCATTGCTCTAGGAGAGGGGGGATTTGGGGAGTTACTCTGGTAAGCGTACATTTAGCCTATCACTCGCCACTCAATAGCGTGAATACAACCTCCCTAACAATCGGAATAGCACGAAGGGCCGCCATAACTGAAGATTCTGCGCGCACTAACGTGATTACGTACTACGTATACGAACAACGGATGGACCATCGGAATAGCACTAGTACTAGCGTACTAAGCGCCGCCATAACCGAAGATTCTGCGCGCACTAACGTTCTTACGTACTAAGTATACGAACAACGGATGGACCATCGGAATAGCACTAGTACTAGCGTACTAAGCGCCGCCATAACCGAAGATTCTGCGCGCACTAACGTTCTTACGTACTAAGTATACGAACAACGGATGGACCATCGGAATAGCACTAGTACTAGCGTACTAAGCGCCGCCATAACTGAAGATTCTGCGCGCACTAACGTTCTTACGTACTAAGTATACGAACAACGGATGGACAATCGGAATAGCACTAGTACTAGCGTACTAAGCGCCGCCATAACTGAAGATTCTGCGCGCACTAACGTTCTTACGTACTAAGTATACGAACAACGGATGGACAATCGGAATAGCACTAGTACTAGCGTACTAAGCGCCGCCATAACTGAAGATTCTGCGCGCACTAACGTTCTTACGTACTAAGTATACGAACAACGGATGGACAATCGGAATAGCACTAGTACTAGCGTACTAAGCGCCGCCATAACCGAAGATTCTGCGCGCACTAACTTCTTACGTACTAAATATACGAACAACGGATGGACAATCGGAATAGCACTAGTACTAGCGTACTAAGCGCCGCCATAACCGAAGATTCTGCGCGCACTAACTTCTTACGTACTAAGTATACGAATAAGGGATGAACAATCGCCCTAACAACTGGAATAGCACTAAGCGAAGAAATCCATATTTACCCTATAAATACAAGCTAAATAGAAATTAGATTAGAATTCGAAGGAACGATACGTTAGAGAGTGAGGACGATTCTTTGTCCTTTTTCTTAAGCAAAGGGAGCGGAGCGGGGAGATTCTTTGTGCAATGCTTTATGTTGTTGGGGCAGAGGTGTATTGGAGAAGGTGACAGTTGTGATGTAAGATTTCGACGCGTAAATCTAGGAAAAAATTATTGTGCATGGCTGAGAATTGGGATTGTTGCTAAAAAGGGTTATTTGTTGTATATTTGTCTGAGGTAGTTAATTTTGATTTGAAGTGTAAACAGAATTAAACAAGAAGTAACAAACAACATTTAAAAGTACGGAGCACTTGTAACAACGATTCTAAGCAAGGTAGTGACCATGCATTATTATTCATAATAATAATAAAAACGTGGAGAACCTAAACTTTTTCCCAAGAAATATTTTGAAAACATACAATGCTTCGTTTAAAAAACAAAGGTAAATAGACAAGATTGATAATACGATGTTCTTGGAGTGCACTGTGAAATAAACAATAAAATGCGTCACGTACGCTGTATATAAATAACAGTAACAATTAATGGATGAAAAATTGAAAAACACCAGTTAAATGGCGAAAGAATATTTTCCAAATGCTCTGGATAGCTTAAGTGTTACTAATATTTTAAAAATACAACCACAAAGGATCATGTTTCGATGTTTCAAACATCATCATCAGCTATTTGCTTTCATACTTGAATATAGCACTCTACTGGGATGTGTCACTGCCGCTAGCAAATGCGCATGCTCTTTAGTTTGAGCACTCCGGCATGCCTTAGAAGTACCACATGTGTGGCACATTTGGGATGGCTTTTTAGTTTAACCTCCAACGTTGATGTCAGCACTGCACCGATGAGGCCCGTAAGACCGAAACAGCCCTGTTATCTGATCACAACTTTGTGAATTAGGTTTGCACGTGTAACTCTGTGTATTTGCTTGTTAATCTCATTTGCTTGTAATTAGTCTCGCCCGTGCAAAATCGTATGTTAATTTCATCTACTTGTTAACAGTTTCGTGCAACTCTTTTACGCTGTACTGACCAAATGCAAAAATGGCCGCCAACAAATTGTTTTTTTGTGTTTGTGTTAATTAGCCTAGCTAGCCTCGTTTTATCATTTTTCACGAGATTTTATCGAGACTAAGGAAACCAGGGATTGCCTCTCAAAAATACAAAGAAATTAAATCGACTAAGTTTAATTTAGCAAGTCAGTCTCAGCAGTGTCTGACGTTGGGTGGCTTCATAGCTCAGTTGGTTAGAGCGTCGCACCGGAATCGCGAGGTCACGGGTTCAAACCCCGTTGAAGTCCCGAATTTTTCAGGCTTCTCTACGCAATTGCAAAAATTGCACTCATAACTGCGAAGATCATAGCTTCACTTGATTTCATATCCGCAGTTCATATATGATTCATTTCATCTACCATTTCATCATTGCTTCGTTCCTCACGGGACCATTAGAACCCACAGATGACCAGCTCCCAACGTCAGTGGTTTCATAGGTCAGTTGGTTAGAGCGTCGCACCGGAATCGCGAGGTCACGGGTTCAAACCCCGTTGAAGTCCTGAATTTTTCTGGCTTCTCTTTAGGCTCGATTTCCAGCCGTTTTGTGAGCCCGCGTTCCTCGCCCCACTCCACGGCTGGATCACTGGTCTACACATTGTATTTTGTGACCAATCACAGCCAAGGCTCCTCAAATGGAGAAGGCTTCCCTGTGATTGGTCAATTCTGGCATTCGTCTATCCAACGTGGCGGATATTAGTGCCCCTGCTGTGTCCCGGAGTTTTCTTCTTCTGTAAAGTGTGTGTTAGAGCGATTTCATATCGAGAAATTTAGAGAAACACAACTGGAAGCCATTATTAATTTGTTTCAAGGGAAAGATGTTCTAGTGTTACAGCCTACGATCTCAGGGAAATCCTTGATTTTTCAGTCTTTTTCGCTCATCGTCGATGAGCTGCGGAAGCCAGTCCATTCTAGTTGTGCTTTGGTCATATCTCTCTTAAACTCACTCATGCAGGACCAAGTACTTGAGTAGCGCTATTGTTTACCATCCAAAGCGATAATCCTTACTGTACACAAGTTTACGATTTATTTGCATACCGTTTGATTCGTTTATCGATCAAGCATAGCATACGCTAACAAAATTTAATGAGAAGACGCCTGAAAGAAGGTCTGTTTGACGATAAGTTTGTTTTGGATATAACGATCTTACACATATCTGTAATTGGTTTCGTGTTTTTAGTCAAGCTTTAGTCAACATTTTCTGTGATGCATGTAAGCAAAGAAACAGAACGTGCATTTCAAATGTTTTATTGAATGAAACGAAACAATCCTATTACAAGCTGATTGTTTCAACACAAATTACTTAATTACGTACTACTTAACTAATATTCTTGCCGCTATGCCTGCTCTTAGCTGATGAGTAAACAGAAGAGCGAAATGTAAATATTGTTGATATACACACCGAACTCTACTTCCACCTTCAATGTCGTTCGTCTTCGTTTGGCAACCAGTGGTGACATTAATCCAAATCCTGGCCCTTGTATCACATCGTTTACTACTAATCGAAACGGATGTAATATTCATAGACTTCATCATCTCTGTACCCCCCACAACCTTCAATGTGCAGATAAAGAGTGACTCCGGTCTTCATCTTGTTCGGTCGATTAATAATCGGACTATATGCACGCTGAATGCTCGCTGTATAGTGAACTAGATGCTTCTGTGAAGCATACACTGGCTTGCCTGTGGTACGTGCTACAGAAAATCAGAAGGCACTGAATTGTGTGGTATTGAAATACAGCATTCCAGTCTCTGAAGAATAACAAATAAAAGAGAAGCGAGAAACATTGGCTTCTGGGCTGACATGTTGATAATTTTCAAGTTCCCTCACAACTTCTTTTCACCACAAATGTGCCCTATGAGCATCCGAAAACTTTGTAATACTAAACTTCACTGAAGTCAAGCCCTGTTTCGCGGGGTTAGTGTTGGGATGGGAGACCAAAACAATAAACCCCTCATAAAAAACAGAAACATCTGACCGAAAATACTATTAACGCTAACAAATGCGAACTCAGCAAGGTACAGATTCTGTTAGCGTGCTTTATGCAAAACAAATATTGATGAAAAGCAAATAAATATTGATACACAGTTTTCAGAAAGAGCAGAAGGAAGTTTCCCGGACGGTCGATCGAGAATAAAATATTTACGACATGAAAACAACATTAATTTTGAACCTTGAATATAGATCGTTTTCACTGTCACGCAATAAAAAAATAAATCAAAAACTATCAAGTGCAAAACGCTAAGAAATTGTTATCTTATAGCAGATAAAGAAATAAGACACTTGTCCAAGTTTTAGGCCTCTGCGTTTCCCCAAACTTCAGATATTCGTCGAAATGTTTCGCAGGCCGGAAAATAGTGTAAACATCTGGAACTGACTTTGGCTATCTAGGCGACTGATTATCACTACTGAAAAAACAAGCATTTACATAAGCACTTTTCCTAATGCTCTAACTTCTAAAAGGGCTCAAAATCATGAGATAAGTATATATTTTCAACAAACTTGATCGTAGCTTTGTGTCACGCACCTACATAATCCTGAAATTCAAAATGCTCTGGTTTCCAAACGAAGCACGCTATTGAGCTGTGAAATTGTCAACAGATATAGATATGCCGCCTCTTATGCCTGATGAGGATAAAAACTTTGGTGGATCTTTAGTTTTAGATTTTGGAAGGTGATGACGTCACGTGAAAACGATCTATAGAATATAAAAAGTTACGATCAACGACAAACATTTTGGGAGATTTTTGCTACGTTCAAGTAAATTGCAAAATCGAAAGTGACATGGCCGGAATTCAGCGGGCGCCGTGATTAAGTTACCGCGGCATGTTTACTCGCCAAACAGTGAAGCATCTGTGTCAAATGATGGCAAGATACCGGGTTTTTGTAAGTTTCTTTTTCTGTCAAGTGTTATAAAGTTTGACAATGAAAGGAGCGAAGTCAAAACAAAGATCACAATCGCCCAACTCTTGTTTATGCAAAGTCAAAATTAATTTTACTCTCCAAGACGCGTACGACGTTATTTATCACCAGGTAATTCCATCATTCTGGAAATAGCAGCTACTTTATTATTCATCTGCGTCACAAGTTTTCACTGATTTTGGGCCTCATTTTGTTGTAACTCAAGCACGCTTCCGACAGGCCTGTGAACCCTTCCTGCTTACAGAGCAATACTAAAAAACTTCTCCCATATTACATTTGAACCTTAAGCTCGAAAATTCAATACACAACATGATATTATAATTCACAAAGGCAGAAAATACCACAGAATCCGTTTCCAGCGAAAAGTTTATTGAAACAAACAACATATTTGCTCTTAGAGGCGAAAACCTCTTCCTATTTGATTGCGTGCGTGAAGACAAGAAACTCAATTGTGTCAAATTACCATGTACTTCAGGTAAATACTGCTCACTTTGATTTCGTCTCGACGGGCGATAGATTGTTGTCGAAGTCCAGTACTCGTCGCTTTTGAGATTCATGCCTAGTTTATCCAACTGACTTTCCATTATTGAGCTCCATAAGGGTATATTTTGTTTAAGGATCCACTAAAACGCCATTCGCGTTGCATGACTTTCGACGCCATTGCAGGCTAAGTTAATGATTCTACTGTGTCCACCAGAGAAATCTACGCAGTTCCACCACCCTCTCGATCCTAAGAAAATACGCGCAGAAGGCTCTATACACAAAGACACCACTTACCAGGGGAGTGACCGGCAAGACTTTTACCGACACGGAAAAAAAAAAAAAAAAAAAAAAAAAAAGAAAACAAACAAACTAAACGAAGACCTCGACTGGGTTTGCCTTATAAGGCAACCCAGTAACAAATCTGCAATTTATGTCGACTACGTTAATGAAAGCAACGCGGATTTATTTGCTGTAACTGAAAATTGGCTATCGGCCAATGAGTGTGCAGTATGCAAAGAGTGAACTCCATCTGGCTATAAATTATATCACAGCCCACGGTGTGATCGTAGAGAGGGTGGCACGCCTCATTTGTTCATGGAAAATATCGCGGTCTCAAAACTCGAATCTACCTCAAGGATTTTCTTTGGACTCTCGGAGTATCTTGTCACCGCAGGCTCATTACGTTCCAGACTTGTTATGTTATCTACCGCCCACCGTACTCTGCTTATCTCCTCTTAAAGTTCAATATGTTTCGTTTAGAAAACTTCAATAAGTTGACAGAGAAATGTTTATGAATGAAATTAGTACTAGCGATCTCTGTACGAGTGATACTGATGATCCCGATCAGCTGTGTGCTTTATTTGATAATATTCTACGCTCTCTACTTGGTCGTCATGCTGCTGTTAAGCGTCGAAGAATTACCGCAAGGTTCCTGTCCAGGTCCCATTCTATTTGGTTTATAAACGGAGTTGATAATGTAAATTGACCACCGTACAGAGATTCTAAAAGCTGACGTTTCGAGCGTTAGCCCTTCGTCAGAGCGAATCGAGGGATTATGGGTTACGTGTAGTTTTTATAGTAGAGTAGGAGCTACGCTATTGGTGGTAACATGGCAACGTGAAAAGTAGGAATATATTAGTTAAATGAAAAGCGTTCGTTAATACCGTGAGGATTAAGGGTGCCGATTTGAAAGATGAATTTTTGTTCCAGATTCTTGCGGCTTTCCGTCGTACCTAGATGTAGGGAAAGGCCGCAGATAGCCATGTGTTTTGGAGTGGTTAGGCAGATTAAAATGGCGAGCGACTGGCTTAGATGCATCCTTGTCATTCTTCTCAACATCGCGAAGGTGTTCGCGGAATCGGTCACCTAGTCGTCTACCTGTCTCACCAATGTATAATTTATTGCATAACGTACAGGTTATGCAATAAATGACATTTGCGGAGGTACATGTGAAACGATCGGTGATCTTAACAGATCGCTTAGGTCCCGATATCTTGCTAGTGTTAACAATGAAAAGACAAGTTTTGCATCGTGAGCGCACGCATTTGAAAGTGCCGGGTTGCTCGTTGGTTTTGAGCGCGCTTCTAACTAAAAAGTTGCCTACGTTTTTGTCGCGTTTGAATGAAATAAGTGGAGGTTGCGAAAAGATTCTACCAGTCTCGGGATCATTTTGGAGTAATTTAAAATTACTAAGAATGATGCTTTTGACTGCGTGATTATGAGGATGGAAAGTGAGGGTGAATGGAATTCTGTCATTCTTATCTTTCTGTGACGTTTGTAGTGACGACTGTCGATCAAATTGTTGGGCGCGATGATGGCCCGCTTTGACCACAGAGACAGGATAGCCACGTTTTTCGAAGAACTGGCACATCTCCTCTGATTTGCTGGAAAAATCGGAGTCATCACTACATAGACGTCGAAGTCTAAGAAATTGAGAATAAGGAATGGAGTTCTTGACATGTGATGGATGTGACGATGAATACAACAAATAACTGTGTGAATCAGTAGGTTTGTAGTGCACACTAGTACATAGCACGTTGCCTCTAATAGAAACTTTGATATCTAGGAAAGCCAATGAAGTTTCCGAAATTTCCCAGGTATATTTAAGAGCCGGATGAAAAGAGTTGACGGAGGTTATAAATTGATCGAGTTCTTCTCTGCTAGATGAAATAGCGCCGATGCAGTCGTCGATGTAGCGGCCGTAGAGTTCAGGTTTGGGGCCGTTGTACTGATTAAAAAATTGGTGTTCAACATATCCTACAAAAAGATTGGCATAGCTAGGTCCCATTCTTGTGCCCATCGCTACACCATTAATTTGTTTGTAATAGTTGCCGGCGAATGAAAAACAGTTAAGCGTTAAAACTAGTTCGGCAAGGCGGAGGAGCGTTTCCGAGCTAGGTTCTTTGACAGTGCGTTGATCGAAAAAGTGTTTAAGTGCTTGAAGACCTTCGCTGTTAGGAATGACTGTGTATAGAGATGTAATGTCCATGGTGAAAATAAGTTTGTCTTGGCCGGAGAAATTGAAATCGCGGAAAATTTGTAG
>NC_090885.1:63902830-63905330 GCF_036669925.1 Montipora capricornis
GTTTTGTCTGTTTACATTTTCCTTTCTTTTTTTTTAGATTTGTTTTAATAAGCATTCTTAATTAATTGTAAATAGGTTTCTTTTAGTATTATCTGATATATGTATTTGGAAGATATTGTGATTTTTATATATGACCTTTTGTAAATAGTTTTGATTTATTAATGGTATTTTTGAAATTATTATTATTATTATTTTTATTTTTTTTTTAATTATTTTTTATTTTTTTTGTTATTATTATTATTGCGGTCGACAAAGGAGAACGCAGTTCATTATTATAGGTGTCCTGTGGTTTCAAGGGTCCCCTTTTTTTACATTATTTCGTCGACCGTAAGATGCGGAAAGACTATCGCGCACCGTGTGGTTTTCGTGGTAGTTTGAGCAAGTCTGGGCATCGCAAAGGAGATATGGTTTTAGTAGTAGTAGTATAGTACAGTTAAGGAAAGCGTAACACTTAGTTAACGTGACCTGTCCAACTATAATTTGATAAGTAGATCAGTTACTCGCCTGGTACGAATTGGAAGTTGCTCAACCAAACGCGCAGCAAATATGCTGTTTGCCTGTTGCAAACACAGCCAATGTATTACATCGAAGGAACTTGTCCTTTCTTCCACTAGGATTTCATGAAGGAATCTAAACGCCTAGTTCTTCAGGATTTACGTAAGAATCGATATGTAAGTAAGACGTTATAGACCTCTTTCATAATGGTGGCCAAATCAAACATTCTTCTGTTTTAATGCTAATAAGCATTTCTAGCCAAATTTCAAAAGAATATTTGTTTCAAAACGAGGGTAGTAGGTCTAATTAACATAAATGCAAAAGAATGTAAACATGGTCGCTATTTATGAAAGTGGTCTATGCTCACGTTCGAATTAGGATCTTTACTATTACGGACACATCATATGCTCCCTCACATATTCCAGAACCCAAACTTTATCCCCACGAACGCACTTGATGTACCATAATGCCGTGACACCGTTGCAATGCCTTCATCCGGTGTGATCTTAACACTTGCTGTTTCTTACTAATCATTTTGTCATTTAATTCTATAACTGCGGTTATATAATCCAGAACAAGGACATCTGAATCAAGCATTGACATTAAACCGTGCAACATCAGTGGTTTTTCACGTTACTCAGGACTAACAAACTTCATCCCTTGCAATATATTACATTTTTTAGAACAATGGCCATATTGGGGTTAAAAGACTAAAAAAACTTCATCCCTTGCAGTGTGTTACATTTTTTAGGAACGATAGCCACATTGCAGTAAAAAAAAAACCTTGCGTGTCCTTTAGTTTCTGTTTTCTCCGGTAAACCTTTATGTCTGCCATGATGAAACCGTCTACTCACAATGCCCCTTTCATATTCGGTACTGATTTAATCTCCTCTCTTCAACATCAGTTTCTCCGTTTGTAAACGGCCACTCCTCTACCTGGGCCCTGGGCACATTGAATTCCGTGTACAACTATACTTAACAGGAGGGGCAGCTGTAATGTTAACTATTACTAGTAATACATACACTGAAATTGTAACCTTGTCTTGGCTTAGCTGTCGATTAGATGTTGTTGATGGAAATGATTTTTTTTTTGTGTTTATTTTAGTGCAAGGAAATGATTTTTTTTTGTGTGTTTATTTTAGTGCAAAGTTAGATTACAATCCGCTATTGGTGTGAAGATCACTCAAGTGTCGGAATTCACGTACCGTCAGCAGCAGTTCTTGATATAAACACAGAAGGAGCTGTCTCAACGAAGAACGGAGTCTTATGAAACAAAAAGAAGTCCAAAGCAGAGAGAAGCCTTACAAATGCAAGGAGTGTGGGAAGTGTTTCAGTCAAAGAATCAGTTTAATAAGACATAGAAGAATACATACCGAAGAGAAGACTTATAAATGCAAACAATGTGGCAAGTCTTTTAGCGTAGGAGGAAATTTAAAGACACATGAAAGAGTCCATGCTGGAGAAAAGCCTTATGAATGCAAACAATGTGGAAGGTGTTTTAGTGTAGTAGGAAATTTAAAGACACATGAAAGAGTCCACACTGGAGAAAAGCCTTATGAATGCAAACAATGTGGCAAGTGTTTTAGCCTAGCTGAGCATTTAAGGAGACATGAAAGAGTCCATACTGGAGAGAAGCCTTATAAATGCAAACAATGTGGCAAGTCTTTTAGACAAGCAGTAAATTTAGGGACACATGAAAGAGTCCATAGTGGAGAAAAGCCTTATGAATGCAAACAATGTGGCAAGTGTTTTAGCCGAGCAGAGTATTTAAGGAGACATGAAAGAGTCCGTACTGGAGGAAAGCCTTATGAATGCAAACAATGTGGCAAGTGTTTTAGTGTAGTAGGAAATTTAAAGAAACATGAAAGAGTCCATAGTGGAGAAAAGCCTTATGAATGCAAACAATGTGGCAAGTGTTTTAGCCAAGCAGGGAATTTAAGGAGACATAAAAGAGTCCATACTGGAGAGAAGCCTTATCAGTGCAAACAATGTGGCAAGTGTTTTA
>NC_090885.1:63917830-63922830 GCF_036669925.1 Montipora capricornis
TCCTGACTTGAACTATATTTTTGATTGGCCGCTTGCGTAACAATGGCAGTCCGACACGAAGCCGGTAAGTAATTCGGAAGCCCCAGAATTTGGAGGGAGATTCAAAATCTAAAACTAGTTTCAGTGCTGTTTGTTTTTTTCTACCTCAGAAATATATAAATCACAAAATAATAAAATGACGAGGTTTCCCACGCTGCTAAAAAGTGATTACTGTTGAGAGAGGAAAAAACCCCAGCCCTATGGATGGTGCTGTGCGACCTACTGGGCTCTTGTGAAGTGAAGTGAAGTGAAGAGAGGCTATTTGTCTCTTCCCACGGGGCTTTTCAGGACTAATTTAAAATACTTTGTGGGGTACTTTAGCCGGACTGCTTGTTACGCAGTTTTCAATGGATTTTAAGGAAGTGAAAGATGCCCCCGTCCGTCCAGATAAGGTCAGACCACAACACCGGGGACTACATCCCCTACTCTTATCGAACAGTGAGTGGGTTCTTTAACGTCCCATACTATTTAATTTCCAACAAGGGCTATGAGACGGGACCTCCGGTTTACAGTCCTTATCCGAGAAGACTTGAAAGCCTAACCATTTGCAGATGTAATTACAAAGGCAGCACTTTCTCCACGGTTATTTTAAGACCCTGAGTGTTGGTCCGGCTGGAGTCGAACTCACGACCTCCCGCATGACAGCCCGATGTTTAACCAACTCAGCCACCGGTGCGCGGCTCGGTTTTATGAAATTCCTAATGATTTCGAGACAGACAGAAAGAAAATTGTCTTTAACATAACCATCTTTAGCATTCTCACTCAACCAACGACCATGCCTCTTAAATAGTCTATCATTAATGTCTGCATTAGCAGCAGCGGTGGCTCCTCCGGCCTTGAGACTGTGAAGACTGACACAGGAAGCGTCAGTTATGTCCTTAAAAGCGTCCTTAACGATCTTCCGGACTCTGCTATAGCTCAAACCTTGACTCCGGACTTTGAAAAAAAAAATCTGATTTCTTTCATCACCAGTGAATTAACCACCGAGAACGATACTACAATGGACCCTTTGCATGACTGTGTCACGTGACCTTGTCAATCATGAAAGCCCCATTTACACGTGCAATTTTTCCTTGACAAGTTTGCCTTGACAAGGAAAAATTGCTCGTGTACATGGGGAATAGTGGACAAATTTTCCTTGACAAGGAAAATCTGGCGTGCTACCTTTTCCTTGACAAGGAAAAATTGTCAAGTCAGAAATTTGCTCGTGTAGACGGACAACAAGGAAAGGATATTATTGATTTTTAGTGCCCGAAACTTGTCAAGGGAAACTTGCTGATCGTCTACATGAACAAGGAAACCTTGTCAATGCGGGAAAATTGTACAGGAAACTTGTTGATCATCTATACGAGCAATAAAAATTGACAAGTAAACTTGTCAAGGAAAAGTTGCTCGTGTAAATGGGGCTTAAAAAAAATGGTTGTGATACAAAGTAGATGCCAGAAATGAGAAGAGCGTACACATACATACATAGTTTATTTGAAAGCTCTCCTTTCTTAGCTTAAGTAGTTTTACTCCTTTTTTGGTTCGCGCCTTCATCCTTAATTATTTTTGTTGCTCACTTTGTTATGTTATACTATTTATTGCATATTTTCATGTTATTTCTCACCGTAAAACTGACGATGGATGATGTCTCATCCGAAACATGCATTGTCTTCTTTAAAAAATAAACTTCAAAAACATCGTGTGGTTCATCAAAGCAATGAACAAATAAATTATGAACAAAAAAATATAATAAAATACAATAAAAAAAAAATGAAATTAGAGAGACTGTTAATTTTGAGGCCACTGACATTTAGGTGAGAGATTTTACAGTGATTTTAAGGCTTAAAAATTAATTGAGATGTATATGGAAAACAGTTTTTGCCCTCGGTTGTTCAAAAGGTGGATAACGCTATCCATGGACTAAATCACTATCCAGCGGAAGTCTAGAAAAACCAATTGAGTTATCCAGTGGATAGCGCTATCCACGCAACCCTTCGAACAACTGGGGCCTGGGGCCCGTATCTCGAAAGTCCCTAAATTTCGGGTGTCACAATTCTCTTTGTATCTTAGGAAGCCGTCAAACTTCACAGTCATGAAAACATGTTAGAAGACCGTCTTTCCAAAACAAGCGGTTGGCAGGTTTACAAATGGCTTTTTGGGGCCGAAAATTTTTCGGGACTACCCTGGATGGCAAGCTTTGCCATCCACCACACAATTCTTTTACATTTTTCAAACCTTTAAACCGCTCTAAATTTACGCACTACGTCAGTGGCCTCGATATTGACATCCGTACTAGTTTCATGTCGCTCTTTCCATTTCTGGGATCTATTTAGAACCACGACCACTTTTTATGATTGACAAAGTCACATGATTCAGTGCAATAATGCGGCAACCAACATGAACGACCTTTCCCTGCTCTCAAGACCGCTGGCCAGAATGAGCACCCCTTGATGATTCAAAGAGACGTTAAAGTTTGAGAAGATTTGAGCTGTTTTTGAGTGAAAATTCCATTACAGAAGGTAAGAATGTTAGTTTTTTGCGTTTCAAGTGAGAGGTCAGTCTCTTGGAAGGTGTTGCATCGTTAATACTTAGTGGGCCTGCCTCCTCGGAAATGATTATGGCCGCCCTTTCTTACTTATAGCTTTAGAATTGTCTAAATGGCGGTCATCGGGTAAATGTAGTCAAATCACTGAATGACCAGCATTTGTTTAAAGCGGTTAGCATTCCATTTTTGCGACAAGTACTTATACCAGTTAAACACATTGAAAACTAAAAGCCAATGTTAATAGCTTGAGTCGTGTCGAGTGGTACAGTAATTGGAGTGAGTGCTGAAGGCGAGATTTGCATAGAGTTCCGAGCGCTCACAAAAATAGATTAAACAGATTGACGGCTTTAATCTTTAATCGATACCTTCTGAGCGGTCTGAAATGAGATAGCATTGCATAAATCGAGTATTTCACAAAGATCGACACGAAATTCCGAAATTATCGGGCTGCCGGACATGATGTATTTTCAATATCCCGAAGGAAAGAAGTGTGCATTTGAAGAGCGGATGATAAACGGAAAATTGAAGTGATCCTCGCACTTATCAGGACAATTGCAGCAGCAGCAATGCATTGCACCGACATCGCAGATGTAATGGGTGCAAGCCTGAATTTTTCAGGAGTCTGTATGAGACAGTTGCTTAAATTGTCATGAAAATGTGCAAGGATCACTTTGATCTTTTAATACCTTGTCCGTCAATAAAGCTGCATATCAGCACGTCCAAAGCCAGATACTTAAATGGCTTGTCATCAGTGGAAAGACTGAAATTATCTTACCTCAGAAAAGTAGCTAGACTTCAAGCAGAATAACAAAAATTAAGCAATGAGTTAAGCTATGTTCACATCAGGCCTCAAATATGATCAAATTATGATCCAATTAAGTTTGGAACGGGTTCACATCAACTAATTACAGTACGCGATTATAATTGGATTATGACTATTTCAGACAACCTCAAGGAGGTCATTTGAAGTAATTTCAGTTCGTAATTGAACAGAACGGTGAACACAAGGTGGTATGAGCAGAGGGAAGTTCTAATAATTATTGCTTTATGGAGCAATGGTTTGGATTTGTTTTCTTCTCGTCTCAAGCATGGTGTGGCAGCCGTGCGATATGCTGCCAATTTGTCTCACACGGAGAGGTTACCCTGCCTATTGTATTTGAATTTTCTCAGATGTGAACAGAACCATAATTGAATAAAATTGAATGCAGTACGTGTATGATAGCTTGAATTATACTTCAGTTCATCATAATCAACGTTGAGTGTGAACTCAGCTTTAGACTTAAAAACAATAGAAGCTGCTTACAATGCCAAACAATAGCAGGTTAGGAGAGCTGCTACATTACTGACACAAACACAAATAGTTATGTCAATAGTAGAAAGCTAAGTCCATAAATTAAGGTAACAGTGTGATTGAATGTGGATCATGTTCAAAATGTGTGGGTTTTAATATTATTTTGATCACAATCTATCATGGCAAGAACACATTGCACCAAAAATAAATGTACATGTAGATCGTTCTCGAAGAAAGTTGCTGTCTGGAGATGGATGAAATTTTTACTGAAACCATGTACATGAAAAAGACAACAACAAAATGATTCTCTATGTCATTGTGATGTAGGTTCCTGCTCCCCTTTCCTGATGGGAGACACTGAATGCATGCACTTAAGTGCCTTGAAACTAGTCCACAACTTGCCTTCAGATGCAAGCTTTTGATGAAACATTCAAGAAGGATGTAGTGGACTCTGATATTTCTTTTATAAATGCAAAGACTCCTAGTGCAAGCCCATTGGGCATGCTGTGGCACATGTACTAGTACCCTTAACGACTTGACTTTGGAAGTAAGGTAAAAAGAGCCTTAATGCTAGAATGAACCTACCACATACATTGTACTAAATCTGGTAGCTGATCAACTTGTCAACATCCAGTTTGTCACATCATGTGAAGGCTTTTTCCAACTTATCAGCCTTAAACAGCAAAATTAAGGACAGTAAAAGTTTTCTGATGTAAAAATCTTTTTCTAAGGGCACATGTTGGTGTCAAATAGAAATGATCAATAAATTATTTAAATATATTTCTTGGAGCACCCCTCATGTAGTGTTTGATAGGAGGACGGTTAACCTTTTGATGAAATAAATAGGGTTGTTTCAATTATTAGCAAACTATTTTAAGCTTGGTAGTTGTAATTTTGCAAAAAACCTGGTATATTATAATATGAATGATGTATACTGCAGGGCTTGAAATTAACAAAAAAATCTAGTCACAATTATTTTGTGACAAAATCTGAAAATTGAGTTGCAATTTCACAAATTTTAGTTGCAAAATCGTTGTGCTACATTTTGTTGTAAGCGGTTTAGCAAAACAAAATATGAGCCTACAATACGTGTGTGTAAAGAAACCGCTGAAAATGGCGAATGATTGAAGGAATGGAGTT
>NC_090885.1:63927830-63945330 GCF_036669925.1 Montipora capricornis
ACAGTTTTGCAATAAAAGAAAGTACAGTCTTGTTTGTTTAGAATTGGTTTCTCGCAAGCAATTAGCAGGCCCTCCGTTATTTTCCTCCGAAAAGTGGTTTTCTCAGTGCACGCAATGTTCCATGTGTATGCGTGGGTTGGATGTTTTGCGAGGTGACGGGCTGGCTCGGAGTTATGAGACTTATTCTCTTGTTTTGCCTTTCGCACTGCAAAGTTCCTTTTTGTTTCCCCAATGTATGTAGTAATATTATTGCCATTTTCAGGCAGACTTGTCAATTGCTGCCGTGGCATGAAATCAACCATATTCACTTGTAGCAATTGATCATATTGAAATTGGGAAGGACAACATTGTTTTCTTTAGGTTTAGTTTTTACACAGAAAGATTTTTGGTCTCACAACAACAAAAAGGCCTCGTACAGTTAACATAAGAAGGTTGTCATGCAATTTACACACAACACCAGCAATAACTTGATCACAAGACTGAGGGGAAAAATTCTCTGTGGATGTTTTGCACATAACAAAATTGTATTTACTTTGTTGATCGTCTGATTATTAGCCTCCTATCAATCTTTTTTTTTTTGTTACTTAAAAGATGCCCAATTATCCTTTGCTAACATGTAGGTTGGACGTTGGTGGTGGAAAAGCCTTATAAATGCAACCAATGCGGCAAGTGTTTTAGCCGTGCAGGAAATTTAAGGTCACATGAAAGAGTGCATACTGGAGAGAAGCCTTATAAATGCAACCAATGCGGCAGGTGGTTTAGTCACAGTCAAAATTTAAGGACACACGAAAGAGTCCATAGAGGAGAGAAGCCCTACCAATGCAAACAATGTGGCAAATGTTTTTGCCGAGCTGTAGATTTAAGAAGACATGAAAGAATACATACTGGAGAGAAGCCCTATCAATGCAAGCATTGTTGCAAGTGTTTTAGTGAAGCAGGAAGTTTAAGGGCACATGAAAGAGTCCATACTGGTGAGAAGCCTTATGAATGCAAACAATGTGACGAGTGTTTTAGCAGAGCAGAAAGTTTAAGGACACATGAAAGAGTGCATACCGGGGAGAAGCCTTATGAATGCAACCAATGTGGCAGGTTTTTTAGCGAAGCAGGAAGTTTACGGAGACATGAAAGAGTCCATACTGGAGAAAAGCCTTATGAATGCAAACAATGTGGCAAGTGTTTTAGTCTAGTAGGAACTTTAAGGAGTCATGAAAGAGTGCATACTGGGGAGAAGCCTTATGAATGCAACCAATGTGGCAGGTGTTTTAGCGAAGCAGGAAGTTTAAGGACACATGAAAGAGTCCATACTGGAGAAAAGCCTTATGAATGCAAACAATGTGGCAAGTGTTTTAGCCAAGCAGGGAATTTAAGGACACATGAAAGAGTCCATACTGGAGAAAAAAGCCTTAGAAATGCAACCAATGTGGCAGGTGTTTTAGCGGAGCAGGAAGTTTATGGAGACATGAAAGAGTCCATACTGGAGAAAAGCCCTATGAATACAACCAATGCGACAAGTGTTTTAGTCAAAGGCCAAATTTAACGACGCATGAAAAAGTGCATACAGGAGGGAAGCCCTATCAATACACACTGGCTAGGACTGTGAAAAGTGTTTTAGCGAAGCAGGAGATTTAAGGAAACATAAGGGTCCACACTGGAGAGAAGTATTATAAGTGTACATGTAAGCCAATAGGAAAGTCTTTCGCCTCTGAAGAAGTGTCAGGAAACATGAAAAAGCACACGAAAGTTCTGTAATTGCAAATGAACACAAACTAGAGGTCCATTGCCCCTGCACTTGGCAATAACATAATTCAAAAGAGGTTGTCAAACACAGCTGATGTGTGTGTCAGGAAGAATTGAGCGGCGAGGATCTTCTTTTTGCACACTATCAAAATCATATGACGTTTGAGGAGCGGTCAACTTAAAGTAGTCGGCTTTTTAATGAATTTTGTTTTGGAATTTTTTTGCTCTTCGTCGATAATGAGGTTGCCCTTTGTAAATTTAAAAAACCTGCCATTTGCCCATTGTTAGCTGTCGTTGGACGTTGCTTCCGCGTCATATGCATTCAGCCTTTTCCTAAGCTGCTTTGAAAATCAGACCATTTCTATCTCTAAACACTGTGTATTTTTGGTTGTACCAGTTTTAATTGTGGCAGTGTCCTTTAATGCGTTGTCAAAATAGTATTTTAAAGATTCCGCTAGAAATCAACGATTTTTTAAGCACCACAGGCACCGTAAAATTCCCCGTAGAAATAGTAACTTCGGTTTGTATGGGAAAAAGAAAGAGCGAAGAAAAGGAGGCAGGAAGGCGCCTTTTAATACAATACAATACATACTTAAGGACGGTGCCTACTAATTCAAAGGTATTTTTGCGCGGTTTATTGACTATGTGGGAAAAGCAGATCTTAACAAGTGTTATTGAAATCCAAAGAGAAAATTGGGGGTAACCACGCATTTTTCGAAGATAATTAATCAACAATATTTGTAAAAAGCTTTAAAATACAAAGCAATGTATGGCGTTCTTTTCCAACTTCAAGCTTAATTATCTCTGAAAAGTGCGTGGTTACCCCCAATGTTCTTTTTGGATACCATAAGCACTTGCTAAGTTCTGCTTTCTCCGCATAGTTTTGAACCGCGCAAAAATATCCCTGTGTTATTAAGCACCGCCGATGGGAGATCCGAGTATCTGGAGATGCGCAGAACGTATGCGCAATAACAATAGTAGGCACCGTCCTTAATTGACCGCTCCCCATAGGGGCTTTTCAGGGCCAATGAAACACAACGAAACGACGGAACAGAACAACAACTGCTACGAATCCCAACCGACCAGAGGCAAACCAGTTGACTATTTACAAGTGCAGCTGGGAAGTTGAACCAGGGACAACCAGGATCAAATTCAACGAGTGGTCAGAGCGGGTCTTGAACCCGGGATCTCTGGATCTCAAGGCAAGCGCCCTAAGTCGTGCCGAAGTCAAACTATTTTCCGCAAATACATCGTAACCAACAAATAGCATCGTGTGAAAGTGTTCCTTGAGGAAAAATTCGTTGTGTTAGTCAAGGAACTTTCCAGGGAGTCCGACTCTTTTTAATAGATCTCTTCACGGTTCTGGTGGAGGGGGGGGGGGGGGGCAAACACTGCTTCATGTATCAGTCTAATTCAAGAACGCCATCCACCCCCGCCCCCCCTGCCTCCGTGTGATGGGGAATTTGATGCGGAACGCAGCCCGCCTGGTCGGCCATTTGACTTTGGGGAAAAGTGTTGGCCAGCGGTGACTAGGTAAGGGATTACGTATCCTCAGGCAATTGCTCGTGTTATTCCACGAGGGTTGACTGCGGTAGAGTAGCCTGAACAGAAGCAAAAAAGGCAAAAGCAACGCGGCTAAGAGAAAGAAACAATGTCACATGATGTCTCTCTACAGGGGACCTCTGTACAAAATAAAACACATTAAGCGTTGATTTGTTGTCATTTTTTTTTTTTCAAATGCACTATCATTAAGGTATGGCCCTTCACGATTTCTCGAAAGTGCGTTTTTCTGCTACACCGACAAAAAGGCCCTTTTATCACAATTTTGTTCGTTTGTTAAAGGTTATCCTTCACGTTTGTGGTTTCAGTGCGGACTTCTTGCAAATGATTGTTTCTTGTTAATTTATGTGTTAGATATTGACGCAAAGATTACAATTAAAAGAGTGTAACAGTTTGAATATTGATATGATTGTTTTAATAATAAAATGGTTTTAAACGTCTGAAACACGGGAAAATTTGATGTTTGACGTTCTGTGAAGTCCCAACCGGTCGGGCATTTGACCGCAAAAACTGACAACATTGTGGGGAACTTGACCAAAATAGGCCTTATTCACGATAGCCGCCATGTTGGTTTTCAAATTGTCATGCAAATTAGCCATGTGTTATGCTGGGGGGCAAACATTGGGCCGGAAAATGGGCTCATCGAAATATTGAAATAACATTGCTAAAAGTCCATTTTAGTATTTAGAATTAAGTACCTTTTATAATAATTTTATATCTTTGGATTGCCTTTGACATTTTGACTTTCTACTTCGTTATCTGCTCATTTTTCACTGAAAAAAACATCGAAGAAACTTGTGTAATCACTCTATTTTACTACTTAGGTGAGAAACATGCAATGAACGTGAAACAAATCATCTGTGTGGCTAAGATGTTCGTTATAACCTCTCGAACTTGTGTTGTTTGCCCCCTCAAAAGTGTGTAGCTAATTTGCATGATAATAGCAGATCCAACATGGCGGCCATCGTGAATAAGGTTTATTGCTCTAAAAGTCAAATGCTTAGGGGTTTGCCCCTTGACTGGTACATAAATTACAGTGAATGTATGGGAATTTTGCTGACTTCGAACCGTTATAAATCCTTTAAGGTCTGACGGTTGTGGATAGCGAGAATACATCTCAAAAAGCACTTATATTGAGATTATTTTCGTGAAGTATGACGACCTGGATCAATCTAAAACGACCATATACGAAATTTGTAAATTTCATCATGAAATCTTCTAAACAAAATTATGCAAATTTCCGTGAAATTTGAGGCGACATGAGATTTCTAAGATCCAATTTTCAGACGTTGTGCCTTGTGCGTTGGTCCAATTTTCCGTTGACTGAGTAATATTAATAAAATTACTAAAAATATCTTTAAATGTTTGAAATCTGCCTTTCTGCAGTCAAGTTATAGAGGTTTGAATTCGGCCAAAATCCCAATGCATTCACTATAATTTTAGCAACGTTTTAACGTAAATCCTCATCTTGTTGCTCACCAAAAGAAAAGACAAGATTCTAAAGTTTTCCTTATCAAAAAAAGCAAAGTTAGCTCCAGTTTAACAACACAAGCCCAAGCCCACAGCCTTACTTACTTTACCAACTTATCAGTACACTAGTCTGGTTTCTTGAGTGGTGGAATAAAACCATTTAGTATCACCCAACTAGTGGACTAATGCAAATGCTGCATTTTGATTGGCTACGCTACTGGAGGACTATTAGTAATACAGTGAACTCTGTAAGTATCAGTCCGATGGGAAGGAAAGGATCAAACCTGTTTCACTTAATCAGTGTCTATCTACTATATTTTTTTCAGGAGCCCATGAGTAGGAGCTTGCCTCTCCCATACAAGCCCTATGAGTCAACCTTTGCCCGTATCTTTCTATTTTCTTCGGCTTCGGCTTCGGCTCCGGCTCTGCACACACTGTTTAGAATGGCCAATCAGAATAAAATTATTGTGGAACAAAGACAAAACTAGCAAAAACAATGTATGCAAATTGTGCCAATTGATGTAAATTGTTGTAAATGTGAATTTCCCGCTGAAGGATTAGTTCTAAAAATAGAAAGATACCTACATCACCTAGACCTTCAAACCAAGGGGCCGCTCCTATTCCTGAGCCACCCTCTCCCGCAGCTTCCACTGCGTCACCAGACCCATCCTGATGGCACCCAGAGCGTTCGCCTAAGCCAGTAAAGCACCTGGATTTGTAATGAGTGGAACTTTGTTGAATTGTTCATTTTTTTTTTTTTTTTAATTTTTAGGGAACAATTTTAGGAAAGGGAAGATGTTGTATTTTGGGAATATTTATTAATTGCCATATTTGAGCATGCCCATATACGGAGAGCCTCTTATAAAGTTTTCTGTGTGTTCAGATATTAAATTGATTCAAATGTGTTCAACGTTCGCGTGTTTCTTGTTCTCGAGTTGTTATCAGCAGCAAAGTAAGAAATTATTATTATTATTATTATTATTATTATTATTATTATTATTATTAATTTAATTTATTATTATTACCACAAGTTAGTATCGATGGTACTGATTCCCTTGACCATCAGGCTTTATCCCATGATGATGACGTCTATTATTATTAACCACAACGTTAACAAAACTAGCATTCTTCCCTTATATTTGTGTGATTGTTAACGATAGAAGCACTGTGACAGTCACTAATGTAGATTAGGTAGATTAGTAGCGCTTTCTGACGTTGAATTTTCTTGTGTAGGTTTTATTCTGCACTTGCACCTTCTTTTGTACTTTGTAAATAAACGAGTTATATCAGTAATTTTCTTGACACGAGAGAAAATAAAAGAGGTTATAGAGTATATCTGCCATACACGCCTTATTTCAGGGTAATTCGCCTCAGGATATTTTTAAATCACTTGCCAGCCTTGGAAATCTCACGTGGGTAGGTAATAGCCAATCACATTTAGAGTTGAAAATGTACGCGTGAAGGGGCAAAGTGCTCAGCGTGGGAATCCAAGCTAAAAATAACCTTGGACGAATTACTCTTGAAATAAGGCGTGTATGGCGGACGTACTCTCTCCTCCTATATTTTGTCTTGCTTGACGCTAATCGACCTCTTTTCCTTTGAGCCGATCAATTTGAAAGCGTCATCTGTTAAACCAACCACAAATGCAATACTGGAAAAAAAGCAAAGGTAAAATAAATTAGCTTTGTCTATCTCTGATACAATGACAACGGAGAGTCTTTTTCAATCTTCGCTGCAAATTGAGCGAACTCAATATTCAAACCGAAAGGTATTTCTTTAGCCCCCAAATATTGAAGGCAGCTTACTCTTTTTGATGTCTCAACACAAGTGAGAATCAGGCACCAACAATTGTGATGATAAGCACATAAATAGTGTCAAGTTTCACACTGATATTTTTCTTAGAAACCAAAATATCAACTTTCAAGAAATTTCCCATTACTTCTGAACAATTCTCAGAAAAAACTGTGGTGCCATAACTAAAGCATCTACGCTATAATTCATGGCCATCATTTTTTTTTTCAAAGTGATAGCGAACAAGAACAAAAAATTCCAAGACATACGTGAATATTGACAGCTCAAATTTCTCAAACACTTCACTTTCCATACCTCCAGCCATGATTGAGAGTCTTACCTGTCATGTCAGGAAAAAACATTAGTGGCATTTATCTTTGTCGAATTTCTTGACAACTAAAAAACGCTTGAAATGGAAATTCGTAGAGCACTCTTTGGCAAGGAATGTGGCAATGCATAGTACGTTTTGGCTCGACATCTGCACCCTGATCCAGTCCACCTTGATGCAAATTTTGATGAGCTCAAGGTGGCGGATTTATGATTCGAATTTAAACTGCTTGTGTTTCTTCGAAGCTCTGCTTTCTTGTGCACTTTCAATTGAAAAACAAAACTACGGGCAGAAGTAAACTAGAAGATTATAAAGGTGTGTCTTGACAGGAAAGTTCAATGCTATCAGTAACATTTTTTTCTTGGCGTGGCGTTTCAAGTGTCAACGATTTTAACACAAAAAAACCGGAACGGCGGACGGTTGCAAAAGCTGTGAGAGGCCACCTTGGAAGTTTTAAGTTAAAGGAGTGAAAAGATCAACTTACCCGGATTCAAAAATTTGGTTTTATCAACGGAGTTGATAATGTAAATTAGCTACCGTACAGAGATTCTAAAAGCTGACGTTTCGAGCGTACGGTGGCCAATTTACATTATCAACTCCGTTGATAAAACCAACTTTTTGTATACTACTTCCCCACCGACGGAACACCACAGTTTCTTTAGAAACTACCCCCTTCATTCATTTGTTACCCGGATTCAGTTTTCTTTTCCGGGTAGACACCTAATAGGCACACACATATATATAAATCTTGAGTATAGCCTATCCTTTGGGTAGAGTGCTAGATGCATTTCGCAGAGCGTAGTCATCTGAAGGTTGATTAGTTCAACCTTCAGATATATACAAATTATGCACAAGTTTGGTTTGACTATGCTATTTATCCATCATATACCCGTTTTAGTATCAAAACCGGTAGCTGTATGCCTTTGACTGGCCAACCGTTGGCACTTGTATTGGAAACCGAAATATCAATTTCTCGATCGGCGAACTGAAAATGCGCCATTTCTACGATAGATATCATTCTCAGGTTGTTAGACACAAGGAACATGTTGTGATTTGCTGATATGAATGCCGTAACAGGAGACAAAAGCAACGAGGAACTAAAGCGCATAATCTTGTTACTTGGAAAGCGAGGAAAGGAATCTCTAAGATGGGAGAACCACGAAGGAAATTTCTGGAATATCATGTTTAATCCGTCTTTAGAAATTTGGAACAACATATCTGGAACTTGCCTTATACTTCAACCTTATGGGAGCACAGCTGAAGATCTTAAGTCCGAAGAAGCCGATGATATCGGAGATGTGGACATCATGATATTTCCCGATTCAGATAATTTGTTGATCCACGACCAAATGATTGAATATTTACCCGACCATCCACTTCATGTTAGGATCAAAGGTGCCGATCATCCAGTGTTGAAGTTTTGCTGTGTGAAAGACACAGGTTACCTCTCCACTTCAGCCTTGAAAACATCGAATGAATTGATTTACGGAGATTTGGGGGACGCACTTGGTTTTACATTTGAATTAATATCACGCGAAACGCCCTCATTTACTCTGCCTCTTGCTTGCCACTTGGAGAACAGCGGCAGCAGTCCGGCTTTAAAAGTTAACTTCGCTCTTCCTTCGGAAGATTTAGCAACTTCACCCTCAATTCACTCATCAACAAGAGGAAGGCAGGAGAATTCCTTCCGGTTCCAGGAGAACGTTATGAATGAGCAAGTCAGGGAAGAGGTTGAGAGTGATGATGACAAAAGTGAAGAGAAACGAGAAGGAGACCGTTCTCTGACTGCAACGGAGTTGGAAGGAAAACGGCAGCTTTTTGCCCAAAAAATGGAGCCGTGTTCTAGTAAAGGCTTGATGAGAACGTTTGGGAGGGACAGAGAAAAACTCGAAACCGAGAAGCAACTAAGAAAAATTCACGAAGAAAAGGCAGCGATGCACTTGTTTAAATACATGTTTGGAAAAGAAGATGACGGAAACGAAGAAAGCTTTAAAGAATCGAAGTTAATAGAAACGGAAATCGAAAAAGAATGTTTTTCCAAGAATACAGTGTTATCTGGAATTGATTTTGTCCCTGCTTTAATGTCCCGTGGATGGCCCAAGGTTGCAAAAACTTGGATCGAACTGGAGCGCAAATGGCCCTCAGCTAACGTGGTCAGACAGATAATTACGGAAGGTTTCCACTTGGTGGCCAAAGCTCCAAAGAAAAGTGGCAATCCGGATTACGACTTTAGGATTTCATTCTCCCATGCAGAATACCTGTTGAGCAAAGAGATGAACGACATACAGCGAGAGTGTTACCGCTGCCTTAAGAAATTTCACCGAGCTTATCTTTCACGTCCTAAAGGACTGGTGACTTTTCATCTAAAGAACGTTTTTCTGCTAACGATTGAAGAAACTGGTGTCCACAAGTGGACCGAAAGCAACAGAGCCGAATGCATGATGAAGCTCCTCTGGAATCTTTTTCAAGTCCTTACAAAGAGACATTTGCCACATTTTTTCGTGAGATCATATAACCTGTTTTGCGTTGACTACATTGAAGAGCCCTGTATCATGGAATCACTGGTAGGAAAAGTCAAAGAGATAATGCAGTATCCCACGAAATTTGCCAAGGAACTGGTTGAGCACCAATAGAGCGGAACGTTTTCAATTTCAAAACAAAACAACTGCTCCAACCAATCAAAACAAACGCAAGCGGTGAAATGAGCCAATCAGAATTTGAAGCAATTACATGTAACCGGCGCAAAGCGCGGGAAAATGCACGCGTGCAAGTGACGATTGCTTTTGGTTTTGTTTCTCATTGGTTGAGAAAGTGGCGAGAGTTTTGCTGGCCAATCCCAGAGCGAGACAGTACAAAACCAAAGCAAACGCAATTGATCTTCGACATCCAACTGAAAACCGCTTTATTCCATAGATATGGAATGAACAGGATTCGTGTACCACCATTCCATTATTGTAGAACCTATAATCTTGGACAAAACTACTTGAGAAAACAGCGCATTTGGAGTCCGAAAATCCTTCTGTAATACCTCAACAAAAGAAAAAGCTGAAGTAACTTCTCCCTACACCAACCCCTATTCAACGTTGAATTTAAAAAGCTTCTGGTGATAGGGAAACGTTCAGGAGGCGTAAACAACATTGATTAGGGGAAGAGGGGCTTTAAAATTCAGTTGATTGTTGTCTGGAACTGAATGGAAGGTCTTTATGGCGCAGCTTTCTCACAGCAGTTTTGTCCCATGGAAATATACCAACTGAGTAATAATGGGCAAACTGACACTACCCTGGTTTCAATGTTTTTTTGAAGACCCACCAAGTATTAGCTATACGGGCTAAATTTAGGGCCCATTTCCATTAATAATTTTTTCGAAGAACAAAGTGTAGTTTTTTTTGGGTTGGCTGCGCTTGCGTAAGATTTCTCTGTCTCGTAGAAGGCAATTCGAGAGGGATTCGGGATCTCGGGATCTCTTCCTCAGAGGCAATCGCGATGACCACTAAACCACGGAGACTACGTGACAAATTAATCAGGAAATATGTTTTAATGAATTGTGTGCCTCACCGGAAACGAGTTTTTGTGCTTTCGTGGCGCACAATTCAATATCCGCTTATCGTATGACTCTGTAACAGATATCGTAAATTTATAATTTTCCCGGTATTGCTAAGAAAAAGTATTTAAAAATATATATATAAAAAAAAAAGACTTAAAACTTAAGACTTGCAAAGCATCAGTTTTCTAGTTTTGATTGAAATCAATGGCCCAATATAAAACTAGAGACGCATAATCCGTCTGGACGAATTATCCGTCTGGTCGTTTAATCCGTCCAGTATAAATACGGGACGAACTGTAAAGCACAGTATTAGTTCGTCTTATAGTTCGTCCCGTTTATACTAGACGGATTATGCATCTTTGTTCAGGTGCTTCGTTTATGCGAACACACTTTGTATCCTACTGCTAAGAGACCACTGGCTTTCTGTAACGAGGTGTTCATTCCGGCATCTAAGTTTGTCTGTCGGTGCATTTGTACACACAGACGGATTATCAACCTTAGTTCGTCTGCCAAGACGAACTAAACAGATAGTTCGTCTTGACGGATAATCCGTCTGTTGCCCGTATTTATACACGGACGGATTATCAGACGAGCTAAAAAATTCTTGCCCAAGTTCGTCCAGACGGATTATCCGTCTCTAGCATAAATTGGGCCAATGGGCCAATGCCGTTAACAACAGTTTTAATGTAAACAAATATCCACGATCGCAGTTAACCCTATCGTTGGGTCACGGAATGATGTTTAACAAGATATTGTAACATTAAAAAAAGAACCACTGAAATACTGTGAACTTAAAGGAAGCCGGCCAAAAATCCTTTGAACAAAGTGTAGGCTACCCGTAACCTCTTGTCTTTATGAGGTTTCCCTCAGGTCAAATATTGGCGGTTTTAGCCCTTGAATCTTAACAAACTCTACAGTCCGTACTGTCCCTGAAGTAACTTGTTTTCAAAGCAAAAACGAAATTTTTTGAGGCGCATACGTTCTCGCCACAAATTTCCGTCTTAGGGCATTCCTTTTATTCACTATATTCCTGACTTACGTGGTGATGAGCATCAAATAAATGTATCAGTATCTGTGGAAGCTCCTTGACAATGGAATTTTCCTTGACAAGAAGTCAGGCTTTCTTCCTCGCCGTCTTGAAGCAAACCTTAGGTATTTGTCACTTCGCTAGGCTTAATATAGACTCTGACTACTTATTTTTAAAGAAACGTTTGTTTATCTTGTTATACAATGGATAAGTACCCGATTAGGGTTTGGCTAGGGAGCTTTCAACCAAGTAACAAAAGTGCGTTTAATCCATCGCAACTCTAAGAGTTAATTTCGGCAATGCACAAGCTGCTCTGGAGAGGATGTCCAAAGTCACTTACCTCAATGGCAAATGGAAAATGTAAATCCTTTGTCTATAGTTGAAGTGCACCTAGCTTCTCTAAGGTAGTTTATGGACACTCCACTCAAATAACGAGAACCAAATAAAACATAACACTGTTTTAAAAAAATCCAAGAGATGGGACGCTGATCAGTTGGGTATTCTTTGCAGTCCATTCAAGGGCCATTCAGTGTTCTGATTACTGGGTATGTTAACAAAAAGATCTGTAAAACGTTGCTGGTTTCTTGAATTCTTTGACGGTGGTTGGTCAATAAACAATTGATTCACATTATAGGCTATGAGCTGATACTCTCGACTACTGCATTTCATTGATTGTTCTCGGTTAATTAAACAATCAATACGTACGCATAAAAAAGATCAGCGTCCCAATTGTTATCTCATTATTACTGCAGTGTCGATTTTCCCGAAAAACGGTCAATCTAATGGGATTTCAAAATCAACGTTTTCTTGCGAAGCTTCACTTAGCTGAAGACCGTTGAAAAAGTAAAGGACAAGCTGCGTTCCGGAGCCAGCGGGTATATAGCGATTCAAGTCAAAACAATTTTCAGAATTAGCGTCGTGCATTCGTTTTATTATAGCGTCTTCATTTCCAGGCGCAAAGTCATCTTGCTTAAAAACGTATTTGCACACTTCGACTACACTTTGGATCCCTTCGAGCACGCGGCGCCTCATGTTCTGTTCAGAGCTGACCAGCATCCTGTAGAAAGCCAAGTCCCAACTAATATCAAACATTTTTGGGAATTCGTCGACACGGACGATACCGATCTTTTCTATTTCCTTGAGACCATCCACCAAAGACCTTTCCAACGGATCAAGGGCTTCAAGTATGCAATCGGTCGTGTGTTCTTTAAACGCCATATCGATCAACTCCTTGCTCACACTGAGGAAGAAATCTTTCAAGTCATGGTACCGAAAATTTGCAATAGAGCTTCTTTCTTGACAAGGCGATTCCTGTCGCTTGTCTTTTGTGTTAGCACACCCTTTGCATGGAAAATCTGTTATTTCTCCAGCTCCATGTTCCCCTGTTTTGGCGATGTCTGTGTCGCTGTGTGGAATATATTGGTTTTCTTTTACTGCTGTTTCAAATTTGGAGTGTTTGTCCTGCATCAGCGGTGTTCCAAATTGAACTGGATTGTTTCTTATCTGCGTAAGTACTCCAGCCAAGGATTCCAGAATCTTGGGGTTTTTGATGTAATCTGTACCAAAAATGTTCCAAGACCTCACAAAGAAATGATGCAAAAACTTCTTTTCCAGAGCTTCGAAAAGGTTGTCGAACAGCATCATCATACATTTCGATCTGTTGCTTTCGGTCCACACCTCGGCACCAGTCTCTTCAATCGTTTGCAGAAAAAGGTTCTTGAGATGAAATGTCACCAGACTTTTGGACTCTTTAGACAGATAAGCCCGATGATATTTTTTCAGGCATCGGTAACACTCTCGTTGGATGTCATTCATCTCTTGGCTCAACAAGTATTCCGAATAGGAAAACGAGATTCTGAAGTCACGATCTCCCTTACCACCATTCTTTGGAGGCTTTGCTACCAAATGGAATCCTTCCTGAGCTACCTTGCAGACCATATATGGCGATGGCCACTTACGCTCCCTTGTGGTCCACTCTCGTGCAATTTTGGGCCATCCTGGGCATCTGAAGGCAGGGACAAAGTCAAATCCACCCACTAGCTGTGATTGCTTGGTAACTGGGGAAGTTTTCCTCCTTGAGAATTTCTTTATTGGTCCAAACAGATGATCAAAGAAGCGATTTTGTTTTTGTTTTTCAAATTGTCTCTTTTCGTCTTGTTCTGTACCATACTGGTATGGAAAGCGTGACTGGTCTACATGGGTGAATTTTCCATTTCTTTTTTTTTCTTGTTCCGCATCTCCCATTTCAGGTACCTTTTTACATGCATTTTGTTTTGAGAATTGATAACTGTCGTCTGACAGCGCTGGCTGGGGAAAAATAGATTCTTGGTTTTCAGGGGCCGTCGGTTTGCAATGTGCTGCTGTTAAAAAAGGCCCTTGCAAGCACTTTTGCTCTGTTGCATCACCACTTTGTTCTTCACAGGAGCATGTCGTAGAGCAGCTATATTTTCCAGTTGCATCCTCTAACTTTTCTCGTTTTTTCCGGTCGTCGTTTCGGTTTTGAATCCCAATTTTGACAATTCTTTCCCTGAGGTCTTTGCCTCGGTCGCTCCAATAAGCCTTTTGAAGGTACTGTATAATTTCGGCAGGGTCGTTTAGCCCTTGGCTGCTCAAATCGATTCCAATATCGTTCATGAACTGTGTAACATCGTCCATAACTTTGGCATGTTTTCTAGTATAAGGAATTCCCATTGCTTTGTATAAACCGATCACCAACCACTCCCACTCAGCCGTGCGGATATCTTGCGCAGCAATCTGATTTTCCGTTCGCTCAATCGGTTCGAAAATAGAGCCATGCCGGTTCCTTTGAAAGTCAAGGGTAGTAGCTGGACTATTTTCGTTCTTCGTAAGCTGGGAAGTACTTTGCACAATGGATGAGAAATCTTGGGACGATACCCGCTGGATTGCGCTCATAATGAGATCATGTATATGAGACGCTGATTCCCCATAAATCGCTGGGTGGAAATTCCTTAAGGCTGAACTGGCTACGTACTCAGTGCCTTCCACAAGGCAGGACTGTAACAAAGGGTGATCGGCCCCTTTGATCCTGACGTACCCTGGATTGTTGGGTAAGTATTCGATCAGTTCATCGTTGATCATCAAATCATCTGAGTTAGGGAAGATTATGACATCCACATCTCCAACATCATTGGGTTCCACGTTTTTTAAGTCTTCTGCTGCACTCCCAGTTGGTTGAAATGTAATGCGATGTCCACAACTTTTGTATAAGAGCTTTAACCCATAAAACAAGACATTTTCGGTGTGCTGCTGCCACTTTTCACCTTCCTTTCCACGTTTCCCCAGAGATGTGAAAACAACATTTAGTTTCTGGGTTTCCGCATCCTCTCCGATTATGGTGGACATTTTTACCAGTTCCTAAAATTTCTGTAAGAATACAGGTTTATTTATGCATGGTAAGAATCGAAACTGCGGGATGTTTTCAAGGAATTGATCAGGCTATATTTGGGCTGTTACCTTTTTCATGAAACCCAATTTGTAGGTGCGGGAGTAAAGTAGATAACAAAGTCATGAATTTTTTTCACATGAAATTTCGCTTTCCGAGGAGTTTGTAGTGTCATTTATTACTGGGTTGCCTATGGCAAACCAGTTGGAATCTGTGTTTAGTTTCGTGTTTTTTTAATTTATTTTTCCGTGTCGGTAAAAGTCTTGCCTGTCACTCCCCTGCTAAGTAGTGGCTTTGTGCATAGAGTCTTGTGTATGTATTTTGTTAGGTTTGAGGAGGCTGGGGGAATACGTAGATTTCCTTGGTGCACACAGATGAACGTTTAAGACGAATTTTTTTTGAACATCGAGCAATAAAGCGCGCCAGCGGCCAAAAATCCCATAAGAGCTTGCGCGCATCTTACTTACAGATCAGGACTTGTACCGTCGGCCATATTGTGTCGCGGTGGAAGAGCACATAGAAGTTGTGTTGAGTGCAAGCGATTAGCCAACCATTTTACACAGGTATTTCATTCAGTCACTTCGGAAAGATCTGTAAAGCTTTGAAAAACGTTTTGAAGCGGTGAATTTATCGTATTTAGTTTAACCTTCTTGCAAGGTTATAACCAGTACGCAAATTGTTCGAAAAGATCTTTCTGCCGTAAGATTTCGAGTTCTCCGACTCTGCTAATAAGAGATCCAG
Organism: Montipora capricornis; assembly: GCF_036669925.1. Taxonomy (NCBI): domain Eukaryota; kingdom Metazoa; phylum Cnidaria; class Anthozoa; order Scleractinia; family Acroporidae; genus Montipora; species Montipora capricornis. The sequence continues at coordinate 63,943,432 of NC_090885.1, forward strand.
TCTAGAATTAGTGTGTCAAGACTTGCTTTTGGACTATCTTGAGATTGCAAACCTAGGATGAATTCAAAATATACTTCTATTAAAATAGTGTGAACAGTTCTTTTGTCATTGCCTTGTCTGTGACCGGTGATCTGATATTCGAGTTAGAGGTAGTCAAGTTGATGTGGAAGCAGCTTCTGTCACTTGCGTTACGGTTCAGTGAGGTTTCCTACAGATCGTTTTCGGACTGCTGTTGTCGTTACAGCTCGGTGTACTCTATCGCTAGACCTTGCAAAAGGTAATTTTGTCCTTTTCTTTTTTTTTGAAAGGTAGAGTATTCGTGGATAGGTTCCTTTCGAGTTGATTTTCATATTATCTCGCGCACACTTCTTCCGTAGAAAGATTCGTGAGACCCCCAGTGTTTAAGTGTTTCCTTTTCAGTTCCCCCTTTAAAATTACACATCAAGATTGTATTCAGCTTAGCTTCAATTGTCAACTTTCAATTTCGATTGTTGAGTTGAATTTATCATAAAATTTGCCACAAATGTTTCATTTTCCAATTCACTAGAGTTAAGTCTAGCTTATATCAAAGTTAAAAAAAAGAGTTATTGAAGGTTTGATCTTTGTGAAGAATTGAAAAAAAAATAAAAAAAAAGAAAGAAACTAGTCCCAGCTGAGCCACAGAGATTGTAAACAATGTCTTCATCAGTACTTACTTATAGTATATGTAAAAAAAACCTACAAGGAAGAATCTCGTCCCATAAATGATGTTAAAGGAAAAATGTCAAGCCTGTAGGAATACCACTATCCGCCTCTGATGTTCAGCGTCCAAATGCACAACTCCCCTGTACAAGCTAAAACATTTATAGTCACTACCAAAGTCCACTTATGTCCAGGTTTGACCCTAATTAGATACACGCCCAATTTTGACATCCAACACAAAGTGTCCCTTTAAGTCTAAGCATTTGCTACCTATTTTCAACAATAAGCTAAGGGTAAAGGTCAGCATTATTTTTAGCTTTGGGTAAATGCAGCAGCTAATCTTCACTTAAAGAGTAGCATTTGGGGGACACTTTGTGACATAAATTGTCTGTATTCTGAGACACAAGTGATGTTGAAGTTGGTGAAAAGAGCAAGGGGACACTTCGTGACGCTTATTGAAATCCGCATCTAATTAGGGTCAAACCTGGACATATCTCCAAAGTCAGTAGATGATTTGTTCCCTGAAGCTAAGAAAACTTTTTTGGAAAAAAAGTTTGGCTGTGTGGCCCTCATAAGCAGTATAAGGTGCTGTGGTGCATGTTATGTAAGGTTGCACAGGCTGTCACCCAGTGAAAATATATAGTTTACGTCATAGAAAGTGCGGCGTACGGGGTTTTATTCACGAAACACACGAAAACAAACAACGAGTGAATAAAACCCCGTACAAAGCACTTTCTATGTCGTGAACTGTTTATTACACATAAGACGAGAATTTTCACTAAAATAGTTTTCTGAACGCAAATTAGAAACAAAAACTCATTAACAATAGAACCAAATGCAAATTTAATATAATTCAATTACAAAGAACGATTTGCACGAGTGATTGGCATGGAAACGCCTTTACGCTATCGTTGATTGGTTATACTTCCACATGTGAAAATAAAGCGTATAGATTTGTACAAATGAGCTTTATGGAATAAAATTCTCATGTTATGTGTAATAAAAAAGTGTTCCACAGCCCCTGTCTGCAAACAATTCTATTCAAAATCAAGTTGGTTTTGCCCCAGTGTCATATGAACTGACGTCAAAGCGAACTCAGCAGAGGATTTGAAACAAACTTTAAAACTGCACAAGGTAAAAAGTGGCTGAACTTAAAACAGAAGTTGAAAACATGGGTGCCTCAAATGAACAGATCTGCCAGGAAATTCTTGAAGGCCA
>NC_090885.1:63950330-63967830 GCF_036669925.1 Montipora capricornis
TGATCGCAGGTTATTCTGGCAAATGATTACAGCTGGCGATCGTTTTTAATTAAGGTCAGAAAAAGATTTCAGTATAGTCACTCTTGTGTAAAATGAAGTTATTGTTAACTTGAGAAAACAACAATAGGGTCGTTTATACGAGAGAAAATAAGCCGCGGCTTACTCTGGACGCGGCGTACATAATACGCCAAAGGAACTATTTATGCGAGTATAAACTCCCAGGCCAGGATAAGCCGGGGCTTGAGAAAGCTGTGAACGTAGATTTTGCATCATTTATATGGGCTGTTCGCGTTTTATTTTCTCTCGTATAAACGGCCCTTATATTTCTTTAACTTTTTTAAAGAGAGAGATTTCGCGCATCATTTACTGGTGTTGACATTTAGGAGGTAGTTGTTTGGTTCTAAACGAGTAGGAATAAAACGACCAGGAATGAGCGAATTTTAGTGGGTGTGCGATAGCAACACGAGACAGGAGTCAAGAGATTCTAACGATAGACAAATATTAACTAACCCTCCTGAAATAACCGAAGGAAGGCAGGCGTTGGTGGTTTGTGTGAAATTATAGCAACTAAGTGGATGGAAGTCGTCATGTTTTGATTGGGCAGCTTCAGAGACATCCTTCTGAGGAAACAAGTTGTTAAAATAGCTAATTGTGATTGGAGAATTTCGATCCTAAGTATAATAAGTATAATAATGCCTTTTATTGACAGGCAAAACCATATGATTGAGCGTGATCATACCAAATATCATTTGTTTGCGCGATCAAGTTGTGGCGAAGTGTGTAGCCCATGACAGTATGTCATTTGTGAGCATATTGCTTTTTGTTGTATTAAGCTTCTTCCTCGGAACGCTCAAACAACTCACTTATGCACACGCCGTTTGCGGTAGACCCACACTAAAAGATGCTGTTGAACGATTGTTTTGGCCGGAGTTGGTCCGCAAACTGAAAGAAAGTTTATATGTTGAGAACAAATGTGTACTAAGTGAACAAATATGTGAAAATCATGATATGAACTGCACTGCAACCAACTGCCAAAGGAGAGAAGCACAGAACTGTGAAAGTTTCCTGAAGAAGAAAGTTCCTGATCTTAAAGTTAGTGCAAGCGGTATCGAGTCGCAGAGATGTACGCCTAGCCGGATGCATTTAGTTAAATTTCTGAAAAAGGTGAATTTTCTGTCTATTTGTATTATCATGGCTTTTTGTTTTCTGCTGTTACTGAATCCCTTTGTATTTGGAGCTGTAACGCTATTTCATGTGCAATTACTTGTATCGTTTGCAATTATCCTCACTAGTGCTGTTGTTAGCATTTTTACTGGGTTGCCAAACCCAGTCGGAATCTCGGTTTCATTTCGTGGGTTTTTACTGGGTTTCCTATGGGCAAACCCAGTCGAGGTCTGCGTTTAGTTTTTTTGTTTTCTTTTTTTTTTTGTTTTTGTTTTTGTTTTTGTTTTTTTTCCGTGTCGGTAAAAGTCTTGCCTGTCACTCCCCTGGTAAGTGGTGTCTTTGTGTATAGAGCCTTCTGCGCGTATTTTCTTAGGATCGAGAGGGTAGTGGAACTGCGTAGATTTCTCTGGTGGACACAGTAGAATCATCAACTTAGCCTGCAATGGCGTCGAAAGTCATGCAACGCAAATGGCGTTTTAGTGGATCCTTAAACAAAATATACCCTTATGGAGCTCAATAATGGAAAGTCAGTTGGATAAACTAGGCATGAATCTCAAAAGCGACGAGTACTGGACTTCGACAACAATCCATCGCCCGTCGAGACGAAATCAAAGGGGGCAGTATTTACCTGAAGTACATGGTAATTTGACACAATTGAGTTTCTTGTCTTCACGCACGCAATGAAATAGGAAGAGGTTTTCACCTCTAAGAGCAAATATGTTGTTTGTTTCAATAAAATTTTCGCTGGAAAAGGATTCTGTGGTATTTTCTGCCTTTGTGAATTATGATATGTTGTGTATTGAATTTTCGAGCTTAAGGTTCAAATGTGATATGGGAGAAGTTTTTTAGTATTGCTCTGTAAGCAGGAAGGGTTCACAGGCCTGTTGGAAGCGTGCTTGAGTTTCAACAAAATGAGCCCCAAAATCAGTGAAAACTTGTGACGCAGATGAATAATAAAGTAGCTGCTATTTCCAAAATGATGGAATTACCTGGTGATAAATAACGTCGTACGCGTCTTGGAGAGGAAATTTTGACTTTGCATAAGCAAGAGTTGGGCGATTGTGATCTTTGTTTTGCCTTCGCTCATGATTTCATTGTCAAACTTTATAACACTTGACAGAAAAAGAAACTTACAAAAACCCGGTATCTTGCCATCATTTGACACAGATGCTTCACTGTTTGACGAGTAAACATGCCGCGGTAACTTAATCACGGCGCTCGCTGAATTCCGGCCATGTCACTTTCGATTTTGCAATTTACTTGAACGTAGCAAAAATCTCCCAAAATGTTTGTCGCTGATCGTAACTTTTTATATTCTATATTCACGGTTCAAAATTAATGTTGTTTTCATGTCGTAAATATTTTATTCTCGATCGACCGTCCGGGAAACTTCCTTCTGCTCTTTCTGAAAACTGTGTATCAATATTTATTTGCTTTTTCATCAATATTTGTTTTGCATAAAGCAAGCTACCAGAATCTGTACCTTGCTGAGTTCGCATTTGTTAGCGTTAATAGTATTTTCGGTCAGATGTTTCTGTTTTTTATGAGGGGTTTATTGCTTTGGTCTCCCATCCCAACACTAACCCCGCGAAACAGGGCTTGACTTCAGTGAAGTTTAGTATTACAAAGTTTTCGGATGCTCATAGGGCACACTTGTGGTGAAAAGAAGTTGTGAGGGAACTTGAAAATTATCAACATGTCAGCCCAGAAGCCAATGTCTCTCGCTTCTCTTTTATTTGTTATTCTTCAGAGACTGGAATGCTGTATTTCAATACCACACAATTCAGTGCCTTCTGATTTTCTGTAGCACGTACCACAGGCAAGCCAGTGTATGCTTCATAGAAGCATCTAGTTTTCAGGCAATTACAAATGGAATTAGGAATGATGATGAACAAAAGGATAGGATAGATTATTGAGGGAAAGTAATCTCTTGTAAATTAATTTTTAGATATGAGAATGTGCGACTATTTGGGGACAAAATGTACCCTTTATCATAATCGCGGGCTCAAGGGTCAAAGGGTTAGTGTAGGTAATCATACGGTTTCTCCTTCATTTTGGAATTAATTTGCACGAGTAAGTTTTTCAGAATTAAAGCTGAAATTTCGCGAGCCGCTTCAGCGATTGAAAAACTAACTCCAAATTGAACGAGAAAAACCATATGATTACTTACTAATAATATAAACATGAAAAAAAATTCACGTGGAGTAAGTGCCGGAGTAAACCTTTCTTGATTTAATGCATCCATTTTATCTTACTCCAGAAAACTTTTCGTCATCATTTTTTTTTGGCTTAGAAAATTTCCTTTTGTCTTTCAGTCAATCATAATCCAGAATTTCGATGTGTAATTTGCTTGAACTGCACTGCTCTCAGCCAATCAGAATCGAGAATATTTTTTATGTATATTATTAAAACGGTAATGCTCTTAAGATCTTTTTTGTGCATCAACTTCAGTACAAGTGGAAAACATAGTTATCCTCGAGTTTGCGTACAGTTTAGTTTTCTGAATGCAAACAGTAACAGATTTTTAACATTTTTCCTGCGGGAATTCAAATGTGGGGAGGAGGTTCGAGCTGTTGTGAGCGAAAGCTTTCTTACAGAAAGTAAGAAAGTTTGTTAGTGCATTTTAAGCGAGAGATCGATCTCTTTAAAGGTGTTGTATTGTTAAATCTATGTTGGCCTGTGTACTCCTTTTCGGAAATGATCGTGGCTGTGTCTAGATGTCTGGCAGCCGGACATTATAATATTTCGGGCCCAACTCTTATAGAACCAGTAATAATCGAGTGTTACTGTAGCCGGTCTTCTGCGTTGTATTCGTTATTAGGGGTGAGTTTTGTCGGACGCAAACAATCGTATACTCGGAAGAATAAAAACAGATGACTGCGGGACTGCGGGACTGCGGGACTGCGGGAGCAAGCTTTTAAGATCCAGGTTTTAATGGCCGGGTATTCTGCAATGTAGCCCAGCTTTCAAGCTGTTGTGATCAAAAATTCCCTTACAGAAGGTGAGAAAGTTAATCACTGTATTTTAAGTGAGAGATCAGTTTCTTGGAAGATGTTGTATTGTTAAATTTTTGTGGACCTCTCTGGTCTTTCTGTGAGTACCGTAAGGCATTGTGCTTTTGGTCACTTGGGATTAGTGTTTATTTGGAGTTATTTTGTTTTCTGTCCTTTGTTTCTTTTGTGTTAGGTAATTTCTGCTCCGGTACCTACAGAAGCAGCCCTGTCTCCTTCTTGCGGATCATTTGTCTAGATACTCCGTGTCCAGCAGTCCCATCGATAATTTCACAATTTCGTGTCGATATGCGCGGAACATTCCATGTAAGCAATGCTGGCTTTGTTTAACCTTTGTTAAACCTCCAAGAAGTTGTCCGATTTGTTGAATCCATTTCTGTGTCCGCTCGGCACTCCATGCAAATCTCGCCATCGTCGATGTCACTTCCTCCAATTACCCCTCATCATATGACTCAAGCTATAACGAGACATATACGTGTAAGTTTGAAGTTTGTCCAAATAAAACTGATTAGTGACCACTGAAACACTCCCCAACCTTAGGTTGGTAAATTCAGGTGACGCCTGGATGAAAAAATATACCAAAGGTCATGTACTACAGAAATTTGAGAATACTTACCTAAATCGATTTGGTTCATTATTTTCCCTCTGAAACAAGACTTGGGAATTTTATCCCATTTGTTTCTCAGTGGATGGCAACTCAGTGTTTCATCGATGACAACTAATGAAAGGCTATTGTATCTGTCAGAGGCGGGTCTGTCACTATTTCTGTATTATCTCAGGAATCCTCTGACGGATTATCAATACAACCAGTATTTGTGCATAAATTATGACTTCTCGTTGGAAATAGTAGACAGCTTTCTTAATGTTAGCCTGCGAACGCAGACGTATTTCCGGCGGTCATTTCTCTCCCCAGCCGGAAATACGTCTGCGTTCGCAGGCTATCTTAATGTATGCTCAGTCCAAAACTGTGCTCTAATCCTGTACACAATGACCTGTATAGATCACCAACTATTTGGCGACCACTTTTACATTCCTTTGATTTATGTTAATTTGACTTCAGCCAAAAATGTCCGGAAATTTTGGCGTAATGGAAAGCACCCAAAGTTTTCCAGCGCTCTCGTGCTCTAACGGCCAAAAAAAAATGATGACGAAAAATTTGTGTGGAATCTTTGAAAAAAGTTTTCTGGAGAAAGAAAAAAAAATGAATGCATTAAATCAAGAAAGGTTTACTCCGGCACTTCCTCCACGTGAATTTTTTCATGTTTCTATTATTAATAAGTGATGACATAGTTTTTCTCGTTCAATTTGGAATTAATTTGTTCTTGTGAGTTTTTCAAAAAGCTGAAATTGCACTCGCCGAGGCGGCTCGCGCAATTTCAGCTCTTTAAAAACGAGGTCTCGGACTCAAGGGTCAAAGGGTTAGTATTGGATCATACGGTTTCTCCTTTAATTTGGAATTAATTTGCACGAGTGAGTTTTTCTGGTATCTATATTTTAAGACGACCACCTTTTACGGATTGACAAAGTCACGTCAATGAGTGCAATTGCTTGATGTCGAGCCGAAAAGGACTAGGTAAGAGTCTGTACATGATTATGGGATTAGCAACTATTGAGCCACGTAGTTAGAAAGTGCACCCCAAGCTTTACAATATCCCAAAGTTGGTGTTAATAGACCCAATATTAAGGGAGACAGCCATTTCAAAACGTCAAAATTTCCAGGTTACCGTGAAGAAATGTATGGCCATCCGGTGCGTCCAGATGACCAAACTTCTAACCCGATGAACACCAAACTTGGGGATTTGTAAATCTCAGTGTGCTCTTGTGGATCAATAGTTGCTAATCCCATAATTTACAGACTCGTACCCAGTCCTTTTCGGCTAGAAATCAGGCAATAATGTGGTAAACAAGCTTTTGCAAACATAAACAACCTCTCCTTCGTCCCAAGACCGCTGGCCACAATGAGCCCTCCTTGTCATATAACAAAACAGATTGGGGGTAGAGAAAGTGGCTTTGAGTTTGAGAAGACTCGAGCTATTTTGAGCGAAAATTTTCTCACAGAAGGTAAGAATTTTTGTTTATTGCACTTCAAGGGGGAGATCAGTCTCTTGGAAGATGTTGTATGGAACTCCGGGACGTAACTGTCTTATGCCTTCTTATGAGACTTTTGGTCACGATATTCGGTGCTTACCTCATGATATTCGGTGCTTAAATCATTATATTCGGTGTTTACTTTATGATATTCCGTACTTAAATCATTATATTCGGTGTTTACTTCATTATACTCTGTGCATACTTCATTATACCAGACCTGCCAACCCCTGATAAAGGAAAATCTGGAGACCCATGAAAAAAAATTTGGAGATTCTATAAAAAATAGTGAGATTCTATTTTTTTCCCGATCAAGATTAAGCAAACCCCTTTTCCATCGAGGAAAGTCATTAACAGTTTATTTAAATGTTTTATTTGTGTTCCCTGTTGTAAGAAGATGCAGCTTTCTTTGGTGATTCTAATAGGTCATCACTAGGACGAAACTTATAGCAAGGTGTCATGGGAGATGCCTGGGAATTAGGCCTCGTTCCCAGGGCCTACTCCCCTTTCAAAATGACGGACAGACACGAAGAAAAACAATTAAGTTTATTGAACACAAGCGAAAATCACAGCTGGGTACAAAAATGTAAGAACGGTGTTCTTCTTTATTAGTTTTTCAATTTATGGCACAAGCATTCCTCGTTAATTTCCCATTTTTATTCTGATTCAACAACTTAAATCATTTCAGAATGATTTTTCCCAAAACCCGTGAGATTGAGGAGCCTTGTTGTGAGACTGTGAGAAATGACAAAAAATCGTGAGACTCGCGGCAGAACCGTGAGAGTTGGCAGGTCTGTTATACTCTGTGCATACTTCATTATACTTGGTGCATACTTCATTTTATAATTCAACACATTGATACACTGCCCAAATATGGTCATAAAGCTGTTGATAGATGTACAGTAGGTCTGCAAAGATGTAGATTTCACAAGAGAATGTGAAAATGACAGACCGGCGCCGCTTCACTTAACTTGCACTCAAAGTAAATAGCCTTTGGATAAAAATCAAAGCTTAAAATTTTGCCAGTCAACTGCTGAGCAATCACACTTTCAAAATCTGAAGGAAAAAAGAAGTGATTTTTTGATCATAGTAGCACTTTAAGCACTGAATATAATTTGAAGTAAGCACCAAATTTAATGAAGTATGCACAGAATAATAATTATAATAAAGTAAACACCGAATATAATGATTTAAGCACCGAATATCAGCGAATATCATGACCAAAAATATCATAAGACAGTTATGGTGTTCCATAGTGTTGTGTTGTTAAGTTAGAATTAATTTTTGTCTAAATGGCCGTCATCGGGTAAAGGTTATGAAATCACTGAATGACCGGCGTAATAAACATTATTAAAGTCTAAGCACTCATTTTAAAGCGGTTAGCATTCCAGTTTTACGACATGTACTTATATCAGTTAAACACATTGAAATTAAATGCCATTATTGCCCCCGCAATGTTTTGGCCCAGAGGCCAAAACCTGAGGAGGCAACCTAGAAGCCCCCGCGTAAAAGGGGAAAATATGTAAATTAATATGCCAATTCTTAAATATTGTATTGGGGAAAGCAAGGTGGTATCGGTATTGCTTTACAGGGCACGCAAGGTGGTATCGGTATTGTTCACTGAGTTGACGAGGTGTTCTGGTTAACTCTCAGTGAGTCATGAGACAGAAAGTCACAAGGAGTGCCCCTCGTGACTTTCGATTGCTATGTTGATGCTCATCGACATAGCAATTCAAGGTGAGTAATTTGCGAATATTTACAGTGTTTCCTTTTACTTTGAAAATCAAAGATTACAGTATCTGATAGAAACTCTTATTGCCTGGGTCAGAAATCGATTTCTCGGGCACAAATCATAAACAGGGGCGACGATTTGTAGGACACAAATGAAATGAGAAACAGAGGCGATGGACTCGGCCAGAAACTGGTAGAGGCAACCTTAGAAAGCAGAAGCATAGTCTCAGTACTAACAATTTCAAACAATCTTCAACTATTTTTACAACAGCTATTTGCAGATACATGTAATAATAATCGGCAATCTGAATATGAGCGAGTTTTATTCCTATTTCATGGTATTTCAAGGTACCGTGGAAAGAACCACATGAATAATAAAGATGACGAAATGTTGCCTTCTAGTCATTGAATGTTCCTGTTCCTGTTTTTATTATCATATTTTCGAGGCATTTTCCAAAATTATGTAAATTGCTTCTCAATTGATAGCATATCAAATCAACATTGATGGAAATTAAAAATAAATGCTGTTTGTTGTTGCCCATCCTTTCCTTGCATCTTTCACTTTCATTTACATACCTAATTACATGTACAATGTAATTGGTAGTAAATAATATGAACACATCACAATGTTCAGCACAAATTAATATATTGGAAAACACCTCAACTGCCATCCATATTATCTTAGGCGGGGGCAGATGTAGTGAAAACTATTACTAGTTTAATAGCTTGAGTGGTGTTCGAGTGGTACAGTAATTGGAGTGAGTGCTGATGGCAAGATTTGCATGGAGTTCCGAGCGCACACAGAAATGGATGAAACAAATTGACAGTTTTAAGCGATAACTTCTGAGCAGTCTAAACTGAGATAGCAAATTGCGTAAATCGAGTATTTCGCAAAGGTCAACACGAAATTCCGAAATTATTGGGCTGCGGGGCATGATGTGCCCTAACCCTAAACCCTAACCCTAACCCTAACCTCACATTAACTTATCAGGACAATTGCAGCAGCGATGGCAGTGCATTGCACTGACATCGCAAAGGTCATGGGTTCAAGCCTGAATTTTTCAGGAGTCTGTATGAGACAGTTGCTTAAATTATTGTCATGATCTTTGCGACAATTGCTTTGATCTTTTGATACCCTGTCCGGCAATAAAGCTACGCATCAGCACGTCCAAAACCAGACACTAACAGGAACTAAGCAATGATTTATGCTATGTTTACATTACGCCTCTATTATGACCCGAATGATAAGCCAATTAAGTTTGGAACGGGCTCACATTAACTAATAATTACAGTATGTGATTATAATTGGATTATAATTATTTCAAACAACCTCAAGGGTTATTTTTTGAAGTACTGTACTTAGAGTGGCATGTGCATAATTGGACAGAATGGTGAACACTTGGTGGTCTGTATGAGCAGATGAAACTTCTAATCGCTTTATGGAGTGAAGATTTGGATTTGGATTTGTCTTCTTCTATTCTCGAAAGCTACAAACGTATCCTTGGTTTTCTTTTCGCCTCAATCTTGGTGATGATAATCGGGGCAGCCGCTTGATATGGCGCTATTTTAACTCGCACTTTAACTCGTATTTCTTTAATACAATGTACATTTAAATGGAATTTTTCTACTCTTAGTGCCAGCCGATAAGGCATACTGTGCCACATGAAATAGTACCCTTAACGACTTGATTTTGAAAGTAAGGTAAAAAGAGCTTTAATGTTAGAATAAACAGACTGCATACATTGTATTAAACCTGGTAGCTTATCAACTTTTCAACATCCAGCTTGTCACATCATGTTAGGGCTTGTTCCAACTTATCAGCCTTAAACAGCAAAATTAAGGACCGTAAAAGTTTCCTAATGTAAAAATCTTTTTCTAAGGGCACATTGTTAGTATCAAATAGAAATGATCAATTTAAATATTTCTTGGAGCACCCCACATGTAGCGTTTGATGAGACAGTTAACCTTTTGATGACAACTAAGTATCTTTCAATTATTAGCAAACTATTTTAAAATTGTTACCGTAAAGACTCGTGTATAAGCCGCAACTTTTTGCTTAAGATTTGGGGCAAAAGTCACGGGTGCGGCTTATACAAGAGACCATTGCCTTCAGAGGGAATAAACTTGCTTGCAGGGGTCACAAATTGCGGAACTGAAAACTTTCAGTAACTAAAGATTAACCATATTGTTGATCACTGCTTTTGGTGGTTGGATGTGGTGGCTTCAAAAGGAGTCGTTTGTTTGCATCTTCAGGTTCTAAACCAGAATCTTGCTCACAAGTACTGTAGTTCTTTCCAGCATTTCATTCCTCCACACCCCTGCTTACAATGTCCTTTACGACTTTTAAAAGGTATTTTCAGAGTTGATTAACTTTTTAATGTCGCTGCAAATACACATTAGATTTTGTGCAAACAAACGACCAACTATTTTTACAAGAGTGCTTATTTGGAGTTCTTACTTTTTCCAAAATCATGCTTGAAAGTTGGGGGTGTGGCTTATACGTGAGTGCGGCTTATACACAAGTCTTTATGGAAGTTATAATTTTGCAAAAACATGTTGTACATGATATGAATGATGTATAGTATTATTTTTTTTATTAATTAGTTTAAAGGGTATGTATAAAATATAATTTTGTAGTAAGGTTGTTAGCAGGTCCACATTTGGACTCGTGTCTTTCCTATTTTTGACAAACTACTTTATCATGTAAACTCTACCAATTCCTCTTCTACTACAGTTGCTACTACTACTGCTACCGGTACTACCACTACCACTACCACTACCACCACCACTGCTACTGCTGCTGCTGCCGCCACTTATTATTTTGCTAAAGATAGTTTTATGAATGTTGAAGCAATTTAGCAGGCTAGTAAATTCGAAAGAATTAGTGATAATGTACATCGTGCACTAGTTCATTTAACATGTAGTTGCATAATTAACAATAATTAACATCATTGTTGCACAGCTGCATAAACCAACCTGATATTTTCTGTATAGCCCAAACAGAGGAACTAACATCCATCCATCATGTTTACATGATTGGCTGTAAATATTCTTTTGGTCACAATTTATCATGGTCCACATGTTTGCATCATGGTTTCACCTTAACCCTTCCACAAGTCAGCTGGTTCAAACATCTTCAGTTCCACACTCCAACATGTCCACGCATCCACATATCCACAGGCCCACACATCCACATCTCACATGGGTCCAAACATCCACACTTCCTCAGTGTCCACACTTCCTCAGGTCCACATGCCCACATGTCCACACTTCCAAAGCTCTATAAATTATGCCCACATGTCCTTACTTCCAAAGGTCCACAGGCCCACATGTCCACACTTCCAAAGGTCCACAGCATGTATTGTCCACACATCTGTATGTCCACAGGTCCACATCTCCTCGGGTCCACACATCTACAAGTTTTTCACATGTACTTTTCGTAGTTGACAATTCCACAGCTCTCTCGCTCTCTCACACCCTCTTGTGATAAATTTACAGCTCATAGTCCATGGAGGTCCATTGCCAAGATTAGTGTTACAGTAGTGGCCTCCCAAGTTACCAGTTATCTTTCTTGAGTCGTTCTGATCTGCCTACAAAGAAGGCCATATCATGGACCCACCTGTTGATGAGGCCCAACAACGCCAAAACAGCTGGCCATGGCTGCCGATTGACCGGGTGAAATGGTTGTACGCATGCGTGATGTGTTGCCACACCAGGTTGGTGTTATGGTTTGTCACCTTCCTCTTTTTTGTTAATTAGGAGTACAAAAGAGAGGATGAGGCGAGAGAATATCCTCCATACATGGGACTCTCCCAATGACAATTTTTTTCAATCTTAGTTTAGTCCCTGGTCATGAAGGTGGCTTACTTCAGTTTTCCAAACAAAAAGATTAAGATTTTGAATTCTGTGAAATTAAAGCAACAAGACGCTTAATTGTGTGTATCTGAGATAGCCATTGAGAAATATTTTGAATGCTCCGGGTCTTTTAATCCCTGGTGAAGAGAAATTTACAAATCACATCTCTAGATGTAAGGTAGCTTTATGTCACATCTTTGGGTTGCTTCTGTTGGTAAAGGATCACAGTTTACGTCATCACAGGATTTCAGGATGTCTCTTCTGAAGTGTTGCTCACTGCAAATGATGTAAAATGTAATTTTACCTAACAAATACGTGTACAAGATCAGGGTAATATGCTAAAATGTAAATTTATTGACAAAGCTTCTGGAGGGGTGACTAGAAACTAGACATTTCAAAGGCTGTTTTCTCAAAAACTAGTCTTATGACCCCAGCTTAAAATTTCAGGATTTCCTTCGCGAGTAAAAATGATCATGTATAGCAATAAATAGGTAAGTCTGTCAGACAGGTTTTTGCAAATGGCAAAAATGTCGATTTTCTTCTATTTTGATAATAACTGAAAAACTGTCTGATAGATCTTTTTGATAAAATGCTGATGGTTAAGTCTTCACATTGTTTACTACCGTCCGTGATCTAGTCGGACGAACTAACCACTGAGCTACTGGAGACTACAGCTGTATGTTGAGCAAGGTTGAAATGTGGGTTATTGTATAAAGCTGCATCACACAGCTACAGAGTCGAGTAACGACTGACGGAATAGCTCATAACTGCATTGCGCAGTCATTTCATTTCATATGTGTAAATTCCCAAAATTATAACCCTGGTCGTACAGCTAGGTTTTGAGAAAAAGGCCTTCAAAATGTCTAGTTTCCAGTCCCCCTCCAGGAGCTTGGTCACTATACTTACATGTAGCATTTTCCCCTGATTTAAGCTGATTTACATTTTTTGTTCGGTAAAATTACATTTTACATCAATTGCAGTGACTAACACCTCAGAAGAGACATTCTGTTGCTTTGATTTCACAGATTTCAAAATGTTAATCTTTTTGTTGGGAAAACTGAAGTAAGCCACCTTCATGACCAGGGACTAAATTAAGATTGAAAAAAAATGTCATTGGGAGAGTCCTATGTATATTCTCTCGCCTCATCCTCTCTTTTGTACCCCTAATTAACAAAAAAGAGGAAGGTGACAAACCATAACACCAACCCGGTGTGGCCAACACGTCACGCATGCGCACAACCATTTCACCCGGCCAATTGGCAGCTATGGCCAGGTGTTTCTGTCTTGTTGGGCCTCATCAGCATGGTATAGCCAACATAACCGGTGGGTCCATGATATGGCCTACTTTGAAGGCAGATCGGAAAGACTCAAGAAAGATGACTGGTAAGTTTTGAGGCCACTACTGTAACACTAATCTTGGCAATGGACCTCCATGGACTATGAGCTGTAAATTTATCACAAGAGGGTGTGAAAGAGCGAGAAAATGTGGAATTGTCAACTAAGAAGAGTACATGTGATAAACTTGTAGATGTGTGGACATGTTGACGTGTGGGCCTGTGGACCTATGGACATGTGACCCTGTGGACATGCCGATGTGTTGACTATACATGCTGTGGACCTTTGGAAGTGCAGACATTGTGGGCATGTGGACCTCTGGAAGTGTGGTCATGTGAGCATGTGGGCCTGAGGAAATTTGGATGATTGGACCTCTGTGAGATGTGGGTGTGTAGATGTAGACCTGTGGATAGGTGCATGCGAGGACATGTGGGCATGTGGACATGTTGGAGTGTGGAACTGTACACGTTTGAAGCAGTTGACTTGTGGAAGGGTTCAGGTGAAACCATGATGCAAACATGATGGATGGATGTTAGCTCCTCTGTTTGGGCTATACAGAGAATATCAGGTCGGTTTATGCAGCTGTGCAACAATGATGTTGTTAATTATGCAAGTGCACAGAATTAAGGTAGGGATAATTTGATAATGTAAACTGGAACCTTTACGTACAAAACAACTGTTTAATATGCTTTTGCCTGCATACCTTTCATCACATCCCTAAAAAAACAATCATAAAATATCCACAGAAGGCCGATTTCTCTGAAATTTGAAAGGGTGATAGCTAAACAGTGGAGAATGGATCTTTGTGACCAATAAAAATTCCTGTGTTTTGCTTGAGAATAATGCCTTTTTGTCATGAGTGCTGTGATGTTTATCTTAGTTTGTCCTTATTATGCAAATGTTAAATTACAAAAAAATTTCTACTGAAAGAACGTTAACCATTTGTTTGAACATAAAAGATGCAACCCTTAGCGGGAAATGATATTTTAAGTGAATACTTGGAAAAAAAATTCGCAAAAGGGTTCATAATTCAGTTATAAGACATCCTTTTTTTACGTCATTTAGTCAACAAAATGAATTGTTTCAATGTATTAAATACAACTGCCAGCTTTAAAAGTTGCACTAATATTACTCAATACTTCCACATCTCATTTGCAGCACTTAACTTGCAAATACACCACCTAGTAAAAATAAATATTGTGTACTTAGAAAAAAACAAGCTCTCATTGTCTCTTGTGTTCCACTCCATTACCGCTGCTTGTGCTGCTGCTACAACCACTACTGTTTCTACTGTTACAGCTTTTGCGACTGCTTATTTTGATTATGATAATAATAATAATTTATTATCATTCCAATAATAATAATTATTATCATACCAAATGGGCTATTGCCCTTGTGGGCTATGGGTCTAATTGTTAATTATGATGATAATGATTATTATCATAATCATAATTAGCAATAATTGCTCATGTTTGAAAAAATTTACTCGTGCTCATTAATTTTGTTCCAAATTGCACTTGAAGTCATGTGAGTAGCTATACTAATACTAATAGTAACAGTAATAATAATGATGAATTATAATAGTAATAGTAATAATGATGGTGATAATAATAATAATAATAACAACAACAACAATAACAATAATAATAACAATAATGAAAATAACACCCGATGCATCTTTCTGTAGTTTTCTTCGACACCTGACACCATACTTCCGACAAAGCAAGTGACATATATGTAGTTGATTTATGATAAGTACAAGGACTTTTATACACAGTATTTAAGGTACTGGAGGATAGATAGCATCTTGACTTAAAGAAAATTCCTATAACCTAGAGACTTTGCCTCAGAAAGCAGTAATTAATGTACACATAGGGTTTCCAAGAGCTCTTGATCTTATTGACAATTTCATAGAGTTTTTCTACCTTTCCATGAGTAACAGGGGTGTTATTTATTCAAACATTTCATTCTGAGAGGTTAATATGTTTACATCATGAAGGCCACACTGATAATATTATTCTGAGATAAATAACCAAGCTTACCTGGGCATTTCAAATTACTTGAAATCCTTCCGGAAGAGTCAAAGACATTTTAAATGCTCTTAAACTTACTCTATCCTTTCTTATCTCATACCAACACCCTGCAAATGAATCAAGTGAGTCACTGTCTTGATAACAATTTTTTTGAAAACTCAGAATTGTTGGAGGGAAAAGAGATAATCGAGAGCGAATAATCTAATTGTTTTAGTGGAATTCTTACTAAAATTTACGGTTTCCAATTACTTCTTGACGTATTATTAAACTTTGCGCCTGAAAAAGATCGCTCGGATTGAATTAAAGTTGTGCGCGCGAGCACATCAGCTTTTTCAATAATTTCAACTTTTTTGAAAGTCAAGAAACCGTAAATGTCCTTCGTTTAGACTTCTCAGAAATTTAATTACCCATTTGCATCCAAATTTTCCTCCAAAACTTTAGAAAAACGAAAAAAAACGTCGATATTTCCAAGACGACCTCCAGCCACTGCGCACTAATTGCTGATAGTGTTCATTGGCTCAGCCAATCGGATTACAGCATTTGCATTAGTATACTAGTAGAATTCTACTAACTATATATAGTTGTGTTCCACAAGGGCCTTTTCTTGGTTGAAATGTTTGTGAAATAAACTAATTATTTACAAGTACGTATGTACGTGTACCATTCCTTTCAAGACACGGGACACACAATAGGCTAGTTTCGAATTGTGCAGCAACAAAAGAACAGAGTCGAGGTTCAAGGGAATAATTAGCATTTTGCTGTGTTTAAAACAAAGGAAAGTGCAAATTATTCCCCGGAACCTCGACTGTGTTCTTTTGTTGCTGCACAACAAATGTGTTTGGTTGCTTTGGCCATTTTGAGACAGACTTCATCAACCGTATACACTTGTGGCGATTGATCATATTGAGATTGATAAGTACAACATTATACTTCCTTCAGTTTTTGTATTTACACAGAAAGGTTTTTGGTTTCGCAACAAAAATAGGGCCTTATACAGTCAATATGACAAGGTTGTCATGCAATTTACACACAGCACCAGCAATAACATGATCACAAGACTGAGGGGAGAAAATCCCCACACTTAGCACAATAGAATTTACCTTGTTGATCGTCTATTTATTAGCCTCCAGTCAATCGTTTTGTTTATGTTTATGTTTTTTTGTTTTTTGTGAGTTAAAAGATGACCAATAACGTGCGCTTTACTAACCTGTCGCTTGGACGTCGGTGATGGAAATGATTTCTTTTTCCTTTGTCTTTTTAGTGCCAAGTGAGATCACAATCTGTTAATGATGTCAAGATCAGTTAAGCACAGGAACTGCCGTACTTTCAACAGGGATTCTTGGTGTGCAAAGAGTGGGAGCTGTGTGAACGAAGAACGAAGTCTTATGAGAGATGAAGAAGTCCATACTGGAGAGAAGCGTAATGAATGCAAACAATGTGGCAAGCGTTTTAGCGAAGCTGGAAATTTAAGGCAACACGAAAGAGTGCATTCTGGAGAGAAGCCTTATGAATGCAAACTATGTGGGAAGTGCTTTAGTCAAGCGGTAAATTTAAGGACACATGACAGAGTGCATAAAGGAGAAAAGCCCTATCAATGCTCACAATGTGGAAAGTGTTTTGGCCAAGTAGGAGGTTTAAGGAAACATGAAAGAATGCATACTGGAGAGAAGCCTTATGAATGCGAACAATGCGGCAAGTGTTTTAGTCAAAGTCAAAATTTAAGGGCACATGAAAGAGTACATAGTGGAGAGAAGCCTTATGAATGCGAACAATGCGGCAAGTGTTTTAGTCAAAGCCAAAATTTAAGGACACATGGAAGAGTGCATAAAGGAGAGAAGCCGTATCAATGCACACAATGTGGCAAGTGCTTTAGTTTGGCACATCATTTAAGGACACATGAAAGAATGCATACTGGAGAGAAGCCTTATGAATGCGAACAATGCGGCAAGTGTTTTCGTCAAAGTGCAAATTTAAGGACACATGAAAGAGTGCATACAGGAGAGAAGCGCAATCGATACAAACTGGCTGTGATTCTGGAAAGTATTTTAGCGAAGCAGGGGATTTAAGGAAACATAACGGAGTCCAACTAGACAGAAGCGTTATAAACGTAAGCCAATGGATAGGAAAGTCTTTCGCTTCAGAAGAAGTGCCAGTGAAGTAGAACAACAAAGTTCTGCAAGTGCACTTCTGTATCTTTCGGCTGAGGATGATGTGATTGTGCCCTTATTCCCGTCTTGGGATCACTAATCCCGTCTCATTAAGATCCCAAAGATATGTGGTCTT
>NC_090885.1:63972830-63980330 GCF_036669925.1 Montipora capricornis
ATCTTATGTAGATACTGATCTATGGCAAAAAAGTTCTGAAAATGATAAAAATGTACCCTCTTCAAGATTTAAAACAAAATTAAAGCACTTCTTGTTGTTAAACCAGCACTAATCGTTTACTCATAATGAAATTTAAGGATTATAGTCATCTTTGCTATCTATTTTCATAGTAATTGTAATTCGTAGCCGTCTCATGTGAAAAGGACACGTAACATGAGATCAAGAGTTCGTTATATTTAGTTGTTCAGATTGCATGCTGATTACGCAAACAAACAAAAACAAGCAGCAAAAAATAAACGTTTCTTGCCTGACGACGTGCAACGGAGACGGGTTTTGCTTTGTATTTTTCGTGTAGGTACTTGCAGGCGTGATAGAACAGAATAGAATTTTATTTGCTTAGTTGTTCATAGTTAATGTACAATTTAAAGGGAACCTCCACTAAAACAACAAAATAACTTTAAACCACAGAACTTAATGTTTACAATTGGAATTGCTCAATCTTTTTCCAATGAAAACGTTTGTATTCGGGAAAAATAAATTCCAAAAACGCTTATTTTGGCTTTCAAATTTCATGGGCGCCGCCATCTTGAATAATTGTGACGTAACTTGGTTGCCCTATTGTTCTGATACAAAGAGCTATTGTTCTGGAACAATAGGGCAACCAAGTTACGTCACAATTATTCAAGATGGCGGCGCCCGGGAAATTTGAAAACCAAAATAAGCGTTTTTGGAATTTATTTTTCTCGAATGCAAACGCTTTCATTGGAAAAAGATTGAGCAATTCCAATTGTAAACATTATGTTCTGTGGTTTAAAGTTATTTTGTTGTTTTAGTGGAGGTTCCCTTTAAAGTTGGAAACAAGCAAATAAAGAGATAAAAAAAAATGATAATTACAATTTTAATTAATTAAATGTTTGAGCCTAGGTGCTAAATAAACCGGTAGGTTTTCGATTTAGCCCCTTATCTGAAAGTAACCGTTACGGCTACCCAAAAGTAGGGGCCCCATAAGCCTATTAAATCCGAAAGTAACACAGGTCGTTACTTTCGGAATTCTACGGTATGACTTGCTTAGGTCGTAAAAATATCTTTGGTTTAGCTTTACTTTTTAACATATCCAATGCGGTTTTCTTTGAAATTATTATATCCAAAAACCGAACAGGCAGAAAAAAGTTCCCTGGCCTCTACTGAGAAAGAATTCAGTTTTCTGAGCACAAAGTCATTTTCGCCTTCTCGGTACCGCCCATGCAGTAACAATTTTATACCACCTTACCACACGGTTTTATTCAAGTACTCAAGAAACAAGGTTAGTGCACTGATTTATTTGTAAACTAAGTTAGGCTGTTAGCTTAATGGCTGGCATGGATTTCAAATTTTGTCACATGCATGACCCTTACCTTGTATGACTCCTTTTGGATGTTGTTAAACTGAAGCTAAGGAATCTTTGCTTTAATGAAAAAAAAAAACTAGGATGTAGTCTTTTCCTTTGATGAGCAACAAGATGAGGATTTACGCTAAGAATTACGTCTATGGTTTACTTTGGATTTCATAATCCTCAAGCAACTTTCGTAAACATAGTTTACGTCATAGAAAGTGCGGCGTGCGGGGTTTTATTCACGAGCTGTTTGTGTCAAAAACCCGAACGAGCGAGGAACGAGCGAGTGAGGGTTTTTGACACAAACAACGAGTGAATAAAACCCCGTACAAAGCACTTTCTATGTCGTGAACTGTTTATTACACATAAGACGAGAATTTTCATTAAAATAGTTTTCTGAACGCAAATTAGAAACAAAAACTCACTAACAATAGAACCAAATGCAAATTTAATTTAATTCAATAACAAAGTACGATTTGCACGAGATGCACGAGATGCACGAGTGATTGGCATGGAAACGCCTTTACGCTATCGTTGATTGGTTATACTTTCACAAGTGAAATAGCCGTACGCCATTCTGATTGGCTGTATAAGCCTTTTCCACATGTGAAAATAAAGCGTATAGATTTGTACAAATGAGCTTTATGGAATAAAATTCTCATGTTATGTGTAATAAAGTAAAGTACATATGATGAAAGTGTACACATGACCTTGAATTTAACAGAATCTGACTCCATGGAAAGTTGATTGACTAAGGCAACGAGATTTTCCTCCAGGAACACTTTGAAATGATGCAATTTGTTGGTTAAGATGTCTTTGCGGATGCGTTTGGCACGACTTGAGAGAGCTGTATTGGTCGTTGATATTTTCCAGTCGACTTCCTCTCTAGGAAGATCGACGGTGTCGCTGTAACAAAACGTATAGCTCACTGGCAAAAAACGGTTCCTTCGGATCGATTTAACTTATGAAATACAGATGGGAAGCTCGTGAATAGGCGCTTTTCTGCCTTCTTTTCTTCATTCTAAGTTAAGACTTGCCAGTTGTTTTCGTCATTTTCTTTTTCCCATGTAAGCCATGTAAATAGAACTACTCGGCTAACTCATAGATGTTGTACACAATTCAGACCCTTTGGGAATAAAACGTTTTGTTTCAGGTATTTCCATATCATTTAAATATGAATGCTACATTATCATGCAAATACAATACACAAAGAATCTTAATCTCGGGAGATTTGAATTGGGTACAACATTGAGTTAGCCGATTAGGTCTATTGTCCGCTACGTTGCTATGTAGCCGAGCATTTCTACAAGAAATTTTACGCTTCCTGTGGTTCAAGAGGCCCTTTGCTTAAAAAGTCGTTTTCTTGCAGAATCTTTAAGATACTATTTTCACAACACATAAAAGGGCACTGCGACAATTTTAACTTGTACGACCCAAAATACACGGTGTTTAGAGATATAAACAATAGTCTAATTTTCAACGCAGCTTAGAAAAGGCTAAACACATATCACTGGGAAGCAACGTCCAATGAAAGCTAACAAAGGCAGCTTTCTTAAATTTACAAAGGGCAACATGATCATCTCCAAAGAGCTAAAAAATTCGAAAACAAAATTTATGAAAGAGCCACCCAACTACTTTAAGTTGACGACTCCTCAAACGTCATATGATTTTGATAGTGTCCAAGAAGAAGATCCTCGCTGCTCAATTCTTCTTGGCACACCCAACAGCTGTGTTTTACACCGTTGTTTGCACTATTTTCTTGCGAAGTGCAGGAGCCATGGACCTCTAGGTTGTGTTCACTTGCACTTACAGAACTTTGCTGTGCCTTTTCATGTTTCCTGACACTTCTGAAGCGAAACAATTTCCTATTGACTTGCGTACTTTATAACGCTTCTGTCGCGTATAGACTCTTACATGTTTCCAGCTTCGCTACAACCTTTTCCACAATCATAGCCAGTGTGTAGTGACAGGGCTTCTCTCCTGTAATATGAACTCTTTCATGTCTCCTTAAGTTTTCACTTCGACTAAAACACCTGCCGCATTGTTCGCATTCATAAGGCTTCTCTCCAGTATGCACTCTTTCATGTTTCCTTAAATTTCCTGCCTGGCTAAAACACTTTCCACATTGTTTGCATCGGTAGGGCTTCTCTCCAGAGGTATGTATTCTTTCATGTTCCCTTAAATCTACTGCTTGGCTAAAACATTTGTCACATTGTGTGCATTGATAAGGCTTCTCTCCAGTATGCACTCTTTCATGTTTCCTTAAATTTCCTGCTCGGGTAAAACACTTTCCACATTGTTCGCATTGGTAGGGCCTCTCTCCAGTATGAATTCTTTCATGAGTCCTTAAATTTCCTGCTCGGGCAAAAAACTTCCCACATTGTTCGCATTGGTAGGGCCTCTCTCCAGTATGAATTCTTTCATGATTCCTTAAATCTCCTGCTTGGGTAAAACACTTCCCACATTGTGTGCATTGATAGGGTTTCTCTCCAGTATGCACTCTTTGATGTGTCCTTAAATTTGCACTTTGACTAAAACACTTGCCGCATTGGTTGCACTTATAGGGCTTCCCTCTAGTATGCACTCTTTCATGTGTCCTTAAAACTCCTGCTTGGGTAAAACACTTTCCACATCGTTTGCATTGGTAGGGCTTCTCTCCAGTATGCATTCTTTCATGGTCCCTTAAATTTGCACCTTGACTAAAACACTTCCCGCATTGTATGCATTGATAGGGTTTCTCTCCAGTATGCACTCTTTCATGTGTCCTTAAATTTGAACCTTGACTAAAACACTTGCCGCATTGTTTGCATTCATAAGGCTTCTCTCCACTATGCACTCTTTCATGTGACCTTAAATTCCCTGCTTGGCTAAAACACTTTCCACATAGTTTGCACTGATAGGACTTCTCTCCTGTATGCACTCTTTCATGTGCCCTTAAATTCCCTGCTTGGCTAAAACACTTTCCACATAGTTTGCAATGATAGGACTTCTCTCCTGTATGCACTCGGAAGTTCCTGTGCTTAACTGATCTTGACATCATTAACAGATTGCGATCTCACTTAGCACTAAAATACAACAGAAAAAGAAGTCATTTTCACCACCAACAATCTATTCGTGTGGCCATTGCCGGAGTCTGAGTGTGGCTGATGTCGGAGAAGTATGATTTTATCGGCGAGATGTTAGGTAAGCTAGAAATTACTTTCCAGCCCTTCCTTTTCTTCTGCGGTACGTGTGACAACCCGGGGAGTTGAGAAGTCGCTACAATCGCACTTAATCAGGCAAATAACCACACAAGAAGCGAAAAAGTCACCACGACAATAAAGGACCGCTTTTTTGTTGAGAACTTTTGCGTGTTAATATCCTTTTCAGTTTGTTATCGAGATTCCCATACAAATCCTTACAATTTTTACCCTCCGAGTCTGGGGGCCTGTGACGGGCCGAGCCCAGCGAGGTCCATGCGCCATGAGCTAGGGCCAAATATTTTCCTGCCCGACCCGACCTAAACTCACTCAACAAGCATTTTATCGTATAGGCCTATTACACTATTTATGAGCACTCAGCAAATTAAGTTTGGACAAAATAGGCACGTGTAACAAGGTGACCGTTAAATAGAGGTAATTTACAATATAGTTAGTCGTTTGGGAAATCCAAACGGTGACCACGTCTGCTTAATAGAGGAGACCGTTTAATAGAGGTCAAATTTACAGTAAATATTGGAAGCAAATTTCGGGAAATTGATAGGTGACCACTAAACTGAGGGCCACTTAATAGAGATTTGACTGTATATCTTTTAAAAGACAACCAAGTGTATGGACATAGGAATCAAACCTGGGAATGTTCATTAACCCATCACCTCACCACTATTTTTACATTAGAAAACTTTTACTAGTCTTCACGTGAAGTGGCAAGCGCTGAATGTTTAAAAGTTGATCAGCTACCACGTTTACTACAATATACATGTATGTGGTCTGTTTACTCAAAAATTAAGGCTCTTTATACGGGTACTGTTACATGTGCCACAGCATGCCCAATGGCCTTGCACTAAGAGTCTTTGCATATATAAAAAAAATATCAGAGTCCACTATATCCTTCTTGGATGTTTCATCAAAACCTTGCATCTAAAAATAAGGTTCAAGGCCCTTAAGTGAATGCATTTAATGTCTTCTATCAGGGAAGGGGAGCAGGAGCCCCACATCACAATGACATAGAGAATCATTTTGTTGCTGTATTATACATGTACATGAAGTTGATTTTTTGCAGTATCGGTTTTGATAAAAATTTCATCTGTCTCAAGACAACAACTTTTTTGGAGAATGAGCTACCAGTATTAATATGTACTATATTGTTGGTATGTTCTTGCCATGATAGATTGTGCTCAAAATAATATTAACACCCAGTCATTTTGAAGATGATCCATACAGTGTTACTTTAATTGATTCATTTCTAATATTTACCTAGCTATTAGTGTTTGTGTTAGTAATGTAGCAGCTCACATAACCTGCTATTGTATTGATATTGTAAGCAGCTTCTATTGTTTTTAAGCCTAAGTCATTGTTTGTATGTATTGTAAAATAGTTTTTCCACTGAGGACAAGCCATTTAAGTTCCTGGCTTTTGATGTACTGATGCATACCTTTATTGCTGGACAGGATATCGAGAGATTGAAGTGATCTGCACTAATATCATGACAATTAAAGCAACTGTTACATACATAGATACCAGAACATTTCAGGCAGCTAATGTGACCTTCAATGGGATTTGAACCCATGACCTCTGTGATGAAAGGAAAGGAAAGGAACTTTAATTAAGTGTCTAGTCGTATTAGTGCTGGACCACTAATTGGGGACACTGGAAACTGAAATTAACGAATATTAACACAAATCAAGTCATATGTTGGTTTTTGAGGAGAGGGAAAACCGGAGTACCCAGACAAAACCGCTCGGTGCAGAGTAGAGAACCAACAAACTCAAGCCACATATGACGCCAGATCTGGGAATCGAACCCAAGCCACATAGGTGGGAGGCGAGTGCTCTCACCACTGTGCCATCCCTGCACCCCAACGTTAGTTCAATGCATTGCCGCTGCTGGTGCAATTGTCCTGGCCCCAGTTCTTCAAACTATGGATACTGCTATCCACCAATCACTATCCAGTGGATAAACACAAACAAAACCAATTGAGTTATCCACTGGATAGTGATTTATCCACAGGCACCCCAAGCTAAGTGCGAGCATGGGAGACAAAAATATAAGGATTTGTATGGGAATCCTGACAAAAGGCTTAAGAAGATAATTTTATAATAAAATGGAAAATTAAAAAGCCTAACCTTATTGCCATTGTGGGTAGCTTCCATCCTGTGTGGCTATTTTCCAGATGTGATGCGATTTGAGCCATTTTTCAATTTCTGGGTTGTCAATGGTGTAATAAAAACCCAAGGCTAGATCTACTTAATTCTCAGGAGCCACCAATTTGACTTAAATATTCGAAGAAAAAATGTTCCCACGGTCACAATTCCACATCAGACTAAACTCACAAAGATTGAACTTTTATCTCAACACACCATCAATGCAATAGCAGTCCTGCGAGCAACCTCAGGCAGTAAAATCGCATTCAATCAGGCAAATAACCACACAAGAAAGGAGAAAGTTACCATGACAATAAAGTGCACCCTTTTTTTTAAGAACATTTTATCCAGAAACATTTGACTCAAATTGGTGGCTCCTGAGAATTAAGTCTCCAACCTTGGTATTTTATGATACCATTGACATTGGCTCAAATGGCACCGGATCTTGAAAATAACCACACAACAAGGAAGCTAACCACAGTGGCAATAAGGTTAGGCTTTTTAATCGAGAATTTTTTCATATATTAATTATCTTCTTAAGCCTTTTGTCGGGATTCCCATACAAACCCTTATATTTTTGTCAGCCATGCTCACACTGAGCTTGGCGCGCCTGAGATTTATCTGGCAGATAGCACTATCCATCATTTGAACAATTGGGGCCTGATACATTGTAAGTGCAAGGATCACTTCAATCCTCCCTCTATAACCTATTATTTCCTTCAGGATATGGAAAAATAGACCATGCCCAGCAACCAGATAATTTCTGAATTTCGACCCGATCTCAGTG